>NC_068295.1:29099468-29407850 GCF_025860055.1 Xyrauchen texanus
GCTACCTGCTTCCATATGTATCTCACTGGAGGAATCTGCACCTCCACTGTCTGACTGAGACAGAGGTAATGATTAAATGATAACTGGTTTTCAGAATCCCTGCATCTCTTCTAATGGCACACACTCATATCCATCCACTTGCTGTTCCTTTATCCCAAATCTGTGGCATACAGTTATGTTCATTTAGATCAACTTATCTAAAAAGATAAATATACTTGAGAAGCAAAATTACATAGAAATTTTGTTTTGTTTCCAGGGAACTCAAACAAAATATAGCAATGTTTTTGCATGTAATACTTATACTAATAATTATATATATATATATATATATATATATATATATATATATATATTATTTTTTTTTTTTTTACCATAAACCCCACTAAAATTTGTTAGACTTCTCTTTAAACAAGCCCTAATAAATTATGTCATTCTACTTCTCAAGTATTTTTTTCTTGTTTTAAGAATGTTAAGATATTTTTCCAGAGAATAAGACTAAAATACTCAGTATGAAAAGGTCATGGGTTCAATTTCCAGGGAACACATGAACTGATCAAGTCACTTTGAAAGAGTCTGCCAAATGCTTAAATGTTAAATCTTTTGCCTGTTTTTTCTCCCTCTTTTCCACTTTCTCTCTTTTTCTCTCTCTCAGTATGAGGATGAAGAGGCAGCAGAGGAATTTAAGATCTCAAGCTTTGTGTCCATGGTTCAAGACTGCCGTTGTATTGGAATCCCCTACAGTTCCCATGGTAAGCGTCTGATACACTCATTGCCAAGTTAATTTATCGTAATTGTAATTTTGTCCATTTTGTTAATGTTTTATTCACATTGTCCATAGGCCATGTTCAGACCTTTGACATGTTTATGTTGGAGAAATGGCCTCTCATTCAGGCATTTGCACTAGAAGGAATAGGTGCTGGAGTGTTTTTCACCATGAAATACAAGGTCTTGTATTTATACTTTCTTCATGACTTATACGTAAAACGGGTTGTATATCAATCGTATGTTACATATTGTGCTTGTTACTTGATTAGATTGTCTCATCTCAATGTGCATAAACTAAAACAGCTGTTGTTAAAGTGTTTTCTTTGAACATAGTTTTGTTTCTTCTGTCTTATAGCTGAGAGATGTGAGTCAGAGACTCTGGCAAGTCTATAGCAAATTAGACCCAGTGTCCTTAGACAAGCTTCTCAATGAGGTAAAACACACATTAACCGAAGGATGTCTATTTAACATGTTCTTACACACATTCATTACTTATTATAGAAGAGTGGATGTGATATTCTTTTGTAGGACCTGCAGCTTTTTGAAAGACAGTGGAGCTGCCTTTTCTCCAGTATGGAAATAGAGAGTGCTCTGTCCATGCAGGAACTGTCAGAGGCCCAAGTTGCAGAGGTACAGATTAGGGCTGCAGATTTGGCAAATTCTTTTAACTAGGGATGTGCACGAGTAGTCGAATATTCATTCTGCAATAATTATTTGAATAGTAAAAATACTATTAGAATATCGCAAAGTTAAGGCCATATATACAGTGAGATGCGTGTTAAATCCAAACACACAAATTAAAACTGGCAGTTATAACATAATGCACTGGGTGGCGCTGTCGAGTGTGGTCACAAGTTGATCACATTTGTTGAGCAAACAGTTCTGTCACTCAGTACGTTTAGATGAACACCAGAAAAGCGGGTTATTGTGAGAATGTGGCTTAGTGTGAGAAAGCTGGGTTCCTGCTTATATGTACTGGATAAGCGCTGTACACTGTAACGGTGGTGGCCGCCCTAACATAAATAAATTATTTTAAAGAGCTCTTCGGGCCCCAGACAGGATTATTCCCATCAAAAATTTGATTAACCCAGGATAGCCAAAAAAAAAGAACCACCTGTTACACAATAAATCACAATAATAGTCTCAGAATATTTCAGTTCACAGGGGAAATTTATTCTATAATGTCCAAAACAATAGTAAAAATAACTAGGTCATCATCTAAGCAGAAAATGCGTCACGTTAATCCAAGCTTGCAGATTCGTGTCCACTTTCATTAATAAATTTGCTCAAAAACAAAAAAAGGGAAAAGAGAAACAAAATCAAACATTGGATGAACACTTCTTTGGGAAAAAATTGTAATAAGAAAAAACCATCCAACAACAATCTTAAAAAGCATCAAAAACCATGAAAATACACCAAGCGCACGGAATGTGCGAAAGTGGAAGTTAAGTGTGTGGGTGCGAGTGTAATGGCGGCGTAGAGGTACTGACCAATTTGCTGTCATGAAGGCAGCTAAAGAGAGTGTAGGGGGTCGTCATCAGACATCAAGATATGTGGATAAGCAGCCTTGACTTGTCTTGAGGACAGCTCTCCTAGAAAAACAGTCGATCTTGAAGTGCAATACTTGAGTCGAACCTGCACCAGACATCACACACGGGAAGCATCCGATTGACAAGCTGCCGTCTTTCCACAAACACCCAACCTCTCTCTACTGGCAAACCTTGCATCCAAATCAACCGATGACCCCCTCTTCCAGGTGCGTCACACTTCCTTATACATTTTCCCCTCCGCCGTTAATTGAATCACTCCACCCATTTCACGGCAAGTGAAAGTGAAACGGAACCGCTGTTTGTGGCACAGATTTTCTGTACTGCCACAACACTTTACTCTCGTATATGTGCAGCTCATCAAAAAGCAGTGTCCCCATAGCAACGTAAAAATATGGATGCCATATTTTGTAAATATGGCATCCGAGAAAGACTATGTATGGGGCATTCCATCATTTAAACTGGTGTGTATAAATTAGTATAATTTACTGAGGACATGGATGTGCTTGTTTTTCTTAACAAAAACATGACATGAGATACAGTATAAACATGATAACTATTACAGGTCCTTCTCAAAAAATTAGCATATTGTGATAAACGTCATTATTTTCCATAATGTAATGATACAAATTAAACTTTCATATATTTTAGATTCATTGCACACCAACTGAAATATTTCAGGTCTTTTATTGTTTTAATACTGATGATTTTGGCATACAGCTCATGAAAACCCAAAATTCTCAAAATCTATCTCAAAACATTAGCATATTTCATCCGACCAATAAAAGAAGTGTTTTTAATACAAAAAAGTCAACCTTCAAATAATTATGTTCAGTTATGCACTCAATACTTGGTCGGGAATCCTTTTGCAGAAATGACTGCTTCAATGCGGCGTGGCATGGAGGCAATCGGCCTGTGGCACTGCTGAGGTGTTATGGAGGCCCAGGATGCTTCGATAGCGGCCTTAAGCTCATCCAGAGTGTTGGGTCTTGCGTCTCTCAACTTTCTCTTCACAATATCCCACAGATTCTCTATGGGGTTCAGGTCAGGAGAGTTGGCAGGCCAATTGAGCACAGTAATACCATGGTCAGTAAACCATTTACCAGTGGTTTTGGCACTGTGAGCAGGTGCCAGGTCGTGCTGAAAAATGAAATCTTCATCTCCATAAAGCTTTTCAGCAGATGGAAGCATGAAGTGCTCCAAAATCTCCTGATAGCTAGCTGCATTGACCCTGCCCTTGATAAAACACAGTGGACCAACACCAGGTGCTGACATGGCACCCCAGACTATCACTGACTGTGGGTACTTGACACTGGACTTCAGGCATTTTGGCATTTCCTTCTCCCCAGTCTTCCTCCAGACTCTGGCACCTTGATTTCGAATGACATGCAAAATTTGCTTTCATCCGAAAAAGTACTTTGGACCACTGAGCAACAGTCCAGTGCTGCTTCTCTGTAGCCCAGGTCAGGCGCTTCTGCCGCTGTTTCTGGTGCCTGTGCACAGTGGCTCTGGATGTTTCTACTCCAGACTCAGTCCACTGCTTCCGCAGGTCCCCAAGGTCTGGAATCGGTCCTTCTCCACAATCTTCCTCAGGGTCCGGTCACCTCTTCTCGTTGTGCAGCGTTTTTTGCCACACTTTTTTCTTCCCACAGACTTCCCACTGAGGTGCCTTGATACAGCACTCTGGGAACAGCCTATTTGTTCAGAAATTTCTTTCTGTGTCTTACCCTCTTGCTTGAGGGTGTCAATGATGGCCTTCTGGACAGCAGTCAGGTCGGCAGTCTTACCCATGATTGCGGTTTTGAGTAATGAAACAGGCAGGGAGTTTTTAAAAGCCTCAGGAATCTTTTTGCAGGTGTTTAGAGTTAATTAGTTGATTCAGATGATTAGGTTAATAGCTCGTTTAGAGACCCTTTTCATGATATGCTAATTTTTTAGATAGGAATTTTGGGTTTTCATGAGCTGTATGCCAAAATCATCAGTATTAAAACAATAAAAGACCTGAAATATTTCAGTTGGTGTGCAATGAATCTAAAATATATGAAAGTTTAATTTTTATCATTACATTATGGAAAATAATGAACTTTATCACAATATGCTAATTTTTTGAGAAGGACCTGTATATGGCGCGTGTTTATACTCATCCTGTATGTTAACTGTGTCAGTATACTTCATTAGCGGATTATTCTATTCTTTATTTTGCTTTCACGCATTGCTTGTTTAAATATAAAATAAATGAACACAGGACATGGTATAAGCTTGTTTTGAATATAATTAGAAGCTTGTTTTTTTTTAATGGTGACACAACCTTTAAGACTAAAAAATTCTCATTAATTTCCTTCATTTAAATAATAGAATATTCAAATATAATTTTTTTATGATCTTAGATATTCGAATACCAAATTATTGATGAATGCCCATCCCTACTTTTAACCAAGTAAACACCAGCATTAACCAGTTACTAACTGATAATCCATGAATCAAACAATTGACCAAACAGGCATGACAAAGGTCTATACTTGCTAAAACAAAAGACAGATGTGCATATTTAGCAATAGTTATTACATCAACATGTGAATGATCAATGGTATATTTCCTTCTTATATTTCTTAGCAAACACATTTTAAATGGATTGACTGCATTCCCAATTAACCTACGTGGCGATAACTTTTGGCAGTTTAACAATGGAAGAATAAAAGCATAGCCTACCCACATATTGTGCTGCTGGCTGGGCAATCCTAATCATTTTTGATTAGAAAAATCAACATGTTTACATGGTTAGGGGTCATTATTGTACGCAACCAGATGACAGCAAGCCGGGAAACCCACTCCGAAGGCACTGGGGGACATTGCATCACCCCTCACAACTCCTGTGTAACATAAATGAAAAGCGGAGCTGTAAACATATGCTCTTTGATGTTGAGTCTGAGATTATGTTTTTTATAAGTTACTGCATTGTACTCATGCTACTACTAAACTTTAAAGTCCTATTTTACAATTTTCATTGGAACACATCGTCTTTACAGACAAAATGGTCCCCTGGGGCATGCTTCATTCCTAGGGTGCTTCTACTTTCTTAAATTGTGCATCCTTGTTTCCTCGATCCACCGTTCTTGCTTTCCCGTGGTGCATTTAGAGAAATTATATGTTTTTAATGATGATAATAATGATTTGATCAGTTTAAAGCAGAAGAATTTTTGGTCGAAGCAACTGATGCCTTCATTAATTCACCTCCCCTTTTACATGTGTTACAAAAGTTTCAATTTAAGTTTTACATTTTTAACTAAACCATAATTGTTACATACTTAAACAGTGCATCTTGAATTATTTGGATTTATTATGAATATATTAATAAATACATTTTCAATAACATAGCGGCAACCACAACAACGTACTGCAGCTGCGCAGAAAGGCACTTTGAAGTGACACAGGGAGCAGGACGTTATATTCGATTCCTCGTTTCCTTTTCTTCTATCCTTTCCTCATTTCCTATGAGGGTGGAGCTTGGAAACAAGGAAAGGAAATGAGGATGCACAATTTAAGAAATGAGAAGCACCACTTGTCATTCAGACTGAGAGGAAGACAGTGGTTTAAGGTAGGCGTACAGGATCTGATTTTCGGCTGTCGTGCGAGCTCCCGAACGATTCTTTCCAGGCGGGAGAGATCACGTGGAAATCGTGGCTCGCATCGTGTGAGAGGAATTACAAGCAGAGCCGAGCAGCTTGTTTAGAAAAATACGGGCCGATGTGGCAATCTACCTGAAGTTGACCAATCAAGAGAAGGGCTACAACTCCAACTCAGCAGTATTGCGGACTTAAGTAGTGCGTCTGGAAGGGGGGCACTGCAAGCTCTTTTAGGACCAGTTAGGTCCCAAGTTGGGACTGTAGCCGAGGTGGATTTAATTATCTTGTTTCTCTAAGGAACTTTATGATTAAATCATGCTTGCCTAGAGTGGCGCTGGCTTCAGGTGCGTTATCCCTCCTCAGCTGTATTTCCTATGTTGAGCTGTATAACATCTCTATCAGTTCCATTTTGGTGCAATTAACAGAACTATTTACACGTCCACTCGGCCTTTGCTGATGACAGAAAGGAGGCGCACTGGGGAAAAGTTTATACTTGTGTTTCAAGGGCCATAGGTTGGCCGCTACTTTTGTGTTGTCTGAATGAATCAGAATGTGGTGATTCACAATATCGTAATAAAAGCTCTCAAAGCTAGAATGACAGCCAGTAGTTCTATGTGGTTGACATGTCATGGTTTCCAGGTGTCGAAAGTCTGGCGTCTATTACACACCACACCCCAACCTGTGTTGGATGCATTTGCAGTCAGCACTTTGAAAACTTGACCCAGCATAACACCTTGTTGGTAGAAGGCTGGTGCTATCCATGGTGCTAGAGCAGCCAGTGGGGAGTTACCCCGATGAAAATGGGATGACTTCAGTGGTAATGTTTTTTCAGTTTGAACTGAAACAGACACGAAGAATGGTATGTATGTGCTCATTCATGGGAGTATGCACGCATTACTCCTAAAAAGGAGATTTACTGGCTGGGGAAATGTGTCTTTTTGCCAGTTGACATTAGACCAGATTTTGCATATAGCAAAGCAGCAAGTCTCTGTGTTTGCTCAGTAGTGCCTCTGATTGGCTAGTAATCACCAATCGCTCAGGTAATTCAAAAGCAAGCGCCGCATATATATATTTCGTAAACATTCAGGGAGCCAGAGACAGACTGAAATGATGGACTTTAAATTGATACACAGTTCCCTCGAACACAAATCTAAAAAGCTGCCTATAATACATGTCCTTCAGATCTATTGACGCAAATCAGTCCTGAGGACGGATCATGCAAGAAGATCTGTTTCTTAGTTTACATTTTGAATGGGCTTGTTGCAAGCACGCGATTCAAGCATCTCAGAAGTAGAATGGGCCGAAGCCCGCCGTCCTTCTACAGAACGAGCAATTAACTCTGTAAATCCTGCTGTGTGTGTCGCAGTCTGTGCTTTAAGTGCCAGAGCTCACCACGTGTCCGCGTAACAGGACAGAGGGCAATTTGGTATGTTTATAACATGATATAATGCGCCACTCACAATTGGGAAGCGGTGAGGCTTTGAATTGGGAAAGCCCGAGCACTGTAATCTTTTCACATTTTCCCATCAAGTTTCCCATTTGCGCAGTGCTTGCGCTGAGGCGGCTGCCATCATTTGTGCCAAGGCTTGCTTTACTGCTCTGTTTTGGCAAAAAGGCCGGCTGGAGACACTGGAGCATCCAAATAGAGTGGCTTTTCCAGAGTCACGCAATTCCGTGAGCGTCAGCCAGATGTGACGATCCAAAAACACCAGGTTCCTCATGGACTTGTTAATGTCCTGTGCAGTGACTTTCATAGCTCGCAGCATTAAGTCCATAGCGGTGCGGAGCTATTTGAATGTCTCTGGATCGTAGCCTTGCTCATCCCTTTGTTTTAGGAGCTTAGCTTGGAAAACTTGGAGCACCATCATCACGTGGAGTGCTGAGCCAGTTTGGCCTGCCATTGAGTATGCTCTTCCAGCCATTGTGGATGTTAGTCAACACGGCTTAGAAAGATGAACGGGCCGTGAGTTCCACACCCTGCTACTCGCCAGGCAGAAATGTGCCGCTACCGCCTCTTCAGGGGTGGTAATTGGGCACAACTGTTTTCGTCCTCTTGATCCACACTGGAGAGGATATAATCGCTGCATGGACGAGCTGAATAAGGCACGCCCAGGATTGTTCATTATGAACTTCAGGGAAAACCAAGGCTGATCTGTGAGACGCGGTCACTTGACGGCGTCCGGACTGCAGGAACCATTCATCAATCGATATCAAGCTCTTTGACCGCCGTTGACAGGACGCGAAGCATCTCCTTGTCAGTGGCACGTACACGCTCCTCTCCCTCACTGGGCATGAGATGACATCATCATCCCCAGCATCAGAACTGCCGAACGAGACGAGGCCATTCATAATTTATCACCATAGAGGTGTTGCATGGAGATTGAGGGTAGGGCTGAAATGATTAGTTGATGTTATCAACAACGTTGATAATAAAAAATAGTTTATTAATAAGAGAGAGTTTTTTTGGGGGGGGAGTTAAAGATGGATTGAAGTGAACAGAAAGGTGAGAGAAGGTAGTCTTCGCCCCATTATACACTGCAACAATAAACGTAAATTATTTGTTTTGGCTTGTTTTCCAATACAAATATCTAAAACTAATTTAAAACAATGTACATTTCTTTAGCAGAAGAAAAAATTGTTATCTGAGAATGTTGAATATAATATTAAAAATACAAATATTTAAAAATATCAAAAAATCCTTTAAAAAATATGCATTTACCTGAGAAGCAGCTTATAAGATATGTAGACATGCTTTAAGAGAATAGATATTGATTATAAGTATATTTTGTCTTTACTGCACTCGCAGAAGTATAATCAAGTGAAAATAATACATGTATATACAAAATATACTTATATTTAAGATACTGTAGCAAGGCGGAGGGCGGGTCCGGGTCGTGATTCCACACACCCTTATCAGGCTAATCAAGCCTCAGAGAGGGATAAAGGCTGACTGGAGACTGCAGTGGGACAGAAAGTGAGATTTACGGACAGCTGTCTGACCCCTCTGTCCCCCTGCAGATGGCCGCGGCTGCTCCGTTGGGATGGATGGTAGTGGCGAGGACCCTACTATGGCGCATCCCTCCTCCTTCCTGGAGTAAAGTAAGAGGCGAGAACCGGCTTTATAATATAAATAACATTTGAATGATAAACTTAACAAAAAGACAAACACACACACACACACACACACGTGTCGGACAGCTGTCCGTAAATCTCTTTCTCTGTCCCACTGCAGTCTCCAGTCGGCCTTTATCCCTCTTTGAGGCTTGATTAGGCTGATTAGGGGCCGGATGTGCGGAATCACAACCCGGCCCCGCCCTCTGCCCTGACACAGATACATTCTCTTAAAGCAAGTCTAAATATCTTATATGTTGCTTCTCAATTAAATTTATCTGGTTTTAAGAATCTTTTGACAATTTAAAATGGAAAACAAGACATGCAGTGAATTTCTTTACTGAATTAAACTTAATAAAAATAATTTTTTCCCTTTAATTCAGTTAATGTCATTTAGAGGTATTTTTAAAACATTATTTTGTCCTCTTTACTGTTAGTAAGCATGTTTAATACAACCTTTTAAGTCAGGGCACAAGCTGAATAATCGGTTAAGATCTAATGATTAATTGTTGCAATAATCGCAGAATAGTTGAATAATTCTTCTAATAATCATTAGATTAATCGATTATTAAAATAATAATTAGTTGCAGCCCTAATTGAGGGGCTCATGGGGCATGTGCCAGCACGAGGTCCACCCCAGATTCATCCTGCTCGAACTCGCGTCCCCGCCGTGCCTTCTCATGTGACCCCTTCTGTGGGTATGACAGAAGAGGCAGGAGGGCAATTCACGAGCACAACATCTTGAGACTCAGCATTCGCGAATCACCCTCGTTCTGAGGGATGTTTCCGCCTCACATGCCCTCGCCTCTTCTGTGATACTATGGGGTAAGGGCAGTTCGTTTCCATGAGAGCTGACTCTGTGTGGGCATGGCCCAGACAGAGAATACAGCTCTCATGTTGATCTGATGGCAGGACGTGCCTCTCTCACAAGGAACACTTATGGAACGACATCTTTAAAAAGACGCAAACACGTAAGCGATATATATTTATACACACAATATACATTATACAATTGCTTTATAAGGATACGCAACACCTGCCGAAGTGCTGCGTGGAATCAGGATGCTGAAGCGGCCCGTTCACCAGTGAAGCGTCAACAATGCAGGGGATCGGAGAGTCTTCTCATTGTCTTGAAGATTCTGCCAGCTGTCTTGTGTAGTTGACGGCGAAGCAGTTGAGGGCTTTTTGACAAGAAATGAATCGCTGTCTTGAAGGAAGAAAATTCTGAGGAATGGTGTTTGTGCACATGCTTTTACAGTGGCCTAAAAGGCAAACACCATAGCCAATATTAGAATACTGGCATTATTGAGAGGTTTCAACTAGGTTGTGTGGAAGGATAACTCCCCGTATGCGTTAGCACATAATGTCATGTGTACTGAGTCGTAAGGGAACATTTTTTATCTCTGTGATGGACAGAGTTTTCACATTTCTGTCTATCATATGTTGTACAGCATTTGTTTTTTATGGGTTTTTTTCTCCCCAATTTGGAATACCCAATTCCCAATGCGCTCTAAGTCCTCATGGTGGCATAGTGACCCTTCTCAATCCAGGTGGCAGAGGATGAATCTCAGTTGCCTCTGAGTCTGAGACCATTAATCCTTGCATCTTATCATGTGGCTTGTTGAGCACATTACCGCGGAGACATAGCGCTTGTGGAGGCTTCACTCCATCCACCACGGAATCCACGGCCAACTCACCACATGCCACATGAGACATAGCAACCACGAGGACTGAGGTTACCCCATGTGACTCTACCCTCCCTAGCAACCGGGCCAATTTGGTACCTTAGGAGACCTGGCTGGAGTCACTCAGACCCTGGGATTCAAACTTGTGAACTCCAGGGGTGGTAGTCAGCATCTTTACTCGCTGAGTTACCCAGGCACCTGTTGGACAGCATTTGTAATAAGTATCCTTTTTTTTATCGGCAGATGAGATTTCAACTAATCTAGCCCCTGTGCCAGTCTTCTTTTTTATTTCTAAATCGCAAGCTACGAGGAATCAAAGAAATGTCCTCATCTGGCTTAATGTCTTATAATGATAAATACCATGAAAACGTATGCAATATATATGGAATTCACCAGGTCATAAATTTGTGTTGTATACGATTGCACCTGTACGATTTTCAGATATACTGTAACGTGCAAGGGCTCACAACCTCCCAAGTGTCAGAACTCAACCGTGTACACACAGCCTTATGTGTTAACAGCTCCCTCATGTGCCCATAACATGCCCTACATGTTAAACCAGTCAAATTAGCTACCTGTTGTTGCTTTAATTGACCTCTTGGTTCATTTTTAACCGATAATATTAGTCAAACAAATTGTTAATGCTAGTTAACCGGTCAACCGTCTGCATCCCTAGTTCAGATCTGTCTGATTGTAATATACAACTTGCCCATTATTCAGTTCTAATTTAAGAGACATTTAAAAGGATGTTGTGTTGGAGAGCAGTTATAGCCATTTTCTTTGTCTTCCAGCCTTTCAGAACATATTATTCGCATGGTCTCATTTCCAGCAATATCACAGACACAAGGTACTTCGATAACTTACACTAGTTCTTATTTTTCAGACTTCCTTCAGGAATTGTATTTCTCTTTGTCAGGCAGATGATGAATTTTATATTGTTTTGCTGAATCCCAGTAAAAGTAGGCAGCCGTTTGTCTTGTTTGGGAGTCACTCAGCTAAGGAGGATCTGGAGAATTACTGTTTCACCTTCCCCTCTGAAGGCCACCAGGTCCGCAACACTGGGCACGGTGGGGGTGTCACCAAACACATGGTGAGAGTCGCCACACAGTGGCATTATGACAGTTTACAACACTCAATTACATTTTTTATTTATGTCTATATGTTTCCAAAGATTTTATCTACAATTGTCTATTTGTTATCTCTCTCACAGCTGCTACAGTGTGTGGCCCCTAAAGGGCCACTGGCCTGTGCTCGAACTTATTTCTTTGGAAGCTCTCACGTCCCATACCTGGGTAAGTGTACCTCTGGAAAATGTCTTAAAATGGAATCTTCCAGAATTTCCCTGTGTTTTATTGTAAATGTATTGGTTTATCTAATATGACAGGAAATGACAACACCCAGCAGAAGAGCACTGAGCTCCAGTAAGCACTCTAATAATCCTTGGAAGTGTGGTTTTGATGAGACTGTATTGATTGGTTTGATTTTAAAGTTAGATGTGGTGTGTTACAGGCTCCTTTCACAAATCTACTCAGCTGCAGTTCAGTCTGTACTGGCAGGAATCAAATGTTTTTCCATCAACTCCAGTGCTAATAAGGTAAATTTCTAGGCTAACAATTTAACATCAGAGAGCAATATTTAAATGTGGGTGAACAATTACCATTTAAGAAATACAGTACTTAAACTGGACCACAGTTAATGTGAATTGAGTAATTTCTGTAGCACCAGCAGCACCAAACAGAATCGACCCTTCACTACGCTCCGCCCGCCTTGGTTACCATTGCTTGCTCTGACAAGCTTTGCAGAACTTCCCATATGAAATTAATGGAAAATTGTAGTGAACAGCACAGTTTTGGGGAAAATGTTCTAATTAAATTTTTACAAAAAAATAGTTATATTACACTGTGGAGACTTTGAATTAGAATTGAGGCAAAGAAATATCAGTCACTTGAAAAGAGAAAATTGTCACTTAATAGTGATCACACACCTGATAACATTAGAACAGAACTACTCATAATGTCCCATAATACACTCACTATGATGCTATAAAATTATTATAATTGTTTTACTATTGCCTTTGTTGACATGAATCAATACATTAAAGAATTAACGTTAAGTTATTAGCTTCAATTTACCTTTGAGCAAATGTAGGTGTCCTTGCTGATGTTATACATGTTCATTTGGGAATGAGGGCTACAATGTATTTGAAAAAAGGGACAAAAAACACTGCATTTATCCTCTCTATGTACCTAATTTCAATATTACAAGTGACCCAGCAACAAGGTTTTTTTAATTTCTATAAAATCTCACTTGAAACTACTCAAACACACATTACTCCCATAGACACACATTGAAAAAAGCAAATGCTTGTCAGAGAAATGGCGGGATGGCAACAGTTGCAAAGATAGGATTGGTAAGAAACGCTTTTAAGTTGGCTCAAACAATGATGTGTTTGGGGTGAGACTGCCTGTTTGTATGAGCAATGGAAGATGGGGGAGTGTTTGAAACTAGTTTTAAAACAGTCATTATTTTTGCAATTTTGTTTGGCCCCATTGGTTTTGCAGGAATTACACACTTCTCATATTACATGACCTTTGAAAGAATATTGGACATGTTATCTGTTTTTGAAAATAATTTTCATATTTTTTTTTTAAGGCAAAGGATGTAGCAGAGCAAACATTTCAGCTGGCCTTGGACAAATTTGGGTTGATTCAGTACAGGGGAGCTCTCAGGTAGGCAACGCACAAGGAAATGACACTCAATGGCTTCAAGACATAATTTATTAAGTGAATATATGTAGGTCTCGCTTTTATAAATATTTTCATCTTGTGTTGCGAATCAAGTCTCTACATTCTTTTTAATTCAGGTCCAAAGCAGTGTTTAGCATACAGGCTGTGAACAATGTTGGAATGTGAGTTCCTATAAACATACAAACACAGCTATTACTTCACAGTTTACACTGTGTTATGCATTTTATTTGTTCTGCTCTTTTGATCGATTGATTAATTTATGACAATATTGTCCATAAATGATAAACAATATCCCTACACACAGAATTATTCCACTCAGTGATGAGGACAGTCGCTTTCTGGTTAAAACCGTGAGTATAGATGTTATTTTCCAGCCTAGCTGCAGGTTATGATTGTACTACAACTTGTATTAAACGATTGAATCCTTTTTCCTCCACAGGCTTCCATGGTGGTATATGATATCCCAGAACTTCAGTGTGGAAGAAACCTGGGATCAGTAGTTTTCTCTGAGTCCTTTCTAGACTCCAGTGTTTTCATTCAGCAGAGAGGTAAGAATTTAATTTGTGGGAGTATTCAATTGGATATTCAGTACTGTTAAATACTGGGCATGTAAGATTGATAGGCATCTCTTGTCCTGCAGATGGCGCTCTTTCCTCAGACAGCTGTTTTACTGTGCTCACCTCCTCAGTTCCTCGCCATGTCTGCTGGCTGGTATAGTGCTCTCGCTGTCTCTCTCTCTCTCTCTCTCTCTCTCTACAAGCACACACTTACTTTACATTTCTGGTCAGCTACATGGGAAATTGTACTTGTGGTGTCTGTGGACATTTCAGAAGATATGTTTGATTTAATACAGAATTTTGTGATTCATTGACTTCTGTATGTAACAGGTGGATGAGGCTGATGTGCGAATGTCTGAACAGGCTCAAACTATGCTGAAGGTTACTTTTTTTAAGTTTCATCACAATACAATTGCATGTGGACTAACTGTAAGGTACCTGGTATAATACCTGCAATAATGTGTGTGTGTGTGTGTGTGTGTGTGTGTGTGTGTGTGTGTGTGTGTGTGTGTGTGTGTGTGTGTGTGTGTGTGTGTAATTATAGGAAGTGAATGGTACATGTTTAGGCATTCCACTGACAGTGAGAGACTCTGCCTATATGTTCACCAACAGCCTGCTGTCTACACCTGAGGAAGGTCAGATTTTACCTCTACAGGAAGGTCAATTGTGTATAGGCATTGTTGTTTTTCTAATGTTTTGTTGTCCTGTAGGGAAGCTGGTATTTTTCTCTGAGGGTATTCTGTTTGTACATCCACATCATGGCTCCATCACACTCTCTATGAGTCATATCAACACCATTAAACTCCATGACGGGGTAAGCAATGCTCTCATTCACACACATATACAATATATACTGTGGCCCCAAAAGGTGTTTGGACACTTTAGCCAAAAGTTCTCAAAACCTGTTCACAAGTAACTTCACATTTCTGAGACATTTTTGCAAATTCTTTTTAAAGGGATAGTTTACCCCAAAATTAAAATTCTCTCATCATTTACTCACCCTCATGCCATTCCAGATGTGAATGAGTTTGTTTCTTCAGCAGAACACAAATAAAATATTTTTAGAGCAATATTTCAGCTCTGTAGGTCCATATTGTGCAAGTGAATGGTGGCCAGAGCTTTGAAGGTCCAAAATGCACATAAAGGCAGCAAAACAATTATCCACGAGACTCCAGTGTTTAAATCTACATCATCAGAAATGAAATGATAGGTGTGGCTGAGAAACTTTCTAAATGTAAGTCCTTTTGTTACTCTAACTCTAAACTTTTACATCTGAAAGTCACATGTGGTGCCTGTTTATTTTCACTTTCACATCTGAAAGTGAAAATGGAGATTTAGAGTTCAAAATTACTAAAATATTGTTCTGTTTCTCACCCACACCTATAAAATTGCTTCTGAAGATATGGTGTTAACCACTGAAGTCTTTTGGATTGCTCTTATGTTTCCTTTATGTGATTTTTGGAGCTTCAAATATCTGGTCATCATTTACTTGCATTGTATGGACCTACAGAGATGAAATAGTCTTCAAAAAAACTTAATTTGTGTTAAGCAGAAGAAAAAAGTCATACATATCTGGGATGGAATGAGAGTGAGTAAATTATGAAAGAATTTTCATTTTTGGGTGAACTATTCTTTTTAACCTTCTTGATCCAATTTTTATTGGATACTATGAAATCCATTCCTAAGTGCACACGGTTGTCCTAGCAGAGTGGCCACAGGGGTAGTTCATCACATTAACCATGGAAATTTTCCACAAAGTGTGACAACCTAAAAGCGTCTATATACTTGTCATAACTTTGAACAGTAGGCTTATATCTATTTTTTATATTATTATTGTAATTTATTGCATAACAAACTTATTTGTGTTAAGTTTTTGTCATCAGTGATGGGTTTTCATTAGCTAAATGAATGTAATTTTTTCACAGGGCTCTTTGTCCGATATGTCAATGCTGTTTATAGAGTATCAGACCTCTCTGCTACCACATCTTCCATTCCCTTTGCACAGCAATGAGCACTCTCTGGCTATTGCGCTACTGCCCAGAACCAAGAGCTACCAAAGCTTCTATTCACAAGTACCTCATACATACATACACATACAATTATAACATCTAGGTTTTTGTGGATAGTTGTTTTATTCTGTTTAGTGTTTATTTGCAACTGACTTGTGATGTGATTTGCAGGTCCTGCCAGCTTGGCGTAAGTCAGACTCTGGGCTGAGAGTGCAACATGTTCTACAAGATCAGCTGAGCCCTGAGCACAAGAGCATGTGAGTTAACACTTCATTCTGCATTAGCTCAGCCAGCAGCATGGGAACTGGTTAGTTGAGGTCTTGTTCTGTACTTGAGCCCAGAGGTACTTTGTAGAAATCATGATTTAGCACATGGTAGTACCTGATGATCCCTTTCCTCTCAGGTACTTCAGGATGTTGAAGCTTCACGAGACACATGCTTCAGCAACAATTAGCCACAGAGCTGTTCTGAAGACTGCTTATCCACAGCTACCAGAGCAGGAAAGGTAACAGACATGTACATTAGGGGTGCAATGATCCATCAATCTGGATCGATGCATCGATCAAAACACCAACGATACGATGTCTCGATTCAACGCGTAAACATCGATGTGTATTTTTTTTTTAAGATGCTCTTTATTTTGAAATTCTCATGCCAGCCAGGTCCGTTCTCATTTTCATCAGGTGATGCAACAACCTTATGATATTCATCTTGCTTTATAAGTGCTAAATATGCTTGTTATGTGGCCACACGGATTTGTACGGAAGTTGCGCTGTGCTCTCTCTGTGACTGCACGTCAACAGGGATGTGAGCTCCGGTGACAGAATATTGCAGAGCCGATAACATGTGCGATTGGATATAGCTTATGCAACATATTTGAATTCTACATGAGAATTTTCTATTTTAAAGTGCTATGGAGCAATTCAAACAGCCACGATATTCCTTATTTTGTTGTGGAAGTCCCAATGTGGAAACTGGATTTGCATGTTTCAGAGAGCTTAATAAAATGTAAAAATTATATTTTGGTTGCATTTGTGGGATACAATTTTTTTACTGATTGTGATTCAAATTTAATTAAAATCGTATCGTGGTAGACTTTGAGGAATTGGCAAACATCGGAAAGCTGGGTAAGAGAATCAATATAAGATTGTATCATGATTAAACTGGTGATTTACACCCCTAATGTACACACATGCATTGTCCAATGTGTTTGACCTAACCAGCCTTGACATGCAACAAGACATTTTGTCGATCGATTGACTTATATCTTGGTCCCATCTAGTTGTTAAATCTTATTGGTACAAAATCCCACTTCATATACATATAGCTGTATATTAAACATTAAAATAGGGTTGTCACAGTATCAAACTTTCAGTAGTCAATACTTTTTATTTAAATTCTCAGTACCACATCAAATACTAGTAGATATTGAACAAACTCTATTTCTAAAATTGAATATTAGAGGGTCATGAAACCACCTGTTTTAGCATAGCTCAACTTTCACCACTATTTTGAAAAATGCTGAATAATGTGGGCGTGTTATGCAGCATAGTGAGGGGAAGGGGGGAGAGGACACGTCAACTGTCGTATCTCTGACAGTGAGTTTTATTTAGCTTAAATTGAGTTAACAGTATCAAAGTTTTCCATGAATGCACAAGGTACTTCAAAACTACACACAACAACTTGCACATATATACATGTTGATGTCTTTAAATGGTGGTCCTATTTTCAGGTTCCAACTGCATTTTGCAATCAGCAGTAGTGTGGGTGAAGAGTCTATCTGTAGCGACCACCTGTCTACTGTCTTTTCAGATATAGTGTCTGACAGCACCAAACCTGAATCCAAAAAAAAGGTGAAGTGCATGTGTACACGTAGAACACAATCAAACTCTATATTGCCTACAGCTCATGCTGTAAGATAAACAAAGCATATAACTGTGTGTGTGTGTGTGTGTGTGTGTGTGTGTGTGTGTGTGTGTGTGTGTGTGTGTGTGTGTGTGTGTGTGTGTGTGTGTGTGTGTAGGTGGTCCTCACGATCATTGCAGGTTTGCCGGGCAGTCATAAGGAGAGTCTGTGTGATTTCTTAATGGAAGTGAATCAGAAAAGTGCCAGGTGAGAGAGTAATCAAGACTTCATGAACTTTCATAACTATAAGGCTTTCTAACATTTAAGGTCAGATGTGGGAGATTATTTTATATTACCTTCTGACCATAAAGTGTTTCATTATGATGCTCGGAAGATCAAATTACAGTTATTTTGCACGTGTACAAATATCAACAGAGAAAATCATTTGTACCAAGTTTTACACACCTGTCTCTGCAAATAACTATTTTTTATAACAGGTTATTTTACTGTGTACCACTCCCCCAGTGCCACTATTTTCATGTAGCATCATACAGCCATGTTTTGTCAAAGTTGGGGTTGTAGATTTCTGCTTGTGTTTACAAGTTGGAATTTCTTTTAGACTTTTCCAAACACAACAATAGGTTGGAAATTTTCAAGTTGAATGAATCTCAGCATGGATTATGGGTCTGTTCCAAAACCTAGTGAGCTTCCTCCAGAGGCAACATTTTGAGACATCATAGGTGTGCTCCTGACACGAAGGCTGTTTTATCGTAGGTATCTTAATTATGCTGCCTCATAGTATAATTCGTTTTAGAAAAATGTTAAGGTAGCATCATATGTATCCTTCCCCAGATCCAGTAGGTCTGCAACGATAAAACATTGTCGACCGAAATTGTAATTGTTGAATAGTCATTTGATCTCATTAAAAGTAACATGAGAAACTCTAATGATGCGGGAGAGCAGCACTGCAGTTCGTGCCTGACTGAGGTGAGGAAGAAAACACAGTTCACAGTCCAGATGCACTCTAAACATTCCAAACAGCTACAGGTGATGTAGATCAGAAAGTATGAGGGAATTATAATGCAAAAATATAAAATAAGTAGATATAGAAGCACTCTTGTTGTAGAATAAGTGGAGCTAAAGCTGCCGCTCCACTGAAGCAAAACTTGCATGTCAAGTGTCTTTAATGGAAACGTTACCGTTTAATGCGTTATAGCTTTATTAAAGTTCAAATAATATGGAAGCAGATCATGTAAATAAATACAAACTCCGAAACTGACATTTCTCTGTGCGATCAGTGCCTCTTGTATGAGTTGCTGGAAGTGTCACAATCTAAGGGGGAGAGATTGAAACTGCATCAGGCTGATGCACATTCTGGCACAGGGATGCTCATTCCTCGAGCATGCATGCTTAATGCAGCTAGATTATAATGTGATGGCTCGTGACGTATTGAATCATAATATATGTCACTGTGCATTTTTTATCGTGAAGAAAATTGCCAATTTGCAGCTTTATTAATAAGCAAGAGTTAGTTTTTTTGTGAGTTAAATATGGATTGAAGAGAACAGAAAGGTGAGAGAAGGTAGACTTCGCCCCATTATACACTGCAACAATATACATATATGATTTGTTTTGGCTTGTTTTACAATAAAAATATCTAAAACTAATTTAAAACAATGTATATTTCTTTAGCAGCTATACTGCAGAAGAAAAAATTGTTATCTGAGAATGTTGAATATAATATTAAAAATACAAATATTTAAAAATATCAAAAAATCCTTTAAAAAAGATGCATTTACCTGAGAAGCAGCTTATAAGATATTTAGACTTGCTTTTAGATAATAGATCTTGATAAGTATATTTTATCTTTACTGCACTCAGAAGTATAACCAAGTGAAAAGAATACACTTGTATTTAAGATACATCCTCTAAAAGCAAGTCTAAATATCTTATATGTTGCTTCTCAAATAAATGTATATTGTTTTAAGGATTTTAAATGTAAGGAACGTTAAATGGAATGTTCAGTGTCATTTAGAGGTATTTTTAAAAGATGATTTGTCCTCTTTATTGTTAGTAAGCACATATAATGCAACCCTTTAAGTCAGGACACAAGCTGAATAGTCGGTTAAGGGGTAATGATTAATCATTGCAATAATCGCCAAATAGTCAAATAATTGTTCTAATAATCATTAGATTAATCTATTATCAAAATTATCATTAGTTGCAGCCCTAGATCCCAGAATGCACTGTGATGAGCTCGGTGGAAAAATTAATCCAAGATGCCGGAAAGTGAAATTTGGATTATTAATATACTTCTTATACATGTTGTACTGAATATATTTTTTTGGTATCTTAGAAAACAGACTATTTTACCCAAAATGTGTGTGTATTATGTGTATTTATGCTCATTAGAGTATTGCGTAGTTTCTATCGAATCGCCTCTATTGAAATCAGTTGCGAATCGAGTCTCGCATGCGCTATGCGTGACGAGCGCTATTTGAATGACGTGCTGAGCTGCTACCTATTTAGAGCATTCCAAATCGCTCTCTTATTTATGGAGGACAAAACCTGCAAAAATAATAAATAAATACATAAATAAATAAATGTAATAATAAGAAAATAAATAAAGGAATAAATGTCTTGATAAAAAAAAATTTAATTCGTTTTTAATTAAAGTTATTCCTGAATTTATTTTTGTAGGCTTTTTTCCCTTTATTTATTATTTTCTCTTTTTATTTTTATTCTTTAAAACTTTTTTATTCTTTCATTTGTTTTTGTTTTTTATTATTATTTATTTATGCATTCATTTATTTTTATATTTATTTATTCCCACCTGTATTTATTTCAATATTTAAATATTCCCACATGTATTTATTTTTATATTTATTGTTACATTTCTGTCTCTTGTATGATAATTATGTGGGCTGGTCCTGCTTACCATTGGTTTATGGTAGATTGAAGCGTGTGCTCGATTACGCTTGACTTGTTTTGATGTGACGTTAGGTCATCGCCATATCGTGTAAACTTTAGCTATTTGTGGGGGTAAAAACATAAGAGCTTAAGCCAATCCAAGATTTATTGGTTATACTACAATCACAAAATAAATGGGGAGCTGTTTCTTCAACAAAACTACAAAATGAGCAAGTTTCATAAATTATATGATTTAACCTTATTCTTTTCTTTTTTTCCTGTGTATATATCTTCATATTTTGATGTCCGCAAATCCATAATATTGTTTTCTGTTGTTATGATACAACCATGCTTCATTTCACTGATCGTTTATGTATGTATATATAAGTTCCACTATAAATAAATAAATAAATCTATAGATGACGCTTCACATACATCTACAGAGTTGCGCAACTTAGCGAATTAAATCAATAACCATGCATCATATGACTGTTTCATTTAGAGTAGAGGTGCTTATTGATGGTTTAGGAGAGCTGTATGCCGGTATGAATGTCGATGCACATCCTGGATTGTTAGACTCTCTGCAAAACGTTTCCCTGCATATTCTAAATCTGCGAGTCAGAGCATGCTAAAGTGGGATGTCCATCTTATTTGCTTCCGATAAGTACTATTGAGCTCTCAACCAGTGATGCACTGGAGTTACGTAAGGACCGCCTCCCTCATTTCCATGTTGCACACAGAAAAGTACAAATAAATACATGTATAAATAAATAAATATATATTGGAATATATAAATATGGAAATAAATATATGTGGGAATAATTAAATATAAAAAATAAATTAACATAAAAAAAATGTAAAACAATGCAAAATAAATGAATAAATAAAATAAATGTTAAAAGTAAATATTGAAAATAATAAACGAATAAAGTCATACAATAATACATTCAGGAATAAATTTAATTAAAAACTAATTATATTTGTTTTATCAAGACATTTATTCCATTAGTTATTTTTTATTATTTTATTTATTTATTATTTTGCAGGTTTGGGCCTCCATACTAATAAGGTATAATTTCAGTAAAGATGCTGCCATAAAAGACAGCTGCCTATTTTGGCAGGAGACAGCAAGACAGCTCACTAAGTTTAGGAACAGACCCAATTTTTCATTATTCACTATTCTCATATACTTAAGCACGGTTTATAAATACTGAGAACTGTTTGATTGACAGATGGGAGGTGTTTTGCCCTACTTTGGAGTGCACAGAGGAGTTCAGTGCACCACATCTGCAGAGGTTCCTGAGCAGCCTTGTGGCCAAACAGAGAGAGTACTCCTCCAGAGTTCTGCTGCTTATACCAGGGTAAGACATACATGAACATTGTGGCTGTGTCTCAGAACCTAGTGAGCTCGGCAGCATTTTTTGGCATCATAATAGGTTTGCTGCATTTTGGGGCATGATGCTCAAAAATTCTGTCTAGGTAGGTTCTGAGAGCTTGTACACTAAATACATCAATCACTACTTTGACAAACGAATAAATGAAGTTTATTTCTATGACATGCATTGAGTTTGTGAATTTGTAGGTACACTGATGTGATGGATGTAATCCAAGCTATCACGGCTCATCCAGACCCCCTAGTTCACAGCCGAATAACCGTTGGTGCCATCTCAGCCTGTGTCAACCCACTCATGTCCTTCATTAAACACAGGCAAGAAAGTATTTCTACATGCCATTTTTCACACCTTTTTTCTAGAAGAACACTTGTAACTCAGATGGTAAATGCTGCAATTATAATTATATGTAATTATGTGGCTGCAATATAATTACATAGTTACTAAAGTCTGTTAACACCCTGTAATTTCCATCTGTTTTGATGTCACATCTGAACCTCTCTTAAACTGCTCTTCACAGGCTTCTCTTCCCAAAACTATTGGAGCAGTGCAGTCATGGTGAGTTTCTGCCAACATGGTGACTTGGCACATTGGTTCAAAATCTGGGCTGGTAACCAAAGGGTTATGGCTGCGAACCCCCGAACAGGGTGATACATAAGTGACAGTTAACCGTTGCTTACACTAGGGAAGTTGCCCATGTAATATGCTACCAGTCAAAAGTTTGGACACACATGACTGAATATATTTAACTAAAATTTAGTTTGAAATGGATATGTTGCACCAGATACTAAAGGAAAAGAATCCATCATGTGCCGAGCATACATAACACTGTCATTACAGTTTAAAAAGCATCTCAGGTGGCACCTAATGAGTTGGTTGAGAGAAAACCCAGTGTGCAGAGCTGTTATCTTAGCAAAGGGTGGCTACTTTGAAGAAGCTAAAATATAAGATTGGATTTGAAGTTAAGATTTGTTTATCATATTGTGTGGTAATTCCCATACTTTCCCCCAAACTTCACATTCTATTTTTGATGATCTTATTATTAGTTGAAAAAATGTAAAACAGTAATAATAATGAATTTGTAGTCCAAGAAGTAGTGTCCAAACATTTGACTGGTAGTATAGGTACACAGCTAGTGGCATTGGAGTAAAGCATCAGCTAAATAATAACTTGTTACTTGTTAAGTAATACCATGTTTCTCTTTTAGGAATTGTCAGCAATGTTGTCTTCACGGGTTTGGCTACCGAGCAGAAGCACCCACTTCTTAAACACATGCAGCAGCTGGTCCGGTCAGCCAATCCCAGCACAGCATTTATCTTAGCAGAGAAAGGGGCTGTCAGAAGGTTTGCACATTAATGGTTACTAAGAAATTGTACTACAATGTTCATGCACACTCATACACCCTCTTGCAGTGTTACTTAAAATTTCTTTGTATTAAAGGACTGAAGATATGAGGCTCATCCTGAATGACAGCAGTTTCTCACAGTCTCATATGATCAATGCACGATACCTACTGTATCCTGGCTGGTAATATTCTCTCTCTCTCTCTCTCTCTCTCTCTCTCTCCCTCTCTCTCTCTCCTTCTGCGAATATGTGCGTATAATTAGGACTTCATTGTGTACTTTCAGGTGGGAAGGCAGGTTTGTGTCTGGAAGTGGCTTTTTGTCTATGTCTCAGCACTGTATTGAGTTCAGTCGTCCTTTGGAAAGAACATTATTTCTGCAGAACTTTAAAGGTACATGTATGTGTAAATATCATAATTCATAATACATATTCAAGAGGGTTTAATTAGAAAAGAGAATGCTGGCAATGTGCTAAAAATGGACTGAAAAAACACTTCACTTTCTGTGCTCTTTCTGATTCCTTTCTCAGCTCTGAAATCCTCTCTCAGACCCAGCCCTTTCACAGGAAACATCTATCACATAAGTGGGAAAGTGCTGTTTTCTGGTAGGGCAATATGTCTCCACAATCTCATGCTAGATCTGCCTTCATATGTTCTTAAAACTTAGTGAGATGCCTACTGCCTACATTGGCAGCTGCCATGTAAGGCAGCATCCTAATCATCATGGAACCTCATAAGTAACAGATTTGGAGCACCCTACTTTGGCAGCAACTCTCACAAATAGTGCTGTACACAGGTTACTTGATTCAAAATTCATTCCAGTAGAGATAGATGTTAGCACACTACTCTAAACAAAAGACATTTGGTAAAATAAAGCATTTTTAAATAGAATAATCTATTTTTATCAATACCCTAATGGAATATGAATATGTTTATTTATAATCAACACCTTTTTTACTGATACATGCAATGTTGCCTTAGAATTTGACAGCATTATTAAGTTACCAATATTTTGGAATAGCCTTTGCGTCTGAAGCACACTTATGATGAATTAAAATGCTGCACTAGGTTTTGGAACAGAGAGATACAGTGACTTAAATAACCTTTAATTGTCCATGTATATGTGTGCTGTTTGATTCCAGGATGTCTCTTGCTCTGATTTTGTCTGTGTAGTAAATGTATGATTTTCCTATGAAAAGTAGTAGGCAGGGTGCCTGTGGGGTAACGCCACATGGTAGGTCTCTCAACTCTGAATCCTCAAAGTGATGTGGCCTGCACACATCTCTTCTTCTCACTCATTTTTTCTCAGTCGTTTCCTTCTGTGGTCACCTTTTTTGGAGGGTTTTTTTTTTTCACTGTCCTCTGTTTACTTTGAAACTGTGGTTTAGTTGCATGGTGAGAGTGGGCAGATTGAGAGAATGGATAGCTATGAGTGATTTAATAGTGCCTGAGTTACAGCACGCTAGGAAGTGTAGTTCATGTAGGACCCATACAGTCCAAACACCATCTGTGATGCCTAGTTGTAACCATTAAACATTTGTGTTTTGCTATCAAGATCTTTTGATTTTTGCAGGGTTCCCACAGCTATGAAAAACCTGAAAATATCAGAGAATTGTAAAATGGTGTTCTCCAGCCCTGGAAATGTCAAGGAAATTTCTATAGTGAATATAGATTTTTCTAGTTGTGTTCTGTTTTAAAATGTTTCATCAGCTATGCATTGCTCTTGGGTGCGGTAAAGCTTTCTCTCAAAACATAGTGAGCTAAATGTTTTTAGTTTTTTTTATAAGCTTTCTCTCAAACCATAGTGAGCTAAATGTTTTTTCTTTTTTTTTATGAGTCAGTTCTTTTTAATTAATCAGTTTATAAATTGGTCTGAATGATTCATTAGCAAACTGATGTGATTTTGAATATTTAAAAATCTTTATTCAGTACTCACCAACAGCTAGTAAAATCATGGAAATTAATTGGTCAAAAAGTGTGGGAACCCTGTTTTTGGTACCTACATTTCGATTTGGTGTGTTATTTGTTTTTAGATTCCTGTAAGATGCATTTTTGTAGCATTTCTGTCAAATTCAGTGCATTCTGTTGAGTTCTTTTAAAGTTGGACTCCTTGCTTGTGTGTAGAGTGCTGATGAGTGTTTGACGGGATGGATGGCTGTTGGCACGCTGTGCTAGACATAGTTCCCTGTCTGATGACATGATTGATAAATGAGTGTTCAGCATGTTGGACTCTGTGATCTGTGTGTGTGTGTGCACGCACGTGTGTGTGTCTTACTCTTACTGCAAGTGGTGTCTCTTTTCACTGTAGACAATGACAGACTGATGGTGGTTAACTGTAACTCTATCAGTGGGAATGTGACCATTGCTCCTGATCAAGGGACTCAACATGGCTCACGGACAACAGAGAACTGTTACCTAATGTTTCATGGAGTGGGGCTCACTCAGGAGGCCCTGAAAGACTGGCTCCGGCATTCTGCCAAACAGGTAAATGCAGCATATAGATAGGCCCAGATGGAATCTCCACACTTCACATAATTTTGGGAGGAAACTTGTTGAATTCTGTGGAATGAATTTAAACATGGTAAAATTTGTTAAATAGAGCTGAGAGTTCAGCACTCATATTGATAGCTGAAAGCATTATCAATTTAGCTAAAATAGTTAAAGCTTTAAAGTGTGCCGTTTCTGCGCAACCAAATGAAATTGAAAAATTATTTTCAATCATCTTTCCAAAATACTCGCCAGATAGTTTGAACAGATATTCCTGCCCAAACCCAGGCAACTGGTTGAGTCAATGTTGCCATGTCAGGTGTTTGGGATGCTCAAAAAAAACAGAGCTATTGAAAGTGCCACAACCTCAGTGTTTTAGTGTAAATCAACTTATGAATGGTCTGCTTCTAGTTGTCACTGCATAATACACTAGGATTGGGGGGGGGGTTGTATGTGTGAACCTGCATGTGAGTTTTGCATATGTGAGTCTGCATATAGACCTACGCGATTTTTGTGAAATTATGTGTTAATGACTGCGTTATGTTTAACAGAAAGTGCCAAAGAAGTTAAAGAAGAACCAGAGAATGCTGACCCCTCAGGAGATCAAATACATTCATGTGAGTGTATATAAACAGATGTATGCTCACATGGTCTACTCATCACTTTGGCATTCAACCAGATACTACTTTTTTTAGCTTAAATACTTTCTTTTTTTGTGTCTGTAGGTGAAAAGGCACCTGGATCCTCTCCCTCCTGGTTACTTCTACAACGGTCATCACTTTGTCAGTTTCTATGGAGAGAAACAGCATTTCCATCCTCGTATCTTTCAATTCCAATATAACTTGTTAAACACAATGTTGAACAGACAGTTGTGGAAAATTCTGGGTTACTATCAACCTAATGTCTGTTTACTGCATCTGTAGCACGTTGTTGAGTAAAATGGCTTTAATTTGTACTTGTAATTGTGTTTTAACAATCAGGAATGCTTTACAGTAAACGTACTTTGAATGGAAGCAGTCAAGTCACTCACACAAACAGAAAACACCATAACTGTAACACACATGATACTAAAAAAATGCAATACAAATTAACTAAACAACATAAAGTGTAACATAAAACACCCAAATGTACATACTGTAACTTGTATAAAGAAACAACCATTTCCATAAAATATAATGATATGTAGAAACATAATATACATTTTCACTGTTTTTAATTCAAAACCAAAAAATTATCTGTGGTAAACAACATCATTGAGAAAATATATATTTTTTTTAATATTGATGTGTATGTGATTGTGTGTTGTCTAATCTGTGTATTGTCTACCGCATGTGTTAATTCCTTACATGTGTGTGCCTTCAGTGATGGACCAGTTCATAGAGGAATATGTGCAGCAGGCCAATAATGAGATTGAGTGCTTCAACAAAGAGGTGGACCTTCAGCCACATGCTGACCTCTTTGACCCTTAATTCCCTCATCTGACAAATTCTCTTGCTGGGGGGAGAGAAGGGGGGTCACTACAATCACTTATGTCCACTTTCCAATTACCTACGCAAAACTATACATTTTCAGATCCGGGGATTCCCAATATGCCTTGACTGTAAATAGTACCAGTGAGAAAACTGAAATGTTATTCTGTAGCAAAAAACTGTAATGCAAGGCCTGTGCAAAGCTAAGAAAATGTAATCTAATGTCTCATCACAGATGGATCAGACATTCCACTAAAGATCAAATTAGTTTTCTGTTTTTATGACGAGGTCAGTGATCAAGGCCACACATTCCTTAGATACAATGGATCCCCCAGATTGGCAGTGTACATAATGGTGAAACTCCATTGTGATGAGTCCTCCCGGCAATGTTGCATATTGCCTTAAAATTAGTCTTGGTTGTCCCACTGTAATTCCAGTGCCTAGCAGACATATTGAGCTGAATTTTAATGAAGTTTGTCAGTGAGGCTGAATGTGATTAAACAGGCAGAGGGCTCATTTCCAGCCACGTGCATCTGGATAGGCAGGTGTACTGCACCTGCCCTCAGCTTCTTTAAATCTATCCACTCCCACTGGGAAGATCAAGGCTGAGGATCTCTCGTCTGCTGCAGATCTTACGTACACACTGTAGTTCTTTTTCCAGCCATTCTGAAATGATCAACTAACACTGCAATACTTAAAGCACACTACCCATTTTGGGAGAGAGGGGCAAGGGTATGGGTTTATCAGGGTATAATTCAAGAGTGTTGATGGAGGGTTATTAGGGGTACTAATTTGTTCTTAATCAGATAGAGTATTTGATGTTGGGTTGGTGTTTAGCACCAGAGATTGGTTTGGTGGGTTTGTGTTAAGCCAGTTGTTTGCCGAGTCGTCATTAAGGCATGGCTGTACTGAATCCTGTACTGGCACTTCTACAGAAGTAGAGTTTGTGTGTGTTTATCTCACCTCCATATAAGCTGATCTGTACCGTACTAGATCCGTACTGTTCAGTATTATAGTCATATTTTAGCTCTGTGCTGGGGTGTATGTCTTTCTATGCATGTTTACTAACTAATCATACACAGCAGGGGGGCAGCAGTGTCTGCACACACATATTTGACCTTTTGTCTTTTAAGACAAGCCTTAAAGAAGCTCAAAGATAAAAATGTTGCTTTTTAAACTATTATTATGCTACTAAAGTGTACTGAAGGTCATGAGGGATGCTTTTCCAAAGAACTTGGACACTGCTGGTCTCCTCTGTGCTGCAATATACAAGTGAATTTCTATACTAGTGTTAAAACACTACATGGTTTAGCAGTTCTCTCTCACCAAGCCATATTCACAAGTTTGTCTGAGATTTATGAGCTACATAGTGCTAATGTCACTATGGACACTTTTTTTTATTATTGTTTTACTTTTGCTGTGAAGATTTACAATATAGTAAACCTGTCTTTTTCTCTGACACTTCTGTATCTTATCAGTATGCAAGTACAGTTTTACTCAAGAATGCCCTGATATGAACAAACCGAAAGGATGTTGCTGAGAATGTAGATCTACTTAAACAAATAAGCAATGATAACTGCTCACTAACAGGTGATATTATTGAGTGCAGTTAGAGATTATATGGAAGTAGTCATTTTTCTCTAGCTTTCAGACTAAACGTGCTAAACAAAAACTTGATGCCGGGGCATTAAATTGAATAGAATGCAGGTGACTGTGTTTTTAAACATTGAAAACACTCAGACTCAAAACACATTTGGATTTAATTTTGTTTTCAGAGTTGGATTCTACACAGCAGCTGTCCTTAAAGGGTACAGGGCTACGTAACATTTACATAATATGTAGTTCAAAGTAGCAGCCATTTTTAGCACATACTATCTGCATGTGTTAAGATGTCTTGTCGAGTTCTATTTATGCTCACAGAAATGCCTTTCACCAAACTGGAACAACAAAGAAAGAAATCGCAAGAGTTAAATCTATTTTTCATATTGGAAAAAAACAATTTATCTTAAGAGAAGTGCAAATTTTATTTTTCTGATGCTATGACATCAATTCAATTTGAGACAGATGATAGTAATCCTGGGTGATGCTCTCCTGAGAGAGAGAGATTTTGGCTGCCGCTGCAGTCGTGGCTGAGAGCAGGGGCATCCCTACACAGAGCTAAGCGCCAGTGTTGGTGAAAGGTTATGAAGAGTTGTTAGTCTATGTAAGTGTAATGGACCAGTGGGATCTGCTGAGTAACTGAAAGGCACTGGAGGGCAACAGTAAAATTCAAAGACAAAGAAATAAATTCTTGTCTCAGACTTGGGTTGGTGGATTTAGAGGGTATGTTTGGGTGTTTGTTTATGAAGCTTTTTCTTCATAGTTGAATAGATGAACTCCATGAATCAGGCTGTTGATCCTTATTGTATAGGACTCTAGTGAGGCCCTCCAGAGGCAGTTCCTGGTATTACATGCTAAAACCCCCTCTGGTCCACACAGCTGTAACTGGAGCTGAAGTTAGAGGAATAAAACAGAGTTTGGTGGAAAGAATTCGACATTTATATGTCAAGAATCATAATAAATTAGAAGCTGCAAAGCTATTCAGATTAGAAGAATATGTTGTTGTTGTTGTTGAACAAAAACCAGCCTGTGCTCAAAAAGGTACAATTTTGAAATTGAGCACTTTGTTGAGACTGAAAACAGAATTCAGAGTCTCTTCCTTTATTTGGTGGCATGCTATTATTATTACATAAATGTCCTGATTTTCTGTGGTCATTGAAGTCTTGTTCCTGACCAAACCATTTTATCTTGTCCATTCTCCAGCCCCTAAAGCCTGCGGATCAGTCAATTTTTTTAACAACCATTTAGAGGCTGATTGTTCAGACAGTATGTGTCTTGTATTCTCAGGTAATTAGTAGAGTTGGCAACACCAGCATAGAACTTTTATTTCTAATGTCCATCACAACTGACCTAGATCGTGCATTGTGTTGTGGTTGTGACATGCAGTGTTTCTGGGGACTGCAGTAATATTAGGACAAGCTAAAGGGCTAAATGATTTAAAATGCAGCTGTCTGGCTGGGGACAATCCTGAAAATTCCTTGTAAAGCCTGAAAATTGAAATAGCTAAAAATATAGATGTTATTAGATATTTTTATTTGCACAAAGCTAAACATGTACACGAAAGTTCATGTATTGGCATTATGGCGAGCCATTGGACCTTATTTATTTTTATGTGGAATTCAAATGATAGATTCCTAAGACTTTACCTCAAAATCAGAATATCCAGTGCTAGGAATTCATGATGTCTTTGCTATCTTTATAACTGAAAAATACTTCAAATGGTTCTACTTGAAAAGTGCCAAAAGTTTTGAAATAACTTTTTTTTTTAAGGGATTCAACAAACATTTGTGAAATTCTAAATTTGAGCGTTGTTTGCACGGATCTACTGTAACTCCTGTTTTCTCCTGTGACTGATGCTTTTTTCTAATATATATGTTGTATTTATGACTAAACACATTAAAATATTTATAAGCTACCAACTACCATTGATGTTTTTGTAGTCTGTCCAGTAATTCACAGTGTTCTATGAACCATATTCAGAGCAGCACCATACTTAATTTTTGATGAGATTGAAAGCAAGAATGCGAGGGATAGAAGTATAGCCTCTTCAATGGGTTGTACTCCTGTTTATATTGGTATTCATCATTCAGTTGATGAAACATTGAAAAAAATCTTTCTTGCCATTCATTAGACTGAAAATGAATGGCAATGAATGACGTCTATCCATCACAGCCTCCTTTTCATTCATGTCAAAAGTTAAATATGGCAATACTCAGAATAAGGTAATTTTGGTGAAATATGATGCCAACACAGCTCTTAATACATAAACTGCATGGTAGTGAAGTGTGTTGGTGTACAAAATGTAAGTTTATCAACTCAGCAGTGGCCTTCTCACCTGGTGATAACATCTTTTAGGATGCCAAGCCCAGTTTTAACACTAATCTTATGGGCCTGCAACAACAGAAGCTATTTATAACTTTGTTACTCACGTAACCCTGGTTCTCTTATAACAGGAGTGAGGTATCTCACCATGGGAATTGCCTTGGCCGTGACAAATCCCAGAAGCACCAATAGCACCATGTCTGTCAGTTTACAGACCAATCACAGCAGTGGTAAGGGAGTCCCAACTCCCTCATGTAAGCGACTGCCATAGGTCCCTTCACTCTTCGCATATTTTTGCTCCATGCAACTGCAAGGAGGGAAGTGTTCTGAGATACCTCACTCCTGTATCAGAGAACCTGGGTTATGTGAGTAACATAAAGTTCTCTTTCTAACATTCGTTCAGTATCCCACTATGGGATATAGCCAATTCCCATATTGCATATATGCGTTTTGAAGCAGAGCTGTCAACTGACACATAGTGTCCAACATACCAGAAACCCAATAAAAAAATTTTAAAGAATAGATGGTGCGATGTCCAACTTGTTGCCACACAAATGTCTTCCTGGACTGAAACACTCATAAACAGCACCCCACGAGGTAGCCATGCTTCTGGTAGAATGGACTTTCAAGCTCTCCGGAGGTCGCAAGCTCAGTGTATTATAACTTAATTTTCTCCACAATGAGACAAGCGTTGTCATGATATGGGTCTGCCCTTACGAGAATCAGTTAATGAAAATAAAAGCTGATTACTTGTACTTAATGCCTTTGAGTATGAACTGAATAGATACAGTGAAGCTGTTCTCCAACGAGGCGGTAGGTGAAAAGTCAGCAACTGTGTTAAAAGTGCTTCAGGACAACGGACAGATCCCGTATGTGTTGATGCCCTAATGTTCTAAATTCTCAAGTTTAGCCTTTCACTGGCCAGGCTCAAAGAGCTACTTGGGGCAGGGTGAAATATTACCCCATGCTTGTGACAGAAGGTCTCTGCGTAGTGGGATGTGCCAGGGCTGGACGCACAAGAGTTGTATTATCTCCATCCATCAAGCACATTTTCCCCGGCCAGTTCGGGGCGATCAGTATGAAAGCATTCTCTTACTCTTAGAGTTGGAACAATTAGACTAGTCAGGGAAATGTACAAAGTAGCGTGTTTGGCAATGGTTATTCTCGTAAGTAGAGGCTCCATGAGCAGAATTGGTAGTATCAAATAAGGGAGACTTCCAAAATGTGCAGTGTTGGGGGTACTCTAGGACCAGGGTTGGGAACGCATCCACACCCGTAGGTGCACAGTCTCTCATCAGAGAGTAAACAGGGCAAAGAGTGTTTTCGTGCAATGCAAATAGATCTACTGAAGCCTGCCCGAATCTCTACCACAGCTGACTCACCATCTGAGGGTAATGTCCTTGCTGTTTATTTATGCCACTGTTGTCATGTTATGCAATCTGACTAGAACATGGTGGCCTTGAAATAACATTACAAAGTGCTTCAATGCCAGAAACACTGTCAGTAACTCCAGAAAGTTTATGTACACATTTTGTAGTGACGGTGGCCAAACCCCATTCACTAATATGCTTTCGCACAGCACGCCCCAGTCTGTGAGTGGCACGTCTGTCTTCACCATTTTCCACAGAGAGACTGCCCCAAAGGGATTCCCAGAGAAGGAAAGCAGAGATTCTCCAATGATAGAGAGCTCGCATCCCCAAGGAGACCTTTTTGATCTAGTATCGACCATTTTTCTCCTTAAGTTGTTTGCACATACGATTTAATAGCAACAAAATCAACAACACCAATGGATGGTGCCAGGATCAGAGCAACGCTTTTGTTAGGGCTGTTCTACTCAAAGTCTTCAGGTTTGTCTTTACACTGGGCATGTGAGCCACATGGTGCTGCGTCCCTGTTAAAAGAGAGATGAGGTGCTCAGCCTATTTTAGCTATGCAGCACATGCTGAACTCATGTTGAAAACATGTTTAAATTGCAATATAAACCTGTTTTTCAACACAATCTTTTACTATAAAGGCTCACCCATTGAATAAAAAAAAAGACATCTTGATCGAAGTTACCCACGCTGTAACAGACACACAACACTTTCCTCATGCTTTTTATTCTGCTTTTAAATTCAATTTCTTGATGGTTAGGTTTATGTAACACAGTTAAAGGATGGGCAAGGAGGAGGCGAGAACCGGCTTGTCAATATAAATAATATTTAATGAAACTCAAAACCAAAACACACAAACATAAACACTCACATGACGGACATGCCCGTAATTCTCTCTCTCTCTCGAACCATCGTCACTGGCCGCCTTTATCCCTCGCGCGCCTCATCAGGCCGATTGGGGACCGGCGCACGATATTCCGACCCGGCCCCGCCCCCCTCCGCTCCACACTTTATAATAGATTTCAATAACCCACTCTTGATAAACATCTTATTATTTATGTCCATTATCCCAGGAAAAATTTTATGTAATAATCCAGAAATCACATTATTTTCTGTATAGTCACACATGAAAATGTCTATGTTACTGTTGTAACCTCCGTTCCCTGATGGAGGGAATGAGACATTGCGTCTAATGAAGCGACACTAAGGGACTTTCTTGAAGGCCAGGGACAGGCCGAAGGGGAGGACTGATACGCCTGGCTGTCGAACGCGAACCGTAGGAAGGGTCAGTGTTGAGGCAAGATAGAAACGTGGAAGTACGCGTCCTTCAGGTACAAACATGGTGACCGGGGGTCGGCGGGGACTGTCCAAAGGAGACATGGGTCCGCCAGTAGGGGGACCTTACCACGGAAAATACACACAGGGGGATTAATCCACGAGGGGTCCACGTCCGGGTTGCCGGGACTGCCGGAACGTGGCACCGGGTTGCCGCGCGAACGGCATTTGCGGGCCAGAGAATGTAGGTACGGCAAAGGAAAAAAGGTTTATAAATAACGATTCTCCTCCCAGCCCTCCACCAGGGGACAGAGTGGTCTGTTTACCAGCTCTGGAGCAAACATCTCATTCCCTGGGTCGCCCGTCTCAGGAGCGCTTGGGAGCCTTCCGGGTCCTCGAAAACGTGAGAGAGACGGAGGGGCGTGCGCTTCCTGCGGGGCGCTCGACGCTGGTGCTGCGAGCTGGGCCTGAGAGCTGGGCCCAAATTGAGGCAGAGCTGCCTGGCGTTTGGAAGCTGCAGGGGGACACCCTCTGCGAGCAGACGGAGCACGGCCCACGCTGGAACGGCGGCGGGGCATGATGTGGGAAATGGCATCCGTCTGTTTCTTCACTGCCGAAAACTGCTGGGCCAAATCATCGACGAAGTCGCTGAATAGGCCGAGAAAGTCTTTGTCTACCTCATGCATCTCACCCAGATTCAGCCACAGATGATGTTCCTGGACCACGAGGGTGGCCATCGCAAGTGCCTTGGCCTGGTGAACTTGCAGGAGGGCCATGGCATGCAGGGTGGAGGCGGCCTGTCCGGTGGCGCTGTAGGCTTTGGCAGTCAGAGACGACATCATCCTACAGGCCTTGGAGGGGAGCACCAGGTGATCCGTTGAGGATAGTGAGAGCGGATGAGCAAGGACGTCAGTTGCGGGCAGTGAAAGGTGCCCTCCACGACTTCGTCAGCTCATCATGCACATCCGGGAAGAAAGGGACCGGGGGTTTGGGGGTGTAGCTGTGAGCGGCATCCGGACCCGAGGAACCAATCGTCTAGCCGTGAGGGCTGTGGATTTCCACAGTCCAACACCTTGCTCACAGTGGCCTGGGCAAGCATGTCGGCCATCTGGGCATCAGCCTCAGACTGGGTGTGCCGACCCGAAGGAAGGAAAGCCACGACCACAATGTTGCCATGGTTATGTTCTCGCAGTGAGAACAAGAACCATCCACATATGGCGCCTCAGTGTGATCGTGGCCCAGACATACGAGGTAGTGTCTATGACCGTCAGGAGTGGAGAGATATCGACCGCATCCAGGAACTACACAGGGGCGGAAGGGCATCTTTAAAAAGGCGCATCCTGAAAAGGACATTCATCGCCTGCTGGGTGTGATCTTTTAGATAAAATTAACTCTTTTAGAAAAATATTCTATTTTAGAAGCACTGTCGAAGTGCCCAGGGGCAAAGCTGCACTGGCGTGCAGAGAACGAGAAAGCCGCTGATACGTGCCATAGATCCAACAGCAATCGCTCTACAGAGGTGAGTGGAACATAAGTGATCTCAGCTTGTTTGATCGCACAACCGCTCCGCTCCGAAGAAAAAATCTGAATGAACAGTCAAGTCAAGTCAAGTCAATTTTATTTTTAATAGCGCCTTTCACAACACACATCATTTCAAAGCAGCTTTACAGAAGATCAGGCATTAACAGACGATAAAACTGTAATGTCTATAATGTTGATGAATCATCATTGTGTAATTAGACAAAATACGATTGTTAATCGTGTTTAAAAATAAGTAATTAAATAATAATTGTATTAATAATTCCAGTGAGCAAGCTGAAGGCAACTGTGGCAAGGAACACAAAACTCCATAAGATGTTTATTAATGAACAGATGCACGATTCCCATGTCCGGGGGAGGGACATGCAAATTCTGTTTGCCAAATTCTCATTGGCCTTTTCTCAAGTTCAGAGGTAACCGAGGCTTTCAAGAAAGTCCACTAGTGTCGCTTCATTCGACACAATGTCGAATTGTTTTATTTCTGTTAAAGGAATCGGGATCGCAATCGTCTGAGTAGCAAACTAGCATCAACAAGTTGCAGACTCTTTGCATTTCTTTGCGCATCAGACGTGTTTGACCAATCACAAGTTGCAGCACATCCTACCGTCTCTTTTTTCCAAAAAATACCTACCCCAGAGTAGGAGCTAAAAAAGTATTTCTAAACTTCTTAGAGGAACCTTAGTTCCTCATTTGTGAAAATTACAAAAAGTAGTAGTTTCAGGACTTCCGGCCATGTCGAGTACCTAAACAGACATGCATCTTGTGAGCGCCAACAATTTCCATTTTATTTTTACTTCGAATATAGCCATGAAACCACAAGACTCACTAGTAAACTCTTACATGATTAAGACCAGAAATGCCCACAACAAACAAGTGGCATGCAGAAACTCAGAAAGTAGCTTGAACCAGCTAGTCAGTGCATTGAGGAAAGATTTCTCATCACAATTTCGAGATGTTATCTTGTCGAATTAAGAAATAAAAGAGGCAATTGATTCAATCTCCGAAACACTAAGCACAGCCAAGTCCCGCATCAATACAGCCAAAGATCAAATCTCAATGCTAAACAGTAAGACATCGGAAATGCAAAAGAAACTAACTGGCCTTACCAAGTTAGTGGAAGATATTGAAAATCTCCAGCACAGATTAAACTGAGACTGCTGGTTTTGCCAGAAAATACTAAAAATGGAGACACAGTATTATTTCTTCAAAAGTGACTGCCTGAAGACCTTGGCCAAGAATATTTTCCAGACCCCATTGTCATTGATCAATCTTGTAGTCTTCCCCACGGTCATCCACAATGGCAGAACCAGTGTTCATCCCCACCGATACTTATTGTGAGATTTCTTAGACATCAGGATAGAGATTGGGTTGTGAAAGCAGCACGGCAAAGGACAAGTTACTGTCCCCGCTACTAGATATGTTTGAAGAATCCGTTGAAACTGGTCAACTACCTCCCTCACTGTGGGATGCTCTCATTATTCTGCTTTTAAAACCAGGGAAGCATCTACAAAGTGTGAATTATTCAGGCTGGTTTCCTTCATTCAGATGAAACAATTATTTACAAGAATGCCTGAAAAATATCTACCCTCTCTAGTTGCCTCTGATCAAACAGGCTTTGTGAAAGGATGCCAAGGTTTTCACAATATTCGTAGAGTCATGAATATCATTCATTTAAAAAAGTATTTACCTGATGCTGCAGTTATTTTCTCAATGCATAAAAATCTTTGATAGAATTGTTATCATTTTGAAGTCTTACAACGTTTCGGGTTTGGTAGCTATTTTTGTAATTGGATCAAAATATTATACAGAAATCCCATGGCTATGGTATTACTTAATATTTAGATCTCTCAACCTTTCAATCTCTCAAGAGGCACAAGACAAGTCTGCCCCTTGTCACTGTTACTGTTTGTTTTAGCTAGAGCATTTACAGACAGTGAAAGTAGCAGGCATTACTATCATTGACTTTGAGAATAAAATTTTATTTCATACTTTTTCTCTCCAAATTAAAAATCCCATTCCTAAATTAATGGACCTAATAAGAGCATACAGTACTTTTTCAGGCTATAAAATTAATGAGTCCAAATCTTTTACCCTCTTCCTTGAGCAGTCTGAAATGTTAAATCCACCTAGCATCATTAGGTTAAAAAAAGATTACTTTACATATCTTGGTATTACATTTACACCAGATATAGAAAACTTAGTTTTGTCATTTTATTTGGAATAATAGATGCTCAAGGCTTCGTTTAACCCTGCTATTTCTGCCCTATAGATATCTCCAATGGTATTATTGGGCAGCACAGCTCTGGACAGCCTGTTTTTAGTTCTCATCTGAACTGCCTTTCCCTTGGCTGAGAATTGAGAACTTTAAAAAAATCTCTATTACCATTGAAGTTATATTTATATTCCACAAAACATGACAGTCTTAAAAAATCCACAACTGATCCTTTTGTAAGACACACTCTGGTATTGTGGCATGAGGTACAAAAGATTCTACATGACTCTCCTAAATTATCCCAGTTTTCTCCCATATGGGGAAACTGCTTCTTTGGTCCAGGTGCTTAAGATAGGGGCTTTAAGAGCTGGGCTGATAAAGGGGTTAGCAAAATAGCAGATTTATATAGTAATGAGAACTTTTTGTCTTTTGAATACCTAAAGCAAAATTTGTATATACAATCAAAGCATTTCTTTAAATATTTACAGATTAGGAGCTTTATATTTAAAACACAAAAATCCATCCTCCAACCTGAACTTATCACTCTTGAAAAAACTGCTTTAAAATATAATAATGTAGGAGATCTGATTTCCCAATTATATCAAATTATTGTTGCAGGATCTCAGGAGACTTCACACGATAAAATACAAGATTGGTGTGAAGATATGAGGAAATCACAGAGGAATGGAAGATATTTGTCTAAAATCTCATATGCAAACAATTTAGATTACTCCAATATAAGTGGATAATGAGGATGTACATCACACCATCTTTATTACATAATTTCAATACCAATATACCTAATTTGTGTATTAAATGTGGGATACAGGAAGGCTCTCTTTTTCACTGTCTATGGGCTTGCCCTATTGTAAAAGATTTCTGGAGGGAAGTACTTGATGTTTTGTCCATTGCCTTCAATGTTAGGCTACAAATGTGTTCTAAGCTGTATATTGTGTAAACACGAAATCGAAATCGATCCAATTCGCATCTCTGACAGAAATGCACAATACGGAGTTGAACCTGAGACCCATGTATATTATTTTCCCTGAGGGCACCAGACAGCTATTCATCTCATCTAATTTGAAACCCAGGCTCTCTCAGTGCAACTCTAGTGCTCTTGTATCTATCTTCACTTGTTGCCGTGACAGAGCAGATCATCCAGATCCAGAGCCGGGTATAACATATCTGAATTAGATATTTTTTTTCATTCCGTTTTCATGTTTATTTTCACATATTGCATGCACTCAGACTACTGACTGGATGCACAAAGAAGAGCTTTATTTTTGTCACACATGTTTTTTTGTGCAAACCATCCTCTTTCTAGGAAGTCTGTCTTCACCTTCGTAGACAGGCCAGACAGACCCAGCCAAAGAACCCATTTCCCAACCACAGCGAGACCCATGCTGCGGCTGTAGCTCTAGACTGCCCCTCTCAAAGTGCACAGGTTGATATCCACAATGGTATAGGTCTCTTCCCATAATGCTGCATCTGTCACCACTGCATCAATTTGCCTCCCCATCTCCTTCATCAGGTCAGCTTGATATGCTGTGAGTGCCATTAAGTGGGGGGTTGAGGTTGGACATTGCCAGATCCTACATATTGTGCACATCCAGCCTGTAGAAACCGTTGCACTCTATGTGAAAATGGCTTGTCCCAGAAGCGGCATATCTCTACCATGCACGCTGGGACAACTGGAATGAGTTGCTTACTGTCATACAAATTTCTCTCTGTACCCTGGCCTGTCAGCTGTGACGGCCAGTCAAATGAGAGCTTGTCCATTGCCATTCTGCAAATTTCAAGAAGATCCAGTTCTCCCTGAATAGGAGAGGGGGATTCATCTAATGCGCTGTCTGGTCAGGAAGGAGGATTAGCTGGGAGAAGACGACCGTCGTCATCCTCCACCTCGTTTTCCCCAGCCGAAGGGGCTGATTCAAAGAGGACACGCAGATCACAAGAAACTTGATCAATCAGATCGCCCCAGCTGCGGCATTCCTGAGGTGGGGGAAAGGCGATACCGCTCGAAGAGCTCGCAGTTGCCATTTTATAGACTCCAGGCACGTGCTGTGGGGGATTTGAGACTGGGCAAGCATCAAATATATTTAATACACATTACTAAATGCTGTACCCAAAACACATTATATGGGTGAGTTAAATGTCGCGGATATGTTATAGACGTAAATTGTTGCCTTAGAACCCACCAGTCAATGGAAACAATTGTCACAGTGGCAAACATCATGAACAAATAGTTCCCCTTCTGTCGCTCTCTCCACGTTGTGTCGGAGAAGCGACACTAGGGTCTCTCTTGAGCACCGATATTCACCTCTGACCTATTGAAAAGGGCCAATGAGAGTTGGCAGTCAGTATTTGCATACCCGCCCCACGATACGGGTATTTAAGCGGGGCAAATACGGAAGTTTAGTCAGAAAATTTCTTCGGAGCCGATGGTCTGTTTGCAGTCTGCGGCAAGAATACACACCCTGAACATTCCTGTATCTCTGACAATCTGCTTGCTGTTGGATCTGACGGCGCACAACAGAGGCTTTCTCTGTACTTTGCACGGCGTGCATTGTTGCCCCTGAGCGCTTCGACAGCGCAGACACACACACACACACTGTGTATTAAAAGAGTGATTTCCTGTAAAACAGCAAATTTCTCTAAAAGAGCAAACACAGCGGCGTTGAACTTTTAAGGACGCGTCTTTTTCAAGATGCCTTTCCGCCCCTGTGTCGTTCCTGGATGCGGTAGAAGTCTCTCCGCTTCAGACGGCCACAGGCGCTGTCTCGTGTGTTTGGGCCGCGATCACAGCGAGGCGGCGTTTGTGGATGGTTCATGTTCTCACTGCAAGAACATGACCATGACCACATTGCGGTCGCGGCTTGCTTTCAATAGAAAGCAAGCCACCCCAGCCGCACCCCGCATTGCTCCTTCTTCCCAAGGGATTGAGGACAATGCGGTTGGCGCTGGGGGCGATTTGGGGGCGGCCCCCCGCGAACCTCCCGTTCCCCGACACGCTCGCTGGTCCCCGTCCAAGCTCGCGGCGATAGCGGCTCGCCTCATGGCCTGGCCATCTATCTTCCCGAGTCCGAAGCAGATGAGCTCGCCGCTGCATCGGAGAGTGTGGTGTCTGATGCCGAGGACTCCCCTGGACTGCCGCCTTCGGGCCAGCAGGCCCAGGCTGAGGCCGACGCTCAGATATCCGACATGCTTTCCCGGGCCGCCGTGAGCATGGGGTTGGATTGGAACCCTCCGTTCTCCCCACAGCCTTCACAGTTGGATGATTGGTTCCTGGGGGCAGCGCGCTGTTCGCGGCCTCGCATACCCCCGGCCCCGTTTTTCCCGGAGGTGCATGATGAGCTGACGTCTACGTGGAGAGCCCCGCTCTCCGCTCGTCTAGGTGCAACCCGCTCCACTCTCTCCACCCTCGACGGCGGAGAGCGCCACGGATACGAGGCGATTCCCCAGGTCGATAGGGCAGTTGCGCACCATCTATGCCCCGGTAGCCCTACCTCCTGGCGTGGTCGCCCCGTACTCCCATCCAAGCCCTGTAGGACAACATCCTCGCTCAACGCGAGAGCCTACAGTGCGGCTCAGCTCGACCTCGCCCAGAGAGCGACGAAGGCCACAGCGCAGGCACTCGGACAGACAATGGCCACCCTAGTGGTCCAGGAACGGCATCTTTGGCTCAATCTGGTCGAGATGCGTGAGGCCGACAAGAACCGCTTCCTGGAGGCACCTGTCTCCCAGATTGGCCTTTTCAGCGACACCGTCGAGGACTTCGCCCAACAGTTCTCCGCGGTGAAGAAGCAGACGGAGGCCATCTCCCATATCATGCCCCACTGCAGACCTGCCGCTACGGGCCCTGCCCCGTCTGCCCGCCGAGGGCGTCCCCCTGCGAGGAAACCAGCTCCTGCTCCGCCTCAACCCGGGCCCAGCTCTCAGCCCCAGCGTCGAGCAACCCGCAGGCGGCGCACGCCCCCTGTCTCACGAACCACCCCCTGACGGGTGTGGCAAATGAGTGTGCTAAGATAAGCCAGTCGTCGAGGTAGTTGAGAATGCGGATGCCGGCTACTCGTAGTGGGGCAAGAGCCGGCATCCGCATTCTCAACTACCTCGACGACTGGCTTATCTTAGCACACTCTCGAGAGTTACTATGCACACACAGAGACCAGGTGCTCCGGCACCTCAGCTGCTTGGGGCTTCAGGTCAACTGGGAAAAGAGCAAGCTCACTCCGGTTCAGAGCATCTCATTTCTCGGGCTGGAGTTAGACTCAGTCTCAATGACAGCACGTCTCACGAGCGAGCGTGCTCAGTCAGTGCTGGATTGCCTCGCTTCCTTCAAGCCAGGTACAGTGGTCCCTCTAAAACTTTTCCAGAGGCTCCTGTGGCATATGGCATCCTCCGCGGCGGTCGCGCCGCTGGGGTTGATGCATATGAGACCACTCCAGCACTGGCTCCAGACTCGAGTCCCGAGAAAAGCATGGCACCACGGCACACATCGGGTAAGGATCACCCCCACCTGCCTCAAAACACTCCGACCCTGGACAGACCTCTGCTTTTTATGGGCAGGAGTGCCCCTGCAGCAGGTGTCCCGACGCATTCTGGTCACAACCGACGCCTCCCGGTCCGGGTGGGGTGCCGTGTGCAGCGGGCACGCAGCAGCAGGCCGTTGGAAAGGGGCCCCGCTGCGTTGGCACATCAACTGCCTGGAGTTGCTGACCATCCTTCTTTCTCTCAGGAAGTTCCTCCCATTAGTTCGGGACAAACACGTCCTCGTGAGATCGGACAGCACCACGGTGGTGGCGTACATAAATCGCCAAGGCGGCGTACGCTCCCGCCACATGTCACAACTCGCCCGCCGTCTCCTCCTATGGAGCCAGCAGGCCATGCTTTCCTCCGCCATGTCGCTGAACCGAGCCACTGTTGTGGCCGGACCATTTCCGGCTCCTCAGAAAAATCCTGACTAAACTTCCGTATTTGCCCCGCTTAAATACCCGTATCGCGGGGCGGGTATGCAAATACTGACTGCCAACTCTCATTGGCCCTTTTCAATAGGTCAGAGGTGAATATCGGCACTCAAGAGAGACCCCTAGTGTCGCTTCTCCGACACAACGTGTCGTTCCCTCCCTCGGGGAACGGAGGTTACATACGTAACCAAACGTTTTAAATTAAGGACAGTAATATTGCTTATATCACACAAATTAAAGATTGTCACATCTTGAGCCGAGCATGTTATGTCCATTAAATCATATAATGAACCATAGTGCCAGAGGAGTTTGTTTTGACATACAGCAAAAATTAAAAGAAAAGATTACCAGTTACTAGTTTTCATAGGCCTCACACGTCACTCTTCTGACAGTTCTGAACCACTGGAATGGACAGCTGCAATTAACAAATCTGACCACCTAATACAACATTAACGTGAATGCACAAGGCAAATGTATCCTAGATGGCAGTCTACATTCGATAGAACTATAAAACAGATATAACACAACAAGGACATGATTGCCAGAGTACCAATTCATAGCCTCAGAATAACCAGAAACAATGACCTAGTATCTATAACCTAGAATCAGTAACACAGATTTGTATAAATCTATTAACTTACCTTAACTTGAACACAAAATTCATGTGTCTCTCCTTGCGAACGAACATCTCCGTCACTTTGTTGTAAAAGTCATCCGCTTGTTAAAGTTTTGATAGCCTCTTTTTTCAATTTTTAATTGAAATTAATTCAGCCAAATTCACATAGGTCTTCGATGCTTACACTGCAGATATCCATTTTGCCACTTAATAACGCATTAGTTATGAGAACTTGAACGTGTTGCCACAAAACTAAAATCACGCCTATCATGTGTGCTTCCATTTGAATGAACGTACTGTGTTGAATGAAAGGGCGGTAAACAATGCTTTGAATCAGAGAAAGCATAACATAAAGTGCTTATACCTGTGGGTGGCACCAATGCGAATAAATCAATAACTATCTGTGCTGCTAAACTGAGATGAAAAATTATGAATTTGAAAAAAAAAAAAGTAGTTTATATAAATTGTTTTTAAAATATTTCATAGTGTAATTTTTCTTTTCACCCTTCTGTTAGGTAAGCACGGCTTACTTTGCTTATATGGACGGCACGTCCCTGAGAGACTCGAATTTAATAAACTTATCAAGTTCACCATGTCGTGCCAATTGGTTAAGTGTTAATCTCCTAAAATGTGACTAGACAGGCCGATCCACAATGTGCTGGAGAGTATAAATCTATGATGGCTTTATGTAACAAAAGGAACAGCAGAAGGAATGTTCATATTTTTTTTATCAAGAAAATTCAAGTTGGATCATAATTTCTTTTTTCTAGTAAGTCTAGTAGTTTATTTGTTATCAGGTCAAAAATCATATTCTTGATAATATTTTTTGTTGTTTTCCTGTAAAAATATACAAAAGAATCTTTAAAACAATATACATTTGATTAATCTTGTTTTAGAAACAACACTTTCTAAGATATTTTGGTTTTTCAGAGAATGTATTTTTAACATGTGTATTTTGTCTTACTGTACTGGCAGAGTTTTTATAGTCAAAACAAGTCAAAAAATCTACCAGTGCTGAAGAAGTAATCCATAGTATTTAGAAAATGTTACTTACCTTGAATAATATAAAGTAATACATTACAAATTACATTTTACAGAATGAATTTTGTATCTGTAGTGGAATACATTTCAAAAGTAACCCTCCCAACCCTGGAAATTAATATTAGAAAAAGTATTTAGTATGCATTTCTCTAATATGTAATAAAATACTGTTTTGCATGTCAAATTCAGGCATACATATACTTCCTTTTCCTGGCCTTCACTTTAGGTCCCTGCCCAACCTACCTCAAAATTCATACCCACAATTCTCTAATATTGGCCACTAAGAGTCTATAAACTCACCACAGGCATCTTCTGTACACATGCATGCCAACACATCCTTGGCCATTAATACAACATGCATTTGGCTCCACCATGGGTCCAAAACACAATACAGATACAAATACAATACCCACATTTCTTTCAACTTACATAAGCTCACTTTATCTCTCCTTGGAGATGCTACCCACCCTTTGCACACATAGCAGCCACTGTTTCTCTCTGCCGAGTGGGACAAGTTTAAGGTTCCGTTTCTGATGCACTGGTTCTGACTGCATCATGTAAACATTACACAGGCCTGCTAGTCCCCCATGGCTCGCCATGGTAGAGATTTTAACACAGGTTGTGTGCAATTCCAGCCAATCCGTTGTTGAAATGTCAGCAGTATGTATATCAAACCGTCTCTCTAGGCTAGAGCGAAATCATTTGTCTTAAAAGCTATCATAGTATTTTGAAGTACTGTACATTTGTAGTACTGTACATGTGTAGTGCAACATTTTTGTATTTTAAAGTGGCAGTTGTTTTTTTTTCTCTCTGCCCGTTTGATCATGCAAGGGGACTGATTTATAAAATGAACAATAATTGCCCCTGCTGTCAGACACATACAGGTCAGAGTGCCCTTTAATCTGGTAGTCACTTTAATCATGTCTCTAACACTTTCAGTGTCTAAGAGCAGGCAATGATATAGGCTCTCTGTGCCACTACACAAATGTCAAATTCACACTTTACATACACTGAGATTAATGTAATTAAAAAATTTTCAAAAACATTTCAAAAACATGAGTCAACACTATTACATCTTGCTCTAGTTTACCCATTCTTTAGGTTACATTCATGGAGCAAGTTCCAAATTTCTACTCAAATAGATTTTATTTTCTGAGACTTTAAATGTAGATGAAAAGAGATACTGGATAATTAAATGGCTTGCAAACATTAAACACCCTTCTCTGGCATGTTCATTATATCATGTTTTGTTATTATATGAAACAAGACCTCAAGTCTTGATAATGGAGCACAACAGTCTGGTTCTGGATTAGAACTCTTTTATGAAGGATTTTACAAAATCCCTATGGAAACATTTATGGGGAAAAAAGAGGGCGGGCATAGTTGCACATTATAGAAAATATTTGCGACATAATGTACATCAATACATATTTGAAACAAACATAATATTGCCCCTATATACACAGCCTGGCCACAAAAAAAAAAAAATCACAGTTTGGATTTAAATAAACCTATAATTAAGAGCCTATGATTGGTTCATTATCACAGTGATTAATAGGTTTCAGCTGGCAAGACTTCTTTTAACCCTAAATGTTACAGCCTGTAGCTTCTCATTTCTTAAACAACCATGTCAGAAGACTTATTCCGTGGTCGTGGAAAACATGTTACTGTGTTTTAGAAGGGGCAATTATTGGCCTGCATCAATCAAAGAAAGCAACTAAGGAACTGGGTTAAGAACCGTCCATCACATTATTAAAACCTGGAAGGATAGTGGTGAACTGTCAGCTTCGCGAAAGAAATGTGGTCAGAAAAAAATCTTGAATGATCATGATAGGATATCACTAAAACGCTTGAAGTCACAACGTAAAAAATCAACAGCAGGAATCACGGCTATGCTTAATAGTGAAAGTAAGAGCATTTCAACATGCGCAATGTGACAATAACTTACAGGATTGGGACTAAACAGCTGTGTGGCCACAAGAAAGCCACTTGTTATTGAGGCTAATCGGAAAAAAATACTTCAATTTGCTAAGGGAAGCTTATGAATTGATGCACCCATCATGCATACTGTGCATTCTGGAGGCACTGTTATGATCTGGGGTTGCTTAAATAGGTCAGGTCTATGCTCAGCAACATTACACAACAATAAAATGAATTCAACTGACTACCTGAATGTACTGAATGACCAGGTTATCCCATCAAAGGATTTTTTCTTCCCTGACAATATGGGCATATTCCAGGATGACCAAGATTCATCTGGCTCAAATTGTGAAAGAGTGGTTTAGGGAGCATGAGGAATAATTTTCACACATGAACTGACCACCACAGAGTCCTGACCTTAAACCCATTGAAAGTCTTTGGGGTGTGCTGGAGAAGCCTTTACGGAGTGGTTTGACTCTCCCCTCATCAATACAAGATCTCTGGCAAAAATGAATGCAACTCTGGATGGAAAATAATGTTGTGGCGTAGCATAAGGTTTTTTAAACAATGCCACAACAAATGCATGTCATAGTCAAAGCTAAAAGCGGTCCAATTAAATATTAGAGTATGTGATGTTTTTTTTGTCCAGGCAGAGTAATACTAATGATACAGTTAGATTGTCAAAATAGTTGCATTAATTACAACCTGACTGCTCACACTGAATTCAAGTCAGATATGTATTTTACACATTTCCACTTACATTATGCAAGATCGAGATTGAAAAAATCAGATTAACTGTAATTTTTGAAGTTCACACTGCCATCCAAAAGATCTGTGTCACATGTCAACAAAAAAAAAGAAAAGAAAAAAGATTTGGGCAACATTCTGCAGTGTGAATGTAGACATTGTCCTCTTCACAGATGTCAATTCACAATTCACTCTTCAGGTTAAGGACATCAAATATCATGAGAACATGCATATCATTGGTTTCTTTGGTGACAGCAGCAAGCTTAAGTTGTGTGTCGTTTCCAGTGAGAGCTTCACCTTCCCAAACTCTGCTCTTATTCATTTTCAGATCCGTTCGTTTCTCCCCGACAACACACACTCTTTGGGCACCTGGTACCCGGACACGGAAACTCACCATGCTTTGCGGAGCCAGCACACCTGAACGTGGCTCTAACAACACACACCCTCTTCCCCATGCTGAATACACAAAAGGGAATGGATCTTCAGGCCTATCACACACATTCCTGATAATGTAATCACACAGCAGTCTATAGTCTTGTTGAGGTGATTTGCGTCCATAAAGACCAAGTCGATAGACTCCGCCACTAGGTGTGCACACACTCACGGTTACCTTAGTGTCTGTAAATGTCAGAAGTACATATCGGGATAGAGGAAAATGGCCTTTCCTGTGCTGCTCAGCACCTGGATTCTCTGCATAAAGAGCTGCATGTATTTGCAGGTCTGGTGAGTCACAGTGGAAGGTGATGTTGCAGCGACCCTGTGGTGCATTCACTATCGCCCCTGTATGGCTAAAGTGGGATAGTCCAGCTTCTTGAGTACGCATCCCAGGACCACACCACAGGCCAAGGTCAGCGGGATACAGTGCATTGGGATTTAACACTTGGGTCTGACAATGCAGCAAATAGTTCCCGACATTTTGAAAAGTTCCACCTTCACTGACGTAATCCCGAGCGAACATAGAAAGACGGTAAAATCCTTTGTATGGGCACATCACATTGCACACCAGCTGGTCTGCTGCTATTTGCAATGCAAGGCAGCGCCTGGCCACAGCAGTGCTAAGCTCATGATGAATGAGCTCACACACCATCATCAGAGGTTGTGATGTGTGTAGGATCACCTTGCACTCTCCACCATCACCCACTTCCAAAGCTTCTTCTCCTCGGACACTGCAGCTCTTGATGCCTAGTGCCGATGTCCCGGCTACTAAGCCCCAGCTAAGGTAGGGGTTATCAGGCAGGTGCTGCCTCTGCTGTATGCCCGTACACTCCAGCTCCAGTGAACAAACCCACCGCAGAGCACCAGGTTCACTCTCTTGCTGGGCAAATAGCTTAATCTCGTAGGCTCCAGGTTCCAGGGGGAGTAATCGCAGCTTCATCCCATGACGTGTCACTGACAGGACACCACAGGAGCTGTCGAGCTCCTCCTGCTTTGGAGCTCCTGTCTGAGGATCCCGCTGCCTCATTTCGTATGAAAAGGTCAATGGTCTGGAGGAGCTCATGGACACAAGTGCCTCCCCGTTATCTGCGAAGAACAAATTGTGATATATTTACAAAATGTTAGTGATATTGTACCATGCATACACATTGCAAAATTTTGGGAGTGACACACGCATTTAAAGATGCACTCAGTATTTTTTAATGCATGTCATCTTGGACTTACACTGACACCTTGTGGCATGGATGCAGAATCATTCAAACGCAATAGTTTGTGGTTACCGATACATTGTAGTTGTTTCATATTCCCAATGTAGGGTATCTAGGTTCAGGTTTGGGGAATGTACAATTAATTTTAATGATCGTAATCAATGATTAATCACACGGTTTGAACTAGATAACAATACATACCAAATTGCCCCAAAAAGGGCTTATATAGTCCGCTTCCAATATATATAGATAATTAAACACAACGAATTATAATCAATTAGGAAGATACATCATATGCAGACAGGCTTTATAAATTTTCAGAACACCTTAAGGGAATTGACCCGTATCGCAACTAACCAGTTCGTCCAGCGAACCGCTTTGCTAAATACTCTTGATCAATTCTCCAGAATGGTTTATTCTTAGTTATAAGCTTAATCATCAAAGCACGTTAACTTACTTTGATAATATCAGCTCGTAGCTTTAGATTGCACATTGAAGAGGCTTTGTTTTATGACCAACAAACACAGACAATCAAGCGTATAATTGGGTTTAATACAAGGAACTAGGATATATCACTACACTTAACAAACAAACATTTAACATAGAATAAACATAAAACAAAGTGAAAACAGTAAGGAAAAATAAAGAGATTACAGGGAGCAAACTTGTTACAACAGTTAAACCTTCAGAGCCATCAAGGAGTTACACACTTTAACGCATTGGACTTTAGATGAAATAATACTTGCACAATGGACCTTTGTGTCGCTGAACAAGACTGCGTGTTTATCGTGTCCTCGTGGCGTCCGTGAGATGGAGGATTTCTCTTGGTGTTTCCCCGAGCGTGGGTCGCTCGCAGGGAGTTCAAAGCATCTTAGGAGGAACGGTTGTTGTTGCTGAGAGAGAGTCCTTTCACCCGGAGGGTATCGGATTGCTCTAGAAACGTAAAGTGTTGAGCTTTGTCCGAAGACAAATAAAAGACTGAGATAAACGCCAAATAAAATAAAAGACATGTCTGACGAAAGTAACACAAAGAAAAAGCAAGAGAGCTTGGAGAGAGATCAGAGGACACAGGACAAGAGAGTAAGAGTGAGAGTAAGAGAGCGATTCAATGCCGGATGCTGACTTTTAAGGTAGGGAGGTCACACCTCCTTTGGGAGGAATGGCCCAATGGGACTCCTCCGTTTTGGGCGCGAGATGGTTCCCTTTGTCTTGTCACGGCTAGTCATTTGCATGATTTACGACCAGGTCAGGATTTTGGGTTGAATCACTCAAAAGATGGTAACACATAGCAGAATACAATTTTAATGTAACCTTATATTTATATTCAGCTAGGACAAGTCGTAAGGTTTAATTTGATACCAAGAAGCGTGTATTTGGTGCACTTAAAAGGTGAATATAGATACTTAGGCTCTTTATTTAAGCCATCAGAGTTTAACTAACACAACTTACAATTTTAACTAGTTTGATCTAACAACAAAAATACACAAGCATATGGGGATAAAACATATTTCCTTCAAAATAAGCCCTTCTGGGTTTTAAATGAAAGAAACGTGTGTGTCTCTCAACTTTTCACACTCCTTTATCATCTAAGGAGGGGGGTGTGGGGCGAGTCACATGAGTGGGGGTTTTATGACCCTTCGCAAGAATGTGTGCATTGCATTCAGAATCAATGAGTCCATGATTCTCCTTCATTCTCTACACCAATCAGCCATGATTAATTTCATACATGAGTGAAAAGAGGGCTGTTTATCTTACAATAAAATCGTAATACATTTGTCACAATTTAATATATATATATATATATATATATATATATATATATATATATATATATATATAATACATGACAGTATCATAATTTAATTGAGATTGAAACTGCGCCTAACGCATGAGAGAGAAACAGCATGTCCGTAAGAGAAAGCGTGATTAATGCAAGTTAAATTTCAGTCTCTCTGGTACTTTATAGAAGCATTTCTTACCGCACTGATAAATGCTGTTCCAGAGTTTGAATTTATTTAGATGACCTGCTTTGTGTATTATTGGACTGTTGGCATAATATGAATACAGAAATAGATTAATACAAATATTGATGAGGGATCTGAATTATCAATAAAATATTAAACATTGCAAGTATATACAGTATATACAGTATGATTATATCGTCACAGCCCTAAGTGAAAGTGTCCAATAACAGAGTAGTTACTGAGATTAAGCGACTGGTCATGTGGTTGGCTGGTCATGTGACACTAACATGGCAGCCCCCATGAGGGAACCCTTACCATGTAGAATACAGTAAAACAGCTTTTATAAAGTTACTATTATGACTGGAGTCTTCATCTCATGTGTTATGATCCCTGGTTGTCTGCCCCTTGTTTCTCGTGTCGCCGTCACGGACTCCAACTCCCATGATCCCCGGCTCTCATCACTGCCTGCCCCGTTTCATTGTGCTCACCTGATTGTCGTTTTGTCATCATCATGTCTGTGTATTTAAACCCCGCTGCTCCACCATTCCCTTGTCGATCGTTGTTTGCTCATGCTTGTTTGTAGATGTCTGCTAGTTGATGTTTTGCTTATGTTTGGAAGTAGTTGTCTTGCCAGCCTTGTCTTGTTCACCCAGCTCATGTACCCCTGATGTTTTCATGTTTTAGTTTCAGTTTTCCCATCGTGGATGTTTCCTTTGTTCCTGTTTGTCTTGTTTTCACTGTTGATTAATAAACCCGCGTTTAGATCCTCACTCCTCGTCTGCCTCCTCCTACTTGCGTTACAGAACGATCGACCAAGATATGGATCTAGCGGTGTCATGAGCCAACTGTCGTCTGCTCAGCTTAATGCAAGAGGACCGTCCTGTGGAGGACCACATCTGCGATTTCCTCGAGCTAGCGAGTGTCGTGGACTTCCCAGACTCCTCCCTGGTGGTTTTCTTCCGGGCCAACCTGAACAGTTCGCTCAAGGAGTGGTTGCCACCGGCGACGCGCAGCTGGACGCTCCGCGAATTTATGGAGGAGACTCTGCTGGCCTGCGACTCGCCGTTCACTGTGGGCATCGTCGAGGAGGACCCTGCCTCTCCTCCCACATTGGTGACCCTCCAGTCATCCATGGCTCGTCCCTTCACGCCTGCCCCGCCTGCCAGCGAGCCAACCCCCACGCCTGCCTTGATCAACGAGCCGGCGCTGCCAGCTTCGTCCGCCCGGAGGAGGAGGAGGAGAGGAAAAGCCTCCGCTCCCCAGTTCACGCCTGCGAACGTCAGTGGGCCAGTGCCTGTAGCCTCGAACGTCAGTAAGCCAGTGCCTGTAGCCTCGAACGTCAGTAAGCCAGTGCCTGTAGCCTTGAATGTCAGTGTGCCAGCGCCTGTAGCCTCGACCGTCCCAGAGCCAGCGCCTATAGCCTCGACCGTCCCAGAGCCAGCGCATCCCGAGCCTTCCAGGGCTCTGCCTTCCGAGCCTTCCAGGGCTCCGCCTCCCGAGCCTCCCAGGGCTCCGCCTCTCTAGCCTTCCTCGGCTCCGCCCCTTGAGCCTTCCACGACTTCGATCCCAGAGCCTTCCAGGGCTCCGCCTCCAGAGCCTTCCAGGGCTCTGCCTCCAGAGCCTCCCATGGCTCCGCCTCCTGAGCCTCCCTCAGCTCTGCCTCCTGAGCCTCCCACGGCTCCGCCTCCTGAGCCTCCCACGGCTCCGTCTCCAGAGCCCTCTACGGTTCCGCCTCCTGAGCCACCCATGGCTCCGCCACCACAAACCTCCATGGCTCCGCCTACCACGGCTCCGCCCTCGGAGTTCCCCATAGCTGTGGTCCTGAGGCCGACTCCCAGACCTCCCGAACCTGTCCTGTGGCCAGCCCCCAGGCCTCCTGAGCCTGTCCTTGCTCTGTTAGCCAGCTCCCAGGCCACCTGACACAGTCCCTGTCTTGTGGCTTCCTTGGAATGCCTGCCTGCCCTCTGTGCCTCCTTGGACTGCCTGTCTGCCCCTTGTGCCATCATGGACTACCTGTCTGCCCCTTGTGCCCCCGTGGACTGTCTGGTTGCCCCTCGTGCCCCCTTGGACTGTCTGGTTGCCCAGTGTGCTCTCCTTGGTCTGCCTGCCCCCCCTCACTCCTTGGACGATTGTGTTTTGTTCTTTGTTTTCACTGTTGATTAATAAACCCACGTTTAGATCCTCACTCCTCATCTGCCTCCTCCTACTTGCGTTACATCATGTGAGTGGTCATGATTTTATCCATGTGTTTCAAAATTATGATTAATTTCTTTAGGAGTAGAACTTTAAATATGGTAGTGAATCTCATAAATTATTGTGTCCGAGTCCCGAACAATGCTAGGAACACTATTGCAAAGTTTAGGTGTCAAATAGGAAAATAATCTTCTTCCTTTTGTGGATTTTCATATTCTATATACAGTTATATTAAAGTTCTCACAATATTAATGTTAATCTTTTCACAATATTCTCACAATATATTATATAATATACAGATTAAAGGAGTTTTTTCCAAGATTGCAATAGTTGACAGTTATAATCATGGCAACATTTTGGTGTCTTGGGGGTGTTAACAAGAAACATGGATGCTTAAACTGTGTGGTACTAGCTAGTTTTGATGAAAGAAAAGCTGTATTCGCATCCAGCAAGTTTCACTAAGCTGTTGACAGAGGTGCCGGTTTTGTTTATGCTTTTTTTTTGTTTGTTTATTGACCTGGTTTTTGGCCAAGCTTTGTTTAAGCTGCTACTTTTAAACCAGCTCTCCCTGGACCATAATATGGCCGCAGGGCTGGTGGGAGAAACTATGATGGAGAGACACATTATCAACAGTTGTGGATGAATCAAGACACATACCTCTTTTTCTGTGATTTGCTAGAGCTGTCAGTGTCCAAAAGTGGTGTCATTGTATTAACATAACTGTAATAACGTAACATAATATGAACTGTGTTCAGTTCAGTTCCGTAAGAACTATGCCGATTTACATAAATGTGATTGTTACTACCTGATTTTTCTGGAATTTGTGAATTCAGATGCAGTTGCTACTACTGTAAATTACCAAAATAACTCAATGTCTACAGAACATAATTAAGCACTCAAAAGACAAGTGCCATTTAGCTGCAGTGTTCACTTGGCCATTCACTACCTAAAGGGTACCAGCAGAAGCCATGTCAAGACATTTTCTTTCTTTCTGTTTTCACTTTATATGCGTGCTTGCATTTGCTGCAGTGCAGGCTATAGCGGTATTCAGGAAGTTTAAGTTACACTATGTCTCTCCTTTCTTCCCATGAGCCTGTCTAATCTCTGCAGCAAACTGTCTAATCTATATTTTCTCAGAGCTGCTCAACACGAGCTGATGCTAGCAGGCACATATTATCCCATTAAAGTGTGAAAAATATTGTGTGCACTTGCCTAATCTTCCATTTTGTGAAAGTGAATTTATTCTATTCTGTATGTCTGTAGTTCTGTTTATATCATATGCGATGTGTGTGAATATGTGTGTGCACCTGTGGTTGTATTGTACTGTGTGGGTTGTGTGAGGGTCAACCCAAACTGATAAAACGCTGAGGTCTTCAAGGGTCTCTTTTCAAATTCTTCCATGGAGATGGGTGTGGTAAGTAGTTGCCAGGTCTGATCATCCGGAAAATGTGAGTTTATAAACTCACTAGGCTCAGTCAGGAAATAAAAGTCATCATACCTGAAACAAACCGACATTTATAATAAATCTTTTTGTCTTTAGATTGAGATTCACTGTTGGGCTATTACACATTTAACTCTGGGTTAAGGCCACTTGTAACACTGGGTTAAGCAACGTTTCACACTTGTAATTTTAAAGCGAGTTAAGCAACATTTTACCCTGCATTTATAGCACTAGCCCTGAAATGCAGAGCCAAAGGAATATAGTGTGAAATAATGCAAGAATGCTACAACCAGTTGTTTAGCAACAGAAAATAAACCATAAACTAAACAGTGTTTGCATCATTAAATATTCATGGGCTTTTTATAGTCGATGAGTAATTCACACACTCTTTACTTTCAGAGTCTGAGGGACATATTTTATATTTAATATTATTATTATTTGTAGTATGTTTCAGAAGACTGAAGACAAAGTGGATTTACATTGAAACATTTACACAGATAGAAAAGTAGTTATTAAAACAGATACTGCGTTGTATTCATCAAATCAATCATCATAAATATATATTTTTTTAAATTTGAAATTTGAAAATGAAGTGTGAAATCTCAAAAACTGACGACTAGGATTCATTACAAGTAACAGCATGTACAAATACACAAATGTATGTAAATATTACTAACTGTGTATTTGTCTATGTATATAGTAGGTGTATTTGATACTGCGCAATAACTGACACTCTCAGAGGCCTGACCTCTTCATAAATGTTTGGGTTTCCATGTTGACAGTGCCAGCTCCCCAGCACGCATCAAGCAGCCACCACTGTCCCCCAATGAAGACGGCATTCCATGCATGATCGGAATGCTTCTTGGCTAAACTGAGCCCAGCCTGGTATCCAACACCTTTGCTGTACCCACTCACCTCCACACACTCAATGCCCACCTCCCTAGAGAAAGATAGAGTTCAGAGGTGCATACTACAGGCATGCTGTTTGTGTGTGTGTGTTATGTTTAAATTTGTGGCAACTTGTTACCTGCACATTTCCACACAGAGGCAAGAGTATGCACTACAAACACCCTTTCCCTTCCTGATAACCTCATCAGGAGAGCAAATCTTCTGAGAAAGACCAAGGTATCCCTCCAAATCATACTCTATATAGACACACACAAACACAAAGGCTATGTTCGAAATAGCATACTACATTTAATATTTTTGCAGTATATAGTATATATATATATTGTACAGAGTATCCATACATGATGAGGGCAAACGGGCTAATCAGCCGAGGAGAGGGATAAATGCAGTTATATTGTGTGTGTTTATGTTTGTGTCTTTTTGTTTGAATTCTAATTAAAATATTACTTTGAATGTTCAGCCAGTTCCCACATCCTTCTTTCCCATTTTAACCCTATTACGCCATACTGTATAGAATACTGTATATCACAATACAATGCGCTCCACTTGACCTTCTATTTCCAGTGTGATGAATGAACAGCAATGATTTTTAATGTCTGTAATTTGTGTCATTAATCAGACTGCCAAAAGTTAAAATATTTACACAAAATTTAAAATAAACTATCATTATTTTATCACACTGCCAATTTTTTATTCAAAATTTTATTAAAAATGTGAAATAAGTTGGAGAGCTGAAGCACCGAATGTCATCTGATGGCCTCAGAGAAATGACCCGATTGAAATACAGATATAATGCAATTTTGTCACAGAAGGTGCAGTTTTGGATATTCTGGGCAAGGCTTTTTTTAGTCGGGTGACAGGGAAGCTTTTGGCTAGATATATAAAGAGTCATTTTCTACCATTCTCTGAGTTAAATCTGCTGGTGGTGAAATTTTTGCCATTTGCCATTGATATTAATAATGCTTTTAAAGAATTCTATCTCGATCACTACAGTTTCATGTCTTAATCTACTGATGAAGATATTGGAAACTTTGTGGAACCATTCGATCTCCCTAAACTGATGACTAAGCAAAAAACATTTCTTGTTTCTGAGATAACCTTGGAGGACCTTGGTGAGGTAATTAAGGCCTTGCCTACAGGGAAGGCTCCGGGCCAGATGGCTTTGCCAGTTTTTTAGATCTTATGCTACTGAACTGACTCCACTTTTGCTAGAAGTTTATATGGAATCATTAAAGAATGGAAAGCTTCCACCAACCATGACACAAGCCCAGATCAGTCTGATTCTTAAAAAAGTTATCGTCCAATTTCCCTAATCCAGCTAGACATTAAAATATTTAAAGAAATGTGGGCTAACCAATTAAGTAAAGTTATGACATCTCATATACATACAGATCAGATGGTGTTTATTCGGGGCCGCAGCTCTTTTGATAACATTAGGTGTTTTATCAATATTATGTGGTCAGTGGCGAATGATCAGAATCCCATCTCACCTGACGCCAAAAAGGCATTTAATATGGTAGAATGGGATTATCTTTTTAAGATTTTGGAAATATATGGGTTCGGGAATACTTTATTGGATGGATTAAGTTACTTTATAGACACTCTGTAGCAATGGTACAAAACATTTTATTAATTTCAGGGTTGCCTTCTTTCCCCATTACTGTTTTGTCTTGCCCTGGAATCATTAGCAGCCATGATAAGAAGGGAAGATGATTTTTCAGGGGTGATGGCAGGAGGTGTGGTGCATAAGCTTTTGCTTTACGCTGATAATATTTTATTATTCGTCTCCGACCCTACTAGATCTCTGAATTGCCTCCATAGGATTATTAACTCCATTTCTAGGGTCAATTGGTCTAAATCCGAAGCTTTGGCTCTGACAGCGTACTGCCCAGTATCGGCTTTCCAGCCAGGCACCTTCCAGTGGCCCAAACAGGACATTAAGTATTTGGGCATTTTATTCCCAGCAAATATGCCTGATTTAGTTAGAGGTAATTTTGACCCCTTAATAAAAATGTTTTCGAGCGATGTGGGCAGGTTGGCTTCATTACATTTATCTTTGATTGGGAAGGTTAATGTTATTAAAATGAATTGTATTCCAAAATTCAACTACCTGCTACAATCTCTCCCTGTTGATGTCCGCCTCTATTTTGTTTTATTATTATGCTTTCAGTCTCATACATTTGGCTCATTGGTTGCTTCCTCCTGAAAGAGCCCCTCCCTGGTTTTGTATTGAACAGGTTCTTGCCCCTATTTTGTTGCAAAGCCTTTCTAATAAACTAATCGGAGAAGCTAAGTTACATCATGTTTTTCCACATTTGCACTCGATATTGACAAAAGTTTCCAGAGTGTTTAATTCAGACATTTATTTAAATTATATTATATTATTTAAGGGTAGGGTTAAATGTTAAATATTGATTTGATGTATATGTGTTGTGTTTTCAAACATGAAACTACATGGCACAAGCTGATCTTTCCCTTGAACATCTGTTAGTCTTTTAGCCAATCAGCTTGTGTTCTCTTTCTTTGTTTCACATTTAAATTGCCTCAGTTGTTTGCAAGTAAGACAGTTTCAATGCAGCGTCTTATGAGAGACTCTGTTCTCTCTGAAACTCTCTACTAGATCTGCTTCTCAAGAATTGTATGTAATCTATGTCTCATTGTGCAGCAGCAGCATGCCCTACATACTTGATGCCACATGTATTATGGATGTTTAATTGTGCAGCAACATGTCTTACATGATCAACTCATCATGTTGGTGTTCTAGCAGCAGCACGTTTTCGTATTTGCTCTACAGCAGCAGAGTAGCAGATCTACCAAACCTACCAACTCATCATATCCATTGAAACACCTTATTCCGAGAGTTTTCATTACTGAATTGTATTTATTTCTAAAATGATCACTTGATGGTACACACATGCAACATGATGAGGTCATGTGACAATGTAATATCCTGTTTGAAATGTTCATAGTTGCATGCTGTATACTGCCAATTTTTTGAAAAAAGTGAAAAAGTAATTTAATATCCCATTCCAAGCATAGCCACACAAGCATTGTATATGTTTTCTACCAGAGTGCATAATTAAAAGAACAAGTCATGCCACCAGCATATAAGCTATTCATAGTCACTCTTTTAGCAATGTGATTGTGAGTGAAGCTAGCCAAGTAACACCTCAGCAGTGATGATGTTAAGACAACTTATGTCAGGAGGTACAGTATATTCACAATTGTGATTTAAGTTCATGCATGAACGTCTAAATGTGCAAGTAAAATTACCAATATTATGGCATAGCCAGATCCATATGGCCCTGAGTTTCTCCAGATCATTTCTGGCCCCCTCAGTGACTGCACAAGCAATATTTTGAGCAGAGAATACTTCCAGTTCCCTCAACTGAAATACACATACTGTATTTATGCATAAATGTATGGTTAATAAGAAGAAAAAAAAAAGACATGTTTTTGTGTGGGTTTTGTGTTTTACCTCCTTTCCTTTCTTGATACAGTATTTGTCTACTTTGTTGAAAATCTCAGAGCTGGAGAACAGGAGTTTCCTGGGTTTCCTTTTAGAGGAGCAGACTCCAGGTAGATAAGGTCTCCCAGGCTGTGTGCCAGGGCTGGCAACTGAGCGGGGTTTCACCATCTCTTCTTGGCTCTTTATCACAGTACTCCTCTTCCTTACACTTACAGATTTTGCTGCACTCTCCACGGACAGTTGCCTCTTTGTGGTCGGCCGTTGCTCCTCGCAAAACTTCCCTTCATAATTCCCCAACAATAACTTATGTGAAACAACATCATCTTGTAATGGTACAGTGGTTAAGAGCTTTGTCTGATTTTGCTCCACTAACTGTGATCCTCCTTGGTCACTCTTGGCTGTGCTGGTGTTCTCAGCGCTCCCTCTGGTCTGCACTATTTGGCTTCCAGATGCATTTTGAATCTCGTATTTCTCCCCATTGTTTTTGACTTTGAAGTCAAAGTCGTGTTTCTTTGTGCCATTGTTTGAGTCTGTGGTTCCTGTGAGAATTGCAGATTCTTCTGCTTGGATGCCTTCGTTGTTGTTACCTGTTGTGATTGGTTGTTGATCAGTTTGAGGTTGATGCAAAGAAAACTTCTCAGCCACTATTTCCATCATCCCACTTGTTAAATTACTTTAAATCCAGAAACTAACATCTGATGAGATAGCAAACATCCTTGTGATACCTCTAACTGTCTCTTAAAGAACTTGCAGACTGCTTATCATTTTAGAACACACTAGAAACACTTACCTTTTTTTAATGTGAAATTCATACCTCTGGCCTGTATGTCACTGTCAGAAGGGTTTGTAGTGGAGATTCATCCAAGTTTTGTTTTCTGTTGTAGGGGTCTGTGCATATCTATTTTCGAACTCCCAGTGCCCACCCCTATGAAAGGATTTTGGGCTAAAAATACATTTGGACTTATTATGATGACCAATGGGCTCAAAGCTACAAGAGAGAGAGGTTGAGGGTGAGAGAGAAGGGCATCAGATGTAGGCATGGAGAATGTCAAGGGTTCTGGGTGGTACAGATAAAAGTATTAGGTAACAAACATGTGTATACAATGTCTATGTTGCCACCAAAAATGAAAATTCTGAAATAATTTACTCGCTATCAAGTCATTGCAAAACTCATTTGACTTTCTATAGTATAACTTTAGAAGACTTGAAGTATAGTGCATGAGTTGTATGGACTATTTTAAGGTACTTTTACTTTTAAGGTACTTCTATAGCATTACTTTTTACTTGTTTTTTGTCCTTGTTGGAGCTTGTCATCCCCTGGTCACGATTAATCATTGTTGTGGCAAGAGCTGCTTAATGTATATTCAAACATTTCTACTTTGCATTCCAAAGAAAAAGTAACAACATAATGGTTTGAGCAACATGAGGGTGAGTTAATAATGACAGAAATTTCATTTTGAGGTGACGTATCCCTTTCAAATCTTTATTAAAGCATTTGTATGTATGTTTAGTTTGCCAAAGGTAAAGAATAGAAGCAAATATACTGTAGCACAAAAGCACACACAATCATAAAAGTAATTCCTTCAGTGCCAGCCCTGGACTGGTTGAACCTTTTCTCCAGATGACTGTCCTTCTGTTAAAAAACTATAGATAAATCACTGATATGGAAATTGTAGCTGACCTTAATGGAGACTGTCACTATGTGCTGGGAAACAAAGCAGTTCTTATTGCCATACATAGAGACCCTTCCTCCCAAAACATCCTCATTGGCTCGGGCTCTGTGTCAGACAGCCTGTTGGGGCCCCTCAAGCGTTGTCTTACATACCCCCTCTAGCAGGCTGAATTACCCCTGACCAATTACCCATCGGCAGCCAGCCAGAGTAGCAACCGTTACAGTTGTGTATTTATTTAGTTCTCCTCTTCAGGTTCTGGAATAAAACTTATCTCTGCATAGCATTTTCCTGTTTCTGGCTGGTATTAAGTCTATGCTGCTTTAGTGATAGCTCCAAACACAAATGAAAAAAAAAAAAATGATGTGGACATGGTCTTTCTCTTGCTGGGGGGGGGGTACGCCCTCCCCTTCATACAAAAGTTTATGCTGCATGTGTTCTATCTTCTATATATTAACACCTGATTCATCAGTTAATTAGTGGAGAGCTCTATGAACTCAACTGGGTGTGTCACATAAAGGAGGCATCCTCAATGTCTGTGCTATGGTATGGACAAGGATTAAATAACCACTGCACATATCGACAATTCTATTCAAAATTTAGGCTAAACTACTCTAAACAAAACCTTAAAAATGTGCATCATGTGGTAACATGAAAAATATTATTTAACATCACTGAATCAACCAAAATAAACTAGGTTTTAGGGATTATAATTGTTAGAAATTGCTCCATTATTAACAACATTTTGCAAGCAACTACTTTTTACAGTGTTAAAGCACCATCCAACACATCAGATTCCTGAATAAAGAAATTCGTAAAGGAATCGTCTATGAATAAAAACTTAAAAGAGAGAGAAAATGTCTTGTAGCACATCTCTACCGCTGCTGTAGGGCAGTTGGGCACTTATGCTGCGTACCCCTCGCGCTCTCTAGTGGGGAAGTATTCCCGCGATTAGTTTTAACGGATGCTTGTCAGTTATCACTCCATTAATGTGATATATTCAAGAAGATAGTACCCAGGAAAAGCTATACTAATAATCAGTTTCCTTCCTATAATTTACTCAAGAATGTTACTGACTGACATCAATGTCCATACGCGTCGTCCAGTCTGTCGTTTCTGCAGCGTGATTGGTCCAGATTAGCGATTTTTTTTCTTTTCTTTCTTCCACGTGCGGCACTTTGAGCTCTCATGCTGTCATGCTCACCTGCTGAACACTCGCGCGCACCACTAAAATGCCTGTCTGTTTCACACTCCGGAGAAAAGATCAATTTGACTAGGTAGTTTGGATAGCAAGCTGAAGTAAATCTTTATATAAACCTTCCCCTGGATGTGATTTCTAACATTAAAGGTGTACCAAACGGCAGGACACAATGAAAACGGATGAAGACGGAAAAGACATGACGGGAGTGACTGTAAATCGATTTGCTGAAGGTAAGAACACTTCTTCATTAGGGAAAGAAGAAAATGTAATAATAATTAAAAAAAAAAACATCCGAGTATTTATGGAAATATACTTGGAAAATTGTTGTAGCGTTTATGATGTTGACGATATAAGATGAAATGTTTTTGTAAAAGCTAGTGAATGTATTCTCCGAAAGTCATACGTAAATATTACAATTAAATAAACAATTCTGTTTTCAAAAATGTTCAACGGTAACCATAATTTCCGAATAAATCCCATAGTTTAAATACTAAAGTTATTGCTACTGCTTTAAAACCATTATAAGGCTACTTTTAATTCTTGATTGATTTATTTATTAATTTATTTTTATGACAGTGATGGCTGTACAGTAAGTTACCATAGTGTTGTTGTAGTAAAAATTATTGTAGTAGCTACTGTATTGTATTACCATTAAGTCCATGGTTACTGTGGTAAATCAGTGTAAGGGCCTTGGCATTTTCCATTTAGCAATATCCCTTAACCTTTATTATCACTGTCTGTCATTGTCCCATTATCTAGAACATGTTATCCCAGACTAGCACAAGGCCAACTTTATAGTGTTTGAGTGATAACTACAGACAAACTTAGGCCTAATTTTTCATGATTTAGTTTTCTTTGTATATACACTGGTGGCCAAAGTTTGGAATAATGTACAGATTTTGCTGTTTCTGAAGGAAATTGGTACTTTAATTCACCAAAGTGGCATTCAGTTGATCATAAAGTATAGTCAGGATATTTCTGATGTAAAAAAAACAGCACCATCACTATTTGAAAAAAAGTCATTTTTGATCAGATCTAGACAGGCCCCATTTCCAGCAGTCATCACTCCAGCACCTTATTCAATTGCTTATCCAATTATATCAAACACAGTTGAAAGCTATTTGGTTCATTAAATTAAGGTTAATATTGTCTTTGTGTTTGTTTTTGAGTTGCCACAGTATGCAATAGACTGGCATGTCTTAAGGTCAATATTTGGTAAAAAATGGCAACATAGAAATAGCGTTCTCTAGAAACTCAGCAGTCAATCATTGTTTTGAGAAATGAAGGCTATACAATGCTTGAAATTGACAAAAAACTGAAGATTTCATACAAAGGTGTACACTACAGTCTTCAAAGACAACTGACTCTAACAAGGACAGAAAGAGATGTGGAAGGTCAGATGTTCATCTAAACAAGAGAGTAAGTACATCAGAGTCTCTAATTTAAGATGTCCTCAGCTGACAGCTTCATTGAATTCTACCTGCTCAACATCAGTTTCATGTACAACAGTAAAGAGAAGAATCAGGGGTGCAGGCCTTATGGGAAGAATTGCAAAGAAAAAGCCACATTTGAAACAGAAAATCAAAAAGAAAAGGTTAGAGTGGGCAAAGAAACACAGACATTGGACAACAGATTATTGGAAAAGAGTGTTATGGTTCTTAACCCCATTGAGCTTTTGTGGGATCAGCTAGACTGTAAGTTGAGTCAAGGAAGCATGGCGTGAAATGTCACCTGTGTATCTGGACAAACTGACAGCTATGGCAAGGATCTGCAAAGCTGTAAGTTCTGCACGTGGAGGATTTTTTGATGAGAACTCTTTGAAGTAGTTTAAGAAAACTACTTCAAAGAGTTTAAAAAAAGTTTTGAATTTAAAAAAAAAAATCGTAATACTAATTTTTACACGTTATTAATGTCCTGACTATATATTGTGATCAATTTAATGCCACTTTGGTGTAACTGATCACAAAAAGTACCAATTTTTTCCACAAGAGCAAAATCTGTACATTATTCCAAACTTTTGGCCACCAGTGTATATCCTGCTTTGATTTTGTGTTTTAGATTTGGACAAACACTGCAATAAGACTTTCCTAAAAAGTAATTTTGCAGTCAGAAACCTGTATCATGTCACCTGCTCATTTTTAGAACTTGACATTTAAAATTTGATGAACATTTAGTCATAAAAAGATCTCAATAGTCTAAATTAGCACATTTAAATGATAAAATAGGTCATATCAATGCTAATGAATGTCAGCATAATTACCTTCACCTGTGTTTCTCTAACGATTAAGCCATATTTTCTGTTCCCTATCAGGACTGACTAAACAAAGAATGGATAAGTGTCCCAATAGCTCACTATACAATAGATCTAAACATAAGCTGCCTGGGCTCATGCTCTTAGGGTAATGAGGAAAGGATGAACTGCTGGAGAAAGGCTTGTCTTTTTATTCTACTGTCTCTCAGCTGTTAGTCAAAAACGAAATGTCTGTCTGATTGATGAGGATATAATTTTTATACACAGCACATTTATTAAGCCTCTATTACCTCTTTTTAATGCATCATTGCACACTCAGAAAGAGCACCATTTACAATTCTCATCATCTTATAGAATGGAAAAGTCCCCTTAGTAAACGTGTAGACATAACAGAGTGTTGCTCTCTTCCACATAATCTCTTCTCTTAGCCTTGGAGCTCACACATTGAAAACCCTTATAAGTTGACGCTACTCATTTAATCGAGTAAACACGTTTCTTGAATTTAATTAAGTAATGGTGTCTCCAAATATGTAATTAAGTTAAACAACCTGGCAAGTTTGCTTAAACTCCGCCTTTGACATAGACCCTGCCTCACTCTCCAATTAGTCTTGTTTGGCCCATGGGCAATCGGTGGGCCAAAGGCCAGTGGCCCCGAGAAAGCCCTGAGGAGGCACGATAAAGCCCCGGAAGTGAAATTGGGAACGCAACTGACCCTGGCACGCACTAGCACACCCTCTGTTGGCCTGATAAACGCAGCTAATCAGAACTAAGATAAAGTCAACTAGGGGTGTAATGATCCATCGATCTGGATCAATGCATCGATCCAATGACCAACGATCCAATGTTATCGATACAACATGTAAATATCGATATAGACATTTTTTTTAAGATTTACCTTTATTTTAATACTCTCATGTCAGCCACGTCCATACGCATTTCCGAGCACCTTATTACATTCATTTGACTTTATGAGTGCTAAATATGCTTTTCATGTGGGCTTTGAAGCCAAATTGTGCTCTGCTATCCATGTGGCGTGCGCACGGGTCAACTGGGCTTCCCTCGAAATCCAAGCTCCAATGACAGGATCCATGTGAGCGTATCAACCGGGCACTCCTTAAAATGTGAACTTTCGGGCTTCCTTCAACATCATTGTGCATGCGACCCATTTGAATGATTTTTATATGAGAATTTTTCTGTTTTAAAGTACTATGGAGAAGTTCAAACATGTGAAACATCTTGACAATGCCAACATTCTGAACAGCACTAACAAGGGAAAGCGAAACTCCTGCTCAGCTCCAGCATCAGTTATAAGAATTTACTCATCTACACATCAACACCCTTACTGACATTTATCCCATTTATTTAAAAGCTCTATATATTCTTAATAACAACTATTTAAATGCCCCCATATCTTCCCTTTGAACAAGGAAACATAAATAATTTATGCGCAAGGCATTATGGGCATTCCCCATAGCTTCAAAGCACTCAAAAGTTATTAACACTTTTATTAACAATTCTCTACTTTTTTCCTGCCCTTTTCTCCTCAATTTGGAATGCTCAATTCCCAATGTGCTCTAAGTCCTCGTGGTGACGTAGTGATTCGCCTCAATCCGGGTGGCGGAGGACAAACCTCAGTTGCCTCTGCGTCTAAAACCATCAATCCGTACATCTTATCACATGGCTTGTTGAGCGCATTACCGTGGAGACATAGCGCGCGTGGAGGTTTCACGTTATTCTCCGCAGCATCCACGCACAACGCACCACGTGCCCCACAGAGAGCGAGAACCAGATTATAGTGACAACGAGGAGGTTACTCGAACTCACGACTCCAGGGGTGGTAGTCAGCATCTTTACTCAGAGCTACCCTGGCTCCTTTTAAGTCGATTTAGATAAAGATAAATACATTTTATGAACATAAATATTTGCATTATAAGCCCAAAACCGGACATTTCAATTAACACTTAAGACAGCTTCAAATTTCCAGTAAAGACAGCTTTCGGGTTTACAGTGTAAAAGCACTGCAAGTGTGATGTAACTCACAATTTTGTTTTACATTTTTGTATTGTAACATCTTAGGTTGTGAAATATTGAAATGATCTGAGGCGATTTAAGTGATTTGATAGAACTTAAATGATTTCATCATCCCACATCTCACTGTTAGTACATATGCACATGCACGCTCCCTCGCAAACATGTGCACGTGCACTCACTCGTATACTCTCAATTATATATTACTTGTAGGTGAGAGTCCCGAGGAAGGAAACTCCACCCTATGTTGTTTGCTGAGTTTGACTGTTGGCTCTTCCTCGAGAGACAGTATAACTCTGTGTGTGTGTGTGTGTGTGTGTGTGTGTGTGTGTGTGTGTGTGTGTGTGTCTATGTGACACAAACACAAACATACTTGGTGTTTGGGATCACTCATGAGTTATGCAAAAAGATGTTAAGCAACATTTTGGGGTCAGCTCATAACTTGCACTTCATGGTTTAAAGTGCTACTGTCAGCAGTCATTTCCCATTAATACCCAATATCCATTGTTTGTCCAGAAAGACTCCAAAACATTTCCTGTGAAGCTTATGATCTGACTATCACTATCTAACACAAACAGGAAGTGAGGTCCGGGGCACACAAGTAACATGTATTCATCAAAATGTATCCGTTTATGTGTGTGTGTGTGTGTGTGTGTGTTTACGAGACAGCTCCAAAGAGTCGTTGTGTAAGGTAGAAATTTGAAATCACAGACATTTGAAAAGTACATAGGGCACTAGGGGGCAGTGTGTCTCCCAGAACACTCTTTGCTTAGCTATAGGGATCTCTCTCAGTCGACCAATGCACATTGTGTCCCTAATCTAGCCCAAATGTTTTGTTGTGCAGTATGTGTGTTTGTCTGGCACCTCCGGACAACTCTGCTGAACTCAAGGACAATAGCAAGGTCAGAGATTAACCTCACTCTGTGTAGGGCACCCTGTGTACACATCAGGTTTTAACCCTTTACACTCCACATACTTTTAAAGAGAGGGCGAATCAAACATAGACTATTATATATAGGTGTTTTTTTCAACTTCGGACAATTTCATGTCCCATGGGTTGATTTTTGTTAAAATTAACATATTTAAACTTTTTCTTTTTTGCTATAACCAGATCACCTTAAAAAGGACTTTTAAGTTGTAACCCTTAAATGAATGATAATTTTCCCAAACACATTTACATTTACATTTATTTAAACACTCAACAAACAAAACATATTTGGGTCTTTAGAGACCCTGCACTTATATCTATCAAAAACGGATGTACAAAATGCCCAGATAGTGTCACATTTTCAAAATATTTTCAAGCTAATTTAAAAATAATTTAAGAAATTTGTCTCAGCCCTCTCAGGACAGCCCTCAGATGTTGCATATGCCGCCGCCAGTCATTACTGTAAATTATGAAGTCATCTAGATATGCAGCGGCATACGCTAGCAGTCTCGCAAAATCTGTCAGCTGCGACAGTGAGAGGTGGTCTTCGCAAGAGACCGGGGTGAATGAACTTGATTTGGGAGATACCTCCGGCCCGAGCTCCACCCTCTCCGGAACGGCTGTCGTCAAGGCTACAGGTACCGCCTCCCTCCATGGTTTGAGGAGGTTGAGGTGGTAGGTTTGACGTGACACTCTCCTATCCGTTTCGCTTAACCTCATAATCGAGATCTCCAACTCGTTGTGTGACCTCAAAGGGTCCTTACCACTTGGCAAGTAATTTGGAGCTCGAGGTGGGCAGCAATACAAGCACTTTATCTCCCTGTGCAAATTCCCGTAGTGCCCCTGTCATACAGTCGGCGTTGGCGTGTGTTGTGCTTGGAGCAAATTCTCCTGTGTTACCCGTCTCAAAGTGTGGAGTTTTGCTCGAAGGTCAAGAACGTATTGAATTCGATTTTTACTATCCGAAGGTCCTTCCTCCCAACCTTCCCGTATGACGTCAAGCACGCCCCGTGGCCGGCGCCCATACAGTAGCTCAAGCAGGGAAAAGCCGGTGGAGGCTTGCGGGACCTCTCGTACTGCAGACAGCAGGGGTTCGAGCCACTTATCCTAGTTTTTAGCATCTTCATGTATGAACTTACGAATCATGTTTTTTAATGTCTTATTAAATCGTTCGACCAGTCCGTCAGTTTGCGGGTGATAAACGCTGGTGTGAATGGACTTAATGCCTAATAATTTTGAAGAGTGCCTCCGCAACACTGCGTGCTGAGATGTTACGTAGAGGCACCGCTTCCGGATATCGTGTTGCATAGTCCACCAGAACTAACACAAAGCGATGCCTTCTAACATAAAGCAGTCTTCTCTAATGGCCCGATGAGATCCAATTCTGTCAAAGGGGATCTCGATCAACAGCAGGGTGCGCAATGGTGCTTTTGGGGTGGCCAGTGGGCTCACCAACTGACATTCCCGGCACGCCTTACATCACTTGCGAACGTCCCCGTGAATGCCCGGCCAAAAGAAATGGGCCATTATACATTTCAAAGACTTTTCGTGACCTAAGTGGCCAGCCATTGGATTATAGTGAGCCGCCTGGAAGAGTGTTTTCTGACGGCTCTTCGGTACTAACTGCTGAGTTGCAATCTCTTTGGTTTGAGTGTCCTGCATCACTCGATACAACCACTCTTTGATAATAGAAAAGTATGGGTATGTGAGCGGAACACCGGGTTGGAGCTGTTGACCATCAATTACTTTCACTTGGTCGAAGGCGTGCTTGAGGGTCTAGTCACGTGACTTCTCCAGAGGGAAGGCCCCCTCAGGAAAGCCCCTGAGAACGGTAATTCCCTCGTCTGCGTCATCCTGATGCGGAGCCGATGTTGACGGCCCTGGCACCTTCTCCCCAACCATAGTATTGCACGTCACACCCCGCACCACTACTTTGCAGGACCCATCCACACACATTACCCTCAGTAGATTTTTAAAACCGGGCCAATTGGTTCCCAGAATTAGTGGATGGGTGAGGTTAACCATGGCCTCGACTCTATGCCTTTTTCCCCTGAATCGTATCTCAATGGTAACCACTGGATACTTGTGATTGTAACCATGCACACACCTCACCCTCACCAGTTTATTTTTATCCAATGCCCAGCCTTGCACCAGGCATTAGTGGATCAAGGTTTGAGAACAACCTGTATCCACCAAAGCTTGATGTGTATACCCCTTAACCCTTACCGGTATACAATACATCCCTTCCTTAAGACACAGGGGGTGGAGAGAGAAGATACTGCTTTGCCACCTCCTGGGAACGCCGTCATGTAGTCCTCTGCCAGCTGGATGGCTCCATCCAACGACCCACTCGGACATGCCTCGGGGAAGTTGGGAGACGAACTGTTCCAGTACCACCATGTTGACCATTTCCACGACACCGTAGGTTCCCCCCACCAACAGCTATTTCCAGCAGGCGTCACAAAGCTGCTGCGCAAAAGCGAACGGGTGGCCGTCCTTTGGAATAGCTGCCGACTTTGCTCCGGGGTCCGACCGACCCGTTGCTGGATGGCGTTTTTTAGGTGGTTGTAATGCAGGAGGCTGGCAGTGGGGAGTTGTTGTGCCGCCAGCTGTGCCATCTCGGAAAGCAGGGGCAATAGACGGGCTCCGAGGAGGTCGCAGTACCAGCCCCCTCCCTGGTGATCAGCAAGCAAGGTCATGGTGTTGTGCCTGCTGGATGCTGGTGAGGGTATTGAAGACTTTGGCCAGCGGTGAAGACTCCATAGCAGCGTTCTCCTCCAAAGCCGGGTTCTCGGCACCAGTGTAAAAAGCTCTTTGTTTCGGGGCAATGGAGGAGTCAGGAGACAGCGAAGCACATTCAAGGTCAGTCTTTAATTTCTCCAGCCTAACACACAATCACACTCAACGGTCACCGTCAGAATCAAAACAAAGGAAAGCACTATCGGCTTCCAGGTCACGCTCTCTCCCCTCTTTGGACACTCGGCGTGCCTTTTATGTCTCCCTCCGCATCACTATAACAAGAGAAAGGTTTTAGGGTTAATTATGAACCAGGTGACAAGCCTTACCTCTCTCTCTCTCTCTCCCGCAGACCGACACATGACCACGTCCCCACGCCACAAACACATACTCTACACATAATATACACATTAGCTACACATATGTATTTTCTCAGGCACTTATTGAGTCTAAATAGATAAACAACTTACATTAATTCAGTAGTAACTCCAAATGACAATAGTCATATCATACTGTTCATGTGTTACACTTCCTATAGTTTACTTTAATGTTGTATCTGCGTCAGCTAGCAAATGTCAAATGTAAATCAAATTAATAACTGAAACATCAGTGCCACCTTGAGTAAGAAATAACAAGTATAATATGGTTGTGTACATGCATATGGAATACTGATAAATCACCAATGTTGATAATTCATTGTTGCACAGTAGCATGAATATAGTACTAATTTTTCTTGTAATAAACAAAGAAATAGATATCCTGTGATAATAAATTTAAATAGATATTTATGAAATTATTATAAAAAATATAATTTATGGAAGTGTGGGAACAAAAGACACTCTTACATACCTTGGGTCTCTAAAGATCCTACACTTTTGGTACTTTAATACTTTAACCATTATAAAAAAAAATAGTTACAATATTCCACCCCCTGCACCTCATCCATTTTTTGAGTTTTTAGTATTCCTCAATCTATCGCTTATACATAGTGTAACACAGAGAATTTCAATATTAAACAATAAAACAAAATCCATTATAAAAATACAAACTATTACATGTTTAAAACAATGATAACCTGAATAAATAATGAAACTAATGTAAACCATTTCAAAAATGTATTGTGTCACTTGTGAGCTGAATAGTTTTATTGGCCATCACTTCCAATCAAGCTTAAATTTTTCCCAATTATGCAAAAAATAAATACATAAATAATAAATCAAATATTTATACCTTAAAAATATTATTAATTATGTTTTATGATGTTAACTATTCAGTTAGCCTTAGCAAGACAAAGAGTCATTTCAAAAACTTTAAAAATGTAATTTCCATTTCATTTCCACCATGGAATTACAAAATTTAAGATGTGCTCCGAAATGACAATGTGGTGGGAATTTCCATGACTTTCAGAAAATTGACATAAATCTCCTATGGACATTGTTGGATATTGACATACACCACTGGACACTGTTGTTAGACAAATTAGATATACTATTGAAAGTGTGGATAATGTTTTAATGAGATTTTACATTCTAGAAATTCACAGGAATAAAAGTGCCCAAAGTTGGACGAACACCCATATATGTATAGACAAAAAGACAGGCAGATGTGTGTCGACTTTGTGTTGATTTTTTTAATGCTTTGGCATGTAGGTGGGTGAAACACAAGCTTTGCATGTGATACTGTGGATGGGACCATTGCGTTCCCAACTCATTCATGCTAGAGTAATAACCAAATACAGTCATCAAAATACAGTTTAAGGTTTACACAAGAGCCATGTTCCACATGCCTCTGTGAACATTCCAGACCTGCACACACACACACACACACACACATACAGTATTTACACACATGCATGCCTCTAAAAAATCTTTTACATGCTGCCAGCAGGTGTGTTTTGTGGAAAGAGCCTTTGAAGGCATCAAAATGGAGGGATTGGAGAGGGGATCTACACTTTTTATAAGACTTATTGTGAGGGCCAAAATAAAAAACAGATCTCCCATACCCCCACTCCACTCTACAGAGAAATAAAACAAACTGCCCTGGAATGATGAGTCATTACAGTGCTTACAAAGTGAACACTGTTTTGGAATTCCTCAAACATTCTATTCTTCTATTCGTCTCTTTGTTCTTCTTCTTCCTCTTCTTCTTTTTCTTCTTCTCTACTACTTCTGCAATTAATTTAGCCTGAACTGCCTAATGAAAGACTCTTTTCAAACGTATTTTTATAGATAATTTAGCCTAAGATGTGCTATCTGTTGTGCGGTTTTGTGAACTTTATAGATTTTAATACATGGAAGATTAAAGTTTGAAAATATTCTATTTATTTGCATTTATAAAATGTTTGCCATCCAAATTGTAACCTATAGCAATAACTCCATCATGATATTTGCATACTGAATTGTGATTGTCTCTATTTAAAGAGATGCTCACCCCAAAATTAAAATTCTGTCATAATTTACTCACCCTCATGTTGTTCCAAACCCATGTGCCTTTCATACATAGATAGAACAATAGCCCTCAGGGTGGGGGAGATGCTGACTACCACACCTGGGGTTGTGTTCGAATCCAGGGTGTGCTGAGTGACTCCAGCCAGGTCTCCAAATTGGCCCAGTTGCTAGAGAAGATAGAGTCACATTGGTAACAACTAGTGGTTCTCGCTCTGAATTGGGCACGTGAAAGGTTGTGCATGGATCGCTGCGAGTAGCATGAGCCTCCACATGCTGTGTCATGCACATCGAGCCATGTGATAAGATGCGTGGATTGATTTTCTCAGAAGCGGAGGCAACTGAGAATTTTCCTCCGCCACCCGGATTGAGGTGAGTAACCACGCCACCATGAGGACCTACTAAGTAGTGAGAATTGGGCATTCCAAATTGGGGAGAAAAGGGGATAAAATAAAAAAAACATTCAAAACTGGGTGTGTATCTTCAGAATAATTCATGAAACTAATGCTACAATGAGATTATTATTATTATCCCTGATTTTAGTGTGAATAAAATAAAGAACATTACAGTGATCTCTACAGAAACCTACTCTTTTTGAAGCACACCAAATGTCGCATCATTTTTACACATCTGTCAGAATATGGTGAGTCATTTTATTGGCCACTGTTATCACACACAAACATGCGCAATAGTAATGTGAAATGCCAGGAAGTGTTTGAAATTTGTCATGACTATTTATGACTGCAAGCATCAAGTGTGCAAAGTGAGACGGAGAAACGCAGGAAACCCAGGCTTTAGGACCCAGAATCTCAGCTCGGTGGAGGCAGGGGAAGGCTGACTCACTAAATATGTCTGAGGAATGAGAGAGAGAGAAAGAAAGATAGGTAGAGAGAGACAGAGAGAGAGAGAGGTAGAAGTGGAGAAAGGAGGGGAGAGGAGATTGGAGCAGAGGTGATCTTGCCCTCATTAGTGTCAGGACTACAGGATGACTATGGGTTGAGAAGGGGATGATGGAAGCAAACAAAGTTCTTCATTTCGTGCCATCCGGTAAGAACCACATGCACTCTCAAACATACACTTGCATACACATGCACACACATACACACATATGCACATGCTCCTGTCACGACTGAGTATCTGAGGGTTCCCTGAAATTTGAGACTGTGTGTGCTAAACATGCAGCAGATAGGATGTATGTGTGTTTGAGTGTTTTTGTAAGTTTTTTTTCTGTTCCATGTCTGTAGAATTTTTTTTCTCGCAAGCCACTGCTGCTGCTGTTTTTTGGGGTGCGTTTTGCTGGAATGCAGATGGCTTTTTAGAGCTGGTTTTCTGGAATGTGTTTTAAACATGTTTTATTTTGTTAATCTTTGTCGAATAAAAAGGAAAAAAAAAATAATTATATCACGCGTTCAGATAGCATGCACTCATGTAAATATGCGTGCACACACACATAAATACAGATAGGTGAGAGGATGACAGGAAAAAATACTGATGCAAAACAGATAAAAATCAAGTTCCTGTAGGGCAGCACTTGGAAGCAAACCCTAAATTCATGATCAGGCAATACCGAAGTGTGCATGTGTTAGAGAGACTGAGTATGTGTAGTAGGTAGTCTTCTGGGAGAATGGATCTTATTTGTATGCAATGCTGCTGTTCAATTTGTTCCATTGTGAGAAGTCAGTCTAATATTGTATGCAACACACATGCGCTGTCGTACAGCACAAGTGCATCTCTCACACTCTCCTTTTCATTTGCTGAGAGCTTGTGTATAAACACACTTGGTAACAGATGTGTAAAGGCACTCAATCTTTTGCTTGGTCTTCTCTCCGAAACACACACACACACTGTAATGAGATTGTGATTTGCATAGATCCGCCTGAGGGTTGAACTTCAAATCACTTGATGTCTCTATTTTCTCTCCATGCATGTGTGTTGTGACATAAAAGTGTGCATTTTTGTAATTAATTTTTTTAATAATATAACTTATCAAATGGTTTGTCTATTTAACTCTACTATAAATCTATTTTACATTTTTACAGAATATATTTGGCACCAAAAAAAAAATGACAATCTCAGTTATGGTGACATTACACAAATAGGGTGGCAACATAAAATTGACCATAGAAAAATCATTCTAAATAATATTAGCAAAATTGAACAAATTAAATTACACTTAATACAACTAATAAAACACTTTACTATTAACTAAGTTGGAAACACAGCAACAGCTGCAATTCCATAAATATTCAGCATCAAAAAAGACTCCAATGCATGGGCTCAAGTGAATCATTTATTGAGCTGATTCATTTACGTGAACATGACCAAACTGATTCACTTCCCAAAATTACATATAAGGGAGTTGGTGAATCATCTGTTGTAGGGCTGACAAAAATATATTGAAATAAAATTTTAATTGCGATATGATCTTGTGAGATTATTAAACCATAGAGGGCTGATTTAATTAAATAAATAGTCTGCTCACACTGCTCGCTTCAAAGTTTATGCCCACTGCTCTGTACTGTCTGTATTGTGTTAGTGTATTTTTAAAGTGTATTTAATGTTTCCAAACCGATTCTGTGCTCTACAACTTATAATGCTCAGAGTAACCGATTCAGTTCAGTTCCAGTTGCTTGCGTGCACTGAGCATGTCATATTTAAAGCCTTCAGATTAACTTAATGTCAGAAATTCCACTTTTGTCAATGACAAAAATATGTTTGGCCTCTACAAGTTAATAAACAAATAGTACACCCCATGGCATCGGTTATTTGTGGACAGAAGAGGATATATTAAAATGAGGAGCATGCAACCAGGTGACCCTAAGCAGCTGTTGTGAATGTGAACTCAGCTATACACAAACTCTTAATGCAGAGGTCACCAAAATAAAAGCTCTATGGTTTAGAACTCATTGGTTTAAGTGAACCACATAGCAATAACCTGGTCAAGTTAATCAATATAATATTATAATTTTATAATTGTATAATATTTAAGTTGACTGGGTTCCAAAAATAATGATAATGAATAGTAGGCTGAGACTCAAAGTGGACAGGAGTAATGTGAATATAAAGAATTTAATGTTTACCCCCCCTCTTTGTTTCACAGAGTGACTGAAGTGTAAGAACATGGGCAAAACATAAAAAAATTTGGTCAAAAAGAATCTCTTACTAGTTTTTTGTTTATCTTATTGCAGTATTTTTCAATATAATCACAATATGACTTTTTGTCTAAATCAAGCATCCCTAATCTGTTTTAAACTGTTCGCTTATATGAACCATCCAAACAAACTGATTTACTTAAAGAAAAAAATTACGGACGTGTAAACGACAAGCTCTGCGCACTTTGCTAGTTTTTAATTATTATAATCCGGTGAAATTTGATACACCCTGTTACATATTTGTTCTCTGAAGTCAATATGGCCCAATCCTTGGGCTCTGGAGATATTAAAAGACACGTGCTCGAGCTGAAACCTCTGCTGGGCCTGCGGACCAGGGACTCCTGTGGCAGAAGAAATCCAGTGTCAACTAGGGAGCATGTCTGTGATGCTGACTGTGGTATGTCGGAGGGTGGGGCCGGGTCGTGATTCCACACACTCGGCCCCTAATCAGGCTAATTAGCCATCAAGAGGGATAAGGGCTGACCGAAGACGGCAGTGCGAGAGAGATTTACGGACAGCTGTCCGACACATTTGTGTGTTTGTCTTTTTGGTTGCGTTTTATATTAAACTATTATTTATATTGTCAAGTTGGTTCTCGCCTCCTCCTTTCCCTTTAACCCCCTTTACACTGGTGCCGAAACTCGGGAAGGAGGAGGGATACGCCATAGTGGAGTTCTCGCTACTACCATCCACCCCAAAGGAGCAGCTGCAGCCATCCGCCGGAGGATGGAGGAGCCTGGCCGCCTGTAAGCGGAGGAACGGCCGCTGACCGCGAGGGGAGGAGGGGCTTCCAACCAAATTCCTGGAGTGGCTACCACCCTATCGTCCACCAAAAACGCGCCGGGGCGTTCTGTCTGCCAGGGGCAGGAGGACTGCCTCCGATCCATCTGGGGAGGCGCAGCTGTTGTCCATTACAGGGTGGAGGAGTGGCCGAGCACCAAGCTACGGCATATCGGAGAACCGGCGAGTAAGTGTTTTTTTTCTCTCTATCACTCCTCTCTCTCTCCCACTGCTGCTCCATGTTGGCCTTCCCTCTCTTTTTCAAAATATTTTGTTAATTTTTCAGGAACACCATAAATGTGTAGGTGCCACATTTTATTTTTTCCCCTCCCCTTGTCCCCTCCCTCCTACAGATTGATGGGAATGACCTGTAAGTCATGCCTGAGAGAACGAGTGGCAGTGGCGAGGACTCTACTACGGCACATCCCTCCTCCTTCCTGGGTTTCGGCACCAGTGTAAAGGGTTTAATGGAAAGGAGGAGTTGAGAACTGGCTTGACAATATAAATAATAGTTTAATATAAAACTCAACCTAAAAATCAAACACATACAAAACAGGTGTCGGACAGCTGTCCGTAAATTTCTCTCTCTCTCTCTCTCTCTGTCTCTCGCACTGCTGCCCTCGGTCGGCCCTTATCCCTTTTGAGGGCTAATTAGCCTGATTAGGGGCCGGGTGTGCAGAATCACGACCCGGCCCTGCCCTCCGCCTGCCCAGACTTGGAGGATTTTGCTGTAATATGTCGATCGATTACGGCGACGGAAACAAAATTCTCTTATTTTGGTTACAAGAGTGTAGGATGTCGAGAGACAGATCGATTATCTTGATTCATCGGAAAGGTAATTATCCGCTAATCCGCTAGTGACTATGATAAACTTGGAAACCATTTGGGAAAAGTTGGAAGATCTTGAGAATAGGAGCAGGCCGATAAACATCTGAATTGTTGAATTCCTGAGCATGAGGAGGGCAGAGATATGGTGAAATTCCTAGACGAGCTCTTTCCGAGTCTGTTGGACATAACAGGCGACAAGCTGGAAATCTAGCGAGCTGATAGAGTCCCGGGTCGTAGATCCACTGAGTGAGACAGACCCTGATAAATTCTGGCCAAATTCCTGAGATCATCTGATAAAGATCTTGTGTTGCACAAGGCCAGAAGTAAATAATTTTTTTGGAAGAATAACAGCATTTTCTTGTTCCCAGACCTTACGAATTCGACAAGAGAGAAACGTGATCGATTCAAGGAATGCTAGAAACTCTTACATCAACGAAAATTTGCTTTTGCACTGATGTTTCTAGCCAAACTGAGAATAGATACTAAGGATGGCCGCAAAGTATTTACATGCCCCAAGCAAGTATTGTCTTAAATAAAATCATTGGAATGAGTAAGCAATTTGGTATTTCTCATATGAGTGGTTTTTGTTTCTTTTTGTGTTGGTTCCACCTAGTGGCTGGAGTATGTTTTGGAGAATAATACTCCTTCAAGAAACTTTTGCATTGACGGAAGATCGCTTTTACACTGAAGTTCCCGGCCAGATTGAGAAAGGATACTTAGGATGGCCGCAAAATATATACATGCCCACAACAAGTGATGTCTTTTATAAAGTTGATGGACTGAGGAAATTATGGTGTGTTTCTTATGTGGCCTCTGAGTGAACTTGTTTCACTCAATACACTCTTGTCCAACCCAGGAACCAGGACGCCTGTTTTGTTTCTTTTTAAATTGGTTCCGCCTAGCGGCTGGAAAAACACTCCTTCGGGACAGTTCTGTGGATAAATCTGCTCATACTTTTCGCTGATGCCTCCTATTGGCTGGAGTTTGTTTTATGGAGTATTTTTGCAGAACATTGGGAGTATTAAGTCAGCTGCTGCATTTATGAAACAGCTGGCTCACTGATCAGTCCTTTGTCTGTCCGAGGAAACTGAACGGCTTTATATATATAATTTTTTAAAATATCTATTTTTATTTTTTTTATTATAATTATTATAATAAAAAAAATGATGTGCTAGTTCCGCTAGCGGCTGGAGTTTGTTTTGTGGAGGAACACACCTTTGGGACAGTTCTGTGAATGAATCTACACATTCTTTGTGTTTATTCTGCCTACTGGCTGGAGTTTGTTTTACAAAGTATTTTCTGTTATGTCATTTTGCCTGATAAATTTTGTTTAGAAGCAACGGTCTTGAGCAATCCGATGGCAAAGTTGTCTTAGTGGCTCTCGTAGGCGTAGATGGACTTTTTGAGTTTAGAGGAATGGACTCCAGTTGGCGCTGTCATGCATGGGGTTAATGTGCATGTTTTTCTTTTTTCCTGTTTGTTTTGTTCTTGGGAAAGTTTGGGATTTGATTGTTGCACTAGTGTTGGACCGTGGTCTTAATAATCTTATTTTTGACACACAATTTATTTTTTCTATTATATCAAAATGTCAAATGTTAAAATGAGTGGATTATCTCTCCACATGGAATGTTGGGGCACCCCATAAAAAGAAGGAAGGTTATTTCTTTTCAGAAATGTAATAAATATGATATAGTGTTTCTTCAAGAAACGCATCTTTCCCCGCAGGTATCTGAAACATTTGGGAAGGTATGGGGTGACACATTTTCTTTAGTGCAGGCTCAAGTAAGAGCAGGGGAGTCATTACATTGATATGTAAACATCTACAATTCAATGCCTCAAACAGCTAAAAGATCAATAATGAAGAGTCATTATTGTTTTAGTAGAAATTCAGGGGCAAAGATCTTTTTTATAGATCTTGAAGTGATGTTGCAAACCTTTGGCACCCCTCATGATATAATATTGGTTATTGGATAATACAAGGACTCAGTCCTTGATCATATTGAAGCAAAAGTGTCCAAGCCCCCAAGAGCAACATTGATGCTTCACAGGATGTGTAAAAATCTTGGTCTTACAGATATTTGGAGACTTTTGGACCCATCTGGTAGGGACTATAAATTTTTTTCACCATTCCTTAAGATTTATTCTAGAATAGATTTTCTTAAAATATAAGTCCCTCATTTTATCTGTTGTTGGTTGCTCAATTGGAAACATCTTAGTCTCAGATCACACCCTGGTGTGTTTCGAGGTGTTGACACATACAGAGAAAAGAAAATAATATAGTAGGTGCTTTAATGTATCACTTTTGCAAAATCCTGGTTTTCAACAAATGTTAAAGGCTGAAATCAATGTTTATATGGAGACCAGCTGTTCCTCAGTGTCCTCTGTGTGCATCAGAGTATTTGAGTTGAGTGGATCGGCAACAATTTCCCCTCCGCGCTCAAAGCATTCTTTAATTGATTAAAGTCAAACTAAGTCTTTAATCAATTAAAGTCAGACTATGCAATATTAACAGGTATGGACGTAATAGCCTACAGTTAAGATTGAGATGCATTAGATTAGAATGTTGATATGATTATTTAAAATATTAATAGATTTTCTCTCCAGATGTGAAAGGATTATCATCATGTTTTTTGGACATGCCTTTTAGGATTTCACAACAAACATTTGATCGTGGCAATCACCTCCCCACTCGTGTTCTCCTTCGCTACTCCATCATTAATTTTCACGATATGCCAGTTGACATAAGAATAAAGAGACTAGACATGTAGTCAAGTCAAGCTTTACCGCAAGCTTAACTCAATAATAGGGAGCGTGAAAACAGAAAGAGAAAGTAACCTTTGCGCTGGAGGTCGAACATAAGAGTATTTCTTTCTGTTATATCAAAAATTCCATCTTTCCTTCAAGCCAGTAGTGTTTATCACTGCTTAACATGTGGTGAATTATTGCATTAAGGTCTGTTAACAGGTGTTTTGCCCTAGATAGAGCATTTAATGAAGTGCTCATGGAGCGAGAGAAAACAATGACGTTCCGATTTTTTTAAAACCCGCTCCTCACTCCAGGCAAAATCATGTCGCTCCACTCCTCGCTCCTTTCCCACTCGGCTCCACTCACATACTCTGGTGGGCGTGGCTTGGGAGACACTTAAGGCGGTTCTTAGGGGTCGGCTCATACTGTATGTCTCATTCATCAAAAAAATCCAAAGCACGGGAACTCGTGGATTTGGAAGGAAATATTAAAAGTGCAGAGGCAGAGCTGAAGCACCGAATGTCTTCTGATGGCTTCAGAGAATTGACCCGATTGAAATACAGATATAATACTATTTTTGGCTGAGTTTTGGCTATTCGGGGCAAGACAGTCATACGTTGAGTCGGGGGATAAAGCAGGAAAACTTTTGGCTAGATATATAAAGCAGAGAGAGACTTTTTCTACCATTCCCTTATCCATTGATATTAATAATGCTTTCAAAGAGTTCTATCTTGCTCTTTATAGTTCCATGTCTTCGTCTACTGATGAGGATATTATAAACTTTTTGGAACCATTACAACTCCCACAATTGACGACTGAACTATAAAATTATCTTGATTCCGAGATAACCTTGGAGTTGCTTGGCAAGGTAATTATGGCATTGCCTAGAAGCAAGTCTCCTGGGCCAGATGGCTTTTCTGCTGAATTTATTTTGGATCTTATGCTACAGAACTGGCTTCACTTTTGTTAGAATTTATATGGACTCATTAAAGAATGGAAAGCTTCCGCCAACCATGACACAATCCCGGATCAGTCTGATTCTTAAAAAAAACAAAGATCCAAGCGAGTGTCCAATTACCCTGATCCAGCTAGACATTAAAATATTTTAAAAAATTCTGGGTAACCGATTAAGTAAAGTTATGACATCTCTTATACATATAGATCAGGTGGGTTTTATTTGGGGTTGTAGCTCTTCTGATAACATTAGGCGTTTCATCAATATCATGTGGTCAGGTGAATGAGCAAGCTCTGGTCGCTGCCATTTCAGGTGATGCCGAGAAGGCATTTGATACGGTGGAATGGGATTATCTTTTTAAGATTTTAGAAATATATGGTTTCGGGAATACTTTTATTGGATGGATTAAGTTACTTTATAGACACCTGGTAGTGGCATTACAAACTAATTGAATAATTTCAGATTATTTTACTCTGGACAGTGGCACCTGGCAGGGTTGTCCTCTTTCCCTATTATTGTTCTGTCTTGCCCTGGAACCATTAGCAACCGCAGTAAGAACGGAAGCTGATTTTCCAGGGGTGATGTCGGGAGGTCTGGCACATAAGCTTTTGCTTTATGCAGATTATATTTTATTATTTGTCTCCGACCCCACTAGAGCTATGCCTTGCCTCCACAAAATTGTCAGTTTATTTTTTTAATTCTCGGGATACAGAGTTAATTGGTCTAAATCCAAAGCTTTGGCTCTGACAGCATACTGACCCTGTAATGGCTTTTCAGCTGGGTGCCTTTCAGTGGCCCAAACAGGGCATTAAGTATTTGGGTATTTTATTCCCAGCAAATTTATGTGATTTAGTCAGAGTTAATTTTGACCCTTTAATACAAATATTCGAGTGATGTGGACAGGTGGGCTTCATTCCATTTATTTATGATTGGGAAGGTTAATGTTATAAAAATTAATTGTATTCCAAAATTTAACTACCTGTCTCTCCCCATTGAAGTTCCCCTCTTTTATTTAAAACAATTTGATAGTATAGCTAAATCCTTTATCTGGAATCGTGAACGTCCTTGAATGCGTTCTAAGATATTTTAGGTCTCCCAAGGCTTTTGTTTTACTATTATGCTTTTGGTCTCAGACACAGTACCGCCGCTCCCTATAAGTAGTGCATAGTCTACTTATATATAGTCTGCGTAGGGTACCAACTCCCTAGGGGATCGCTTCCACCTGAAAGAGCTCCTCCCTGGCTCTTTATTGAACAGGAGGTCCTTGCCCCTATCGTGCCATTGCAATGTCTCTCTACTAAGCTGCCCGGACAGGTAAATACACCTACTGTTATCTCACACATGCATTTAGTGTGGACAAAGGTTTCCTGTATGCTCAATTCGGACATTTACCTGAACATTGCCGCAAGTATTTAGTTAAACCCTAAATTGTGGATTAATAAGTCCCCTTTTTGCTGGACAGAATGGATTGAGAAGGGAGTTGCTATGCTGGGTGACCTGTATGAAAATGGAGCATTGAGATCCTTTGAAAATATTATACAGCGTTTTGGGATTCCCAGATCTCAATTCTTCAGGTACTTACAGCTACGCCTGCAGACAAAGCTGCAGACACTCTTGAGATGGTACTTGCTGCTTTTGGAAGGGGTCACAAGGCTTCAGCGTACTATTCCTGGCAAATTCAGTGTCTAGGGGTTGGGGTTTTGACTTCTCTTAAGAAGTTATGGGAGAGAGACTTGAATTTAGTACTGGAGGATTCAATTTAAGATTCTGCATAGTTTTTATTGAACTCCCTCTAGATTGCATAGGCTTGGTCTTAAAGACACACCCACCTGCTGGCGATGCCAATCAGAGGATGGGGAAATAGCCCATGGTACTGTTCTAAGATTCAAGAATTTTGGTCGAAGTTTCAGAGTTATGTCTTAGATCCTGAGCACTCAGATTTCACTCTGTATTTTGGGTGATGGGGTGGGTGTTAACGTAGGGAATAAACAAATAAAAAACTCGGTCCTTACCAGTGTGATTATCAGTAGGAAAGTGATCCTTGGGGGATGGAAGTCGGCTGGTATGCCCTCATTTCATGAGTGGTGCACGGAATTGGGAAGAGTTGCAGCCTTTGAAAAGATGACATATAGATGGCTGGGCAGCTTGGGTGCCTTTGACAAGAAGTGGGGCACTTATTTGGCCTTCTTATAGGGTTGCCAGGGAGTAACAGTGTAGAGGGACAGTTTAAATGGTGTATGTAATTGATTGATATGTAAAACCCTTTTTCTTTTTTGTAGGGCAATTTCTTTGTGTTTTTTTATGTCATTGAGTGCCTCTTCTATGAGTTGCGCGAAGTGTCACAATCTAATGGGGGAAGAGATTGAAACTGCATCCGGCTGATGCTTGTATCGCGAGTGCATGCACTTTCTGCAGCTCACGACTTATTTTATCATAATACAATATATGTGTCACTGTGCATTTCTTAACATAAAGACAATGTGTTTTTTTTTTTTTTTACTTCTGTTTGAAGTGAACAGAAAGATGAGAGAAGGTAGTCTTCACCCCATTATACACTGCAATAAAATACGTTTTTGTATTATATATTTGTTTTTGTTTTGGCTTGTTTTCCTATATAAATATCTAAAACTAATGTACATTTACTTTATCAGCTATACTGCTGAACATTTTTTTTATCTGAGAATGTTGAATATAATATTAAAAATACAAATATTTAAAAATGTCTAAAAATCCTTTTAAAAAGATGCATTCACCTGAGAAGCAGCATATAAGATATTTAGACTTGCTTTTAGAGAATAAATCTTGAATATAAGTATATTTAGTCTTTACTGCACTCGCAGAAGTGTAACCAAGTTAAAAAAATTCACATATACAAAATACACTTATATTTGTCTCTTAAAACAAGTCTAAATATCTTATATGCTGCTTCTCAAGTAAATGTATTTCTAGATAATTTTAAATGGAAAACAAGACAAAAATAATTATTAACAATATGATTTTTTGCTCTGAAGGTTTTACTGAATTAAACTTATTAAAATTATTTTATTCCTTTAATTGAGCGAATGTCATTTAGAGGTATTTTTTAAAGTTGATTTTAATATGTTTCATACAACTTTTTATGTCAGAGCACAAGCTGAATAGTTGGTTAAGAGCTAATGAGTAATCTTTGCAATAATCGCCCTAATAGTCGAATAATCATTATAATAATAGTTAGATTAGTCGATTATTAAAATAATCGTTAGTTGCAGCCCTAATCATCAGCCAAATTTCATAATCGTGACAGCCCTAGATAGATGGATGGATGGATTTTTGTTCCAGAGAGAAAGGATGAGATGAGGCTAATGTAATAAGCAATGTCCTCTGTCTTTTTACAGATGCCTCTCTCTCAATCGAGCAATGTGATTGCTTGTCCACCTTTCATTATACACACATAAAAGGTGGACATTTTGTCCATAGATTCCTTTATTTACGCCCCCCCAATATACTTATGTTGAGAACATCCCATTTGTGCTAACAGATGGTGGGATAGGAATAGATGTAATTTTCTAGAGGGCCGATTTACTTTGTGTGTCTTAGTGTCCCTTATTTGTCTGTGTTTGTGAGAGCACGTATGTGTGTGTGTTTGTAATCATCCTCTGGGTCCCAGCAAGGTTGATAATGCATTTAGGCATCTATGACTTTTCTATTCCCCGTTCCATCCACCCTCTGTACATTACAGTCTGGAATAGAAATACGAATCACACATTCCTCTGTTTATCTCCTCTGTTTACGGTACGCTGTAAATCGGCCATATGGGCATCTTTTCTCATACAAAGAGCAACCGTCTGTGAGCGCAGAAGGAGCAGCAGTCAAAGACATTCAGATGATGTAGAGCTTGATCTTCCCTACCCTCTTCTGATTTACAGACATGGTTGTGAGATGTGTGTGTGGAGGAGATTTTTTAGATAGAAAGGGGTTAATGGCTCAATAATTTTAACAACGAAAAGAAGAGAATATTATTGTTAAAATTATTGAGCCATTAACCCCTTTCTATCTAAAAAATCCCCTCCACACACACATCTCACAACCGTTGTCTTTGTTTTGTATTGTCTTCTATTCTATTCTATTCTATTCTATTCTATTCTATTCTGATGTTGGACATTAGAATGAATAAAGTGCTGTTTGTTGTTTGTAAGAGTGTAATTAATGGGGGTGGGAGGGATGTACTGGAATGTAGGGCTGAAATGATTAGTCGACGTTATCGACTATGTTGACCAAAAATATTTAGACAAAAATTTTCATTGTCGAATAGTTGTTTGTTGTCATTTAACGTAACATAAGATCAGACAAAGCTCTAACGATGATGTGTGTGAGAGCAGCACTGCAGCTCACGCCTGACTGAGGAGTGCAAGAAGACAGCTCACAGTCCAGACGCACTCTAAACTTTCCAAAGAGCTTCATGTGATGTAAATCACAAAGTACAGGGGAATTATACAAAAATACCAAATAATTAAATACAAAAGCACTCTCATTGTGCAGTAAGTTGAGCTGGATCTGCTTCTCCACTGAAGCAAAATTTGTATGTCAAGTGTCTTTAAAGGAAACACCCCAGCGTTACATCTTTAATGCAGTTATATTTCATGCATTATAGCTTTAATAAAGTTCAAATAATACAGAAGCAGATCATGTAAGTAAATACAAACTCTGAAACTGGCATTTCTATGTGCGGTCAGCACCTCTTCTATGAGTTGCGAGAAGTGTCATAATCTAAGGGGGAGAGATTGAAACTGCACCAGGCTGATGCACACTCTGGCGCGGGGATGCTCATTCCTTGAGTACACGCACTTGTGACTCGCCTCAATCCGGGTGGCGGAGGACGAATCTCAGTTGCCTCCACGTCTGTGACCGTCAATCCACGCATCTTATCACGTGGCTTGTTGAGCACGTTACTGCAGAGATGTAGCGTGTGTGAAGGCCCACGCTATTCTCCATGGCATCCACGCACAACTCACCACACACCCCACTGAGAGCAAGAACCACACATTATAGTGACCACGAGGAGGTTACCCCGCGCAGGAGACCTGGAATATACAGCTTTATTAATAAGAGAATATTCCATAGCATAGCTCCATAGCAGCTATACTGCAGAATATTTGTTGTTTTTTTTTATCCGAGAATGTTAAATATAATATTAAAAAATATATATTTTTTAAATATCTAAAAATATTTTAATAAAAAGATGCATTCAGCTGAGAAGCATCTTATAAGATATTTAGACTTGCTTTTAGAGAATAAATCTTGAATATAAGTATATTTTGTCTTTACTGCACTCGCAGAAATATAACCAAGTAACAAATGTCACATATACAAAATACACTTATATTTGTCTCTTAAAGCAATTCTAAATATCTTATATGCTGCCTCTCATGTAAATGTAGACAAAACAAGACAAAAACACTTGAATTGTGAATTGTTTACTGAATTGAACTTAATAAAAAGTTATTTTTATTAACCTCTTTATTGTTAGTAAGCACATTTAACTCAACCTTTTAAGTCAGAGCACAAGCTGAATAATCGGTTAAGAGCTAATGATTAATTGTTGCAATAATCGCCAGAATAGTCGAATAATTGTTCTAATATTCGCTAGATTAGTCGATTATCAAAATAATTGTTAGTTGCAGCCCTACTGGAATGTATGGGCACATATCAGATTGTGGATAGACATGCCTCTGCTTCTCCTATGGATTAAATATAGCTTGTGGGAAAATTAGCCCTCTGAAAGTTACAAACGTTCCATCCTCACTTTCTGTTACTGAATGCCAGGAACCCCCTCTCTCATTCACACACACAAACAAACATTCAGGCAAACATACGTACCCCCTGCCCACCCCTGGAGTAAACCGTAGATTGCTTCAAGATGTCAGAGGATGCCTGTTGATGAATTCCGACCTTTGATTGCCAGGCTTCCCATGTGCCTCGGGAGAAACCTCACATCGGGAATACACACACAAATACAAACACATGCCACCTTTCACTGGAACATTCATATGCCAAACAAACACATGCACATGCCACCATTCTGATACACAAGCATACACATATGCATGCAATTAAACGCATGTTGTGCCAGGCTGGATGACAAACCCAATCATGCAGATCAAAAGGCGAATTCACTAAACAGTTGTTTGTGGTATTTGAGTGCATAACAAAGCCAAGTCTAGTTTAAGTAGACGCAATAAGCACTGAAATAGCTTTCCATGTTTATTACTTAAATTAAGTCATTGTCATTCCTTTCCGCACAAACATGCCACATTTCTGTGCAAATTAGGCTCATTAAAGATTGCTCTTCATTCACAAAACTCTGCTATTTTTCTGGCACAATAAACATTGCACAATTACTGCCCTGTAACTGCCCTAGGAAAGAAGGCGGTAAACTGAATTTTATTAAAAAGAGGTGCTTGTGTACATATTCTATCGATCTTGGCAGCAGTAATTCTTTAAATAATGATCAATTGATGAGGAAGAGCATAATCTGTCATTCAGGTGTCTGGATCTCAGTAGTGGAGTGATGCTGTACAGTCCCAGCAGAGTGTGTCAGATCTTGGCAGTCTTCTGAATTCTCCACAATTTAGCGCTTCCCATATCTTGTTTGAACATTAAGTACTTGGCTGTCTCCTTTTTCATTCTCTCTCTCTCTCTCTCTCTCTCTCTCTCTCTCTCTCTCTCTCTTTCTTGCATGTGTTCTGTCTCTGGTTATTTCTTCTCCTGTGCTAGTACTGTACTGAAGATTGTAAGGGGATTGGTGGCCTGGCTTTAATAGAGGAAGAAGGGAATGTGCAAGCAATTAGCAGGAATCCCCCAGCAGAGCACTCATGAAAACAGAGCAGCCAACACCAGCTGAGAAATAGAGTAGTTAGAGATGAGGGAAGGAGAATCTGTATTCCCCTGGTGTACATGAAAATAGTGTCCTTACAAACACATTTAAGTTCTGAGTTCCACTGGTGCCGTATGATTAGACAACTGTCACTGTATCCTGACATCTACCTTTTGCTTTGTATCTCCCTGTCTGTCTGTCTGTCTGTCTGTCTGTCTGTCTGTCTGTCTGTCTAATTGTCTGTCTATCTCATTCTCCTATGCTCAAGAGGATGTTTTAGATCTGAAATAGAATTAATGGGCTGAAGAGAGCAAGATCTGATGTGACCTTGAAAATATTATTTAGAGATGCTGTTTTTTCTGTTACTATTTGGTGTGGTTGGCTTTTGCATGGCCGCTGCTCTGCGTATTTTCTTATAGAGAGAAAGAGAGGGGATACTGGCTCACGTCTGTCTGGATAACATCATACGATGTGTAGAGTATGCATAGATCACTATCAGGGTCACCCAGTGATTGCTCCCATCACACAGAGAGAATGATGTGAGACGGACATCTCAGCTGAGCTATGCGCTGCAGAAACATCCATGCCATATGAAATTCATCTAAAATCACCGGCACGAATGGCTGCAGCTTCAGGATTTCCCTACAAATTACCATGAAATGTTATTTAATCTAAACATGTAAATAACATTATACACTGATTTACACCTTGTACTGATTTCTGGATGTAATACACCTACTATATATTTAGAGCATTTTAACAAGTACATTTCTGATTGTTACAGTCTTCTGTTACAATCAGCCATGTCTCGTGGCCATGGACTGCACAATCTGTTCACTGACTGTCTGGATTGGATTTAACCATTTGTATTCTGATTCCTCTTAACGATTCCTGTTCCTTAATGATTCGATTAATAATTATTTTAGTACTTTTGAAGAGGAAACATTTTTAATGCAATTTTTATTGTATTTACAACCCTCAGCAGCTAATTAATAATATAATAAAGTGTATTTTTTAAAGTGCATGTCATATTAATTTGATAATAATAATAGCCTAATAATAATAATAATTATTATTATTATTTTATATATTAATGGTAAAACAAACCAAATATTGTCTTGACATCATAAAAGGCATCAGCTATTCCATCGTCAATCCCCGAGATCATTATCTGTTGGCACAACCCTAATGTGCATTTCTCTCTATAAATGAACTGTCACTGCGGCTCGCTTCATGCATGCGCTTGTAAAATGTATATTTTAAAGGCTTGTTATTTCGGTTTAGTATGTCTCTGTAATGTAGAACAGTGTCAGCAATGTTACTTATAACATTCTTTCTCAGCCCTGAAACTCAAACCATTTTCTGATGCCACCCCAAAAATAGAGATTTAAGTAATTAAATTAATATCATAAATGTGTGACAACAAGTGGACTAATGGCTTAAACTAACAACTACTAACTGACTAGCAAAATCTTTGGTCAGGGGGAGCCCTAGTTCATACAGACCTGTCCATGTGTGCGATTCTTAGCCAGATAAGCTGCACACTTAACCAGACTGTCTGAAATTCAAAAGTCTGCCTATGCTACACAATCAGAGAGGTCTCCAGCAGAGGAGAATTTCGGGTGCTGAGAATTCACTTACCTTCTCATTTGCATGCAAAATCTGTCCTTTTGCTCATTCAACAAAAATATTTTGTTTTCCCCTCTAATAATTCCACTACAACATGCATATTAATATTTCTTTGCATGGTTCATCTCTGAAGAGAATACATTGCCAACTGTTTGGATTCTCTCCAAGAATCCTCCGAGCATCCTCTATGTATACAGACACAACTCCGTCTCTCTATATACCGTTTTCTCCCTTCCTCATCACACTCTCACCTTTTTCCCAAAAGAATCTGCGATTGTGTCTGTGTGTATGTATGTGTGTCATTAGTGATCGTCAGAAGGAATTCCCTCTCTAAGCAGTTGGAAACTCAAGTGCCAAAAAGCCTGTTGGCATATTAAGTCTCTCTCTCTCTGGCTCTCTCGTAGATCAGGGCTCTAAGCAGAGGTGGGTAGAGTAGCCAAAAACGTTACTCAAGTAAAAGTACAATTACTTAATAAAAATATTTACTCAAGTAGAATTAAAAGTAATAATGTTAAGTAGTGAGTAACTAGTTACTTTAACATATAGCGTAATAGATGTTAACTTTCCTATATTCCAGAACATGAAACATTTTTCACATGCATTACAGAATGATTATTAATAACGTCTAGGTTACGTATGTAACCTCCATTCCCCGATGGAGGGAACGAGACGTTGTGTCAGAGAAGCGACACTAGGGGTCTCTCTTGAGCGCCGATATTCACCTCTGAACTATGAAAAAAGGCCAATGAGAGTTGGCAACCAGTATTTGCATGTCCCGCCCCCGGACATACAGGTATTTAAGCGGCGCAAATACGGGAGTTCATTCAGGATTTTTCTGAGGAGCCGGAAATGGTCCGGCCACAACAGTGGCTCAGCTCAGTGACGTGGCAGGGGAGACACAAAGTCTCGTTCCCTCCATTGGGGAACAGAGGTTACATATGTAACCTAGACGTTCCCCTTCTGTCGCTCTCTCCACGTTGTGTCAGAGAAGCGACACTAGGGGTCCACATATAAAAGTGCCATGCGCTGAGCCGTGTATGTGAACTGCTGATACAGGAGCGAGCAGGTATTCTTACGTGCAGGACGACCAGCTGTATCAGCTGCATGTACCCTTCCCCAATGCCCCATTTAAGCCATCAGGATTCCTTATCGTTACCCTGGGGGGGAACAAGGTGCTGGCCGCCAACCTGGGAACGGGCCAAGCCTGGCCGGGCCTCTTTTCTCTCTATGTTTCTCGCATAGAGCAACTAAGGCCGGGGCCCTTACACGCATTGAGGGCAGGGGGTCTTAGCCCTTATTCAGGGCGGAGAAGACCCTGCGGAGACCACGCCTACCCGAGAGGGGAGGCAAGTTTAAGTGACAAAACCATCAGAGGCCTGACTTAGGGTCTATGTGGAAAAGTTGGTGCGGTGGTGGATCCAGCCTCATAGAGGGGGGAACATACAGCACGGCAACCGAGGCAGCCGTGACTGCCTAAGGGAAACACGGGAGTCCGCTCGCCAGAGGGGACAGAACCGTGGTGTTACACACAGGGGGAGTCCGAAGGAGGCCTTACCTGTGGAGCACCTATACCAGTACAGGGTAGCTTGCGGTACCCGCAGTGGCTTGGGTCGGCGAGTTCCTCCGCTGAACTGCGACCCACGAGTGCTAGGGAGGCCACCTGTGCCACCTGATCCCTGAAGGGCGTGGTAGGAACCTTGGGCACATAGCCCGGTCGCGGTCTTAGGATCACGAAAGTATCTGCCGGACCGAACTCCAGGCAAGCGTCGCTAACAGAGAACGCATGCAGGTCCCCGACCCTCTTGATGGAAGCGAGCGCGATCAGCAGGGCAGTCTCGAGAGAGAGGGCCCTGAGTCCAACTGAGTCAAGCGGCTCGAAGGGGGGTCTCTGGAGTTCCGTAAGGATGACCAAGAGATCCCAGGAGGGGAACAGGTTAGGCCGGGAGGGAGTTATCCTCCGGGCACCTTTTAGGAACCTGACGATTAAGTCGTGCTTACCAAGAGACTTGCCATCTACCGTGTTGTGGTGGGCCGCGATAGCGGCGACATACACCTTAAGGGTTGAGGGGGACAGCCTCCTCTCCAGCCTCTCCTGAAGAAACACGAGCACTGACCTAACTGCGCACTTCTGCGGGTCTTCGGCTCGGGAAGAACACCAGTCCATGAACAGACCCCCCCTTTAGAGCGTAGAGATGCCTGGTAGAGGGGGCTCTGGCTTGATTGATTGTATCTATGACGGTCGGTGGTAGACTGGCTAGATCTTCCGCATCCCGTCCAAGGGCCAGACGTGGAGGTTCCAGAGGTCTGGGTGCGGGTGCCAGAGCGTGCCCCGTCCCTGAGAAAGAAGGTCCTTTCTCAGGGGAATTCGCCAGGGAGGGGCTGTCGTGAGGAGCGTGAGGTCCGAAAACCAAGTCCGGGTGGGCCAGTAAGGGGCTACCAGAATGACTTGCTCCTTGTCATCCCTGACCTTGCATAGCACCTGTGCAAGAAGGCTCACTGGGGGAAATGTGTACTTGCGCAGCCCCGCCGGCCAGCTGTGTGCCAACGCGTCTGCCCTGAGGGGAGCCTCTGTCCGGGCATACCAGAGCGGGCAGTGGGAGGTTTCTTGGGAGGCAAACAGGTCTACCTGAGCCTTGCCGAACCAGTCCCAAATCAGCTGGACCGACTGGGGGTGGAGCCTCCACTCTCCGCCAGGCAAGCTTTGTCTTGACAGCGCGTCCGCTATCACATTGAGCGAGTCTTGTCGGCTTCACGCATCTCGACCATGTTCAGCCACAGTAGGACATTCCTGAACCACTAGCGTGGCCACCGCCTGCCCGAGCGCTTGCGCTGTGACCTTCGTCACTCTCAGGGCAAGGTCGGTCGCTGAGCACAGTTCCTGCAGCATGTCCGGATCAGGGCCACCCCGTGCATGTCGCGTAGTGCCTTGGCATGATGGACCTGCAGGAGAGCCATGGCATGCAGGGTGGATGTGGCGCGTCCGGTGGCGCTGTAGGCCTTCGCTGTCAGCGAGGAGGTTGCTCTACAGGTCCGGGAAGGGAGTACGGGGCGATCTCGCCAGGTGGTAGGGGTTCCGGGCATAGATGGATCGCAACCGCCCTATCCACCTGGGGAATCGCCTCATACCCATGGCGCGCTCCGCCGTCGAGGGTGGCGAGGGCGGACGAGCCTGTGGCGGTGTGACGAGTGGAGAGGGGTGCTCTCCACGAAGACGTCAGTTCGTCATGCACTTCCGGGAAAAACGGAACCGGGGCGAGGCTGTGAGCGGCGCCCAGACCCCAGGAACCAGTCGTCCAGCCGTGATGGCTGTGGGGAGGATGGAGGGTTCCAATCCAAGCCCACGCTGTTGGCTGCCCGGGAAAGCATGTCGGTCATCTGTGCGTCGGCCTCAGCCTGGGCGTGCAGGCCCGAAAGCGGCAGCCCAGGGGAGTCGTCAGCATCAGATACCACGCCCTCCGATGCCGCGGCGAGCTCATCTGCTTCCATCGCAAGAGGGTCGGCAGACTGGCTGTGAGGCGAGTCGCCGCCGCCTCGAGCACGGATGGGAATCAACGAGCGTGCTGGGGTGCGGGTGGTCCGAGGTGGCGTACCCGGCGGAGCTGCACCCGCTGCTATCCCCAAATTGCCTCCATCGCCAGCCGCATCGTCCTCAATCCCGTGGGAAGAAGGAGCAACACGGGGGCGGCTGGAGTGGCTTGCTCACGGTTGTAAGCAAGCCGCGACCGCAATGTTGTCATGGTCATGTTCTCGCAGTGAGAACATGAACATCCACAAACGCAGCCTCGGTGTGATCGTTACCCAGACACACGAGACAACGCCTGTGGCCGTCGGAAGCGGAGAGCACTCTACCGCATCCAGAAACAACACGGGGGCGGAAAGGCATCTTTATAAAGACGCGTCCTTAAAAGGACGTTCAACAACGCTGTGTTTTGCTCTTTTAGAGGAAATTACTCTTTTAAATAAAATCACTCTTTTAGGAAAAAAACTTGTGAGAGTTTTTTAATCTGCGCTGTCGAAGCGCCCAGGGGCAGGAAGTGCACAGCCGTGCAACAGGAGAAAGCCGCTGTTGTGCGCCGTAGAATCCAACAGCATGCAGCAGAGGGATAGCAGAAACTTGGTGTGTATACGCAGCAGTTGAATACACGGCCATCGGCTCCGAAGAAATTTTCTGAATGAACTCCCATATTTGCGCCGCTTAAATACCCGTATGTCCGGGGGCGGGACATGCAAATACTGGTTGCCAACTCTCATTGGCCTTTTTTCATAGTTCAGAGGTGAATATCGGCGCTCAAGAGAGACCCCTAGTGTCGCTTCTCTGACACAACGTGGAGAGAGCGACAGAAGGGGAACAATAATATTATTACTAATATTATTTTTTTTTTTTTTGTTTTGTTTTTTTATTGCAAGTTAACAAAACATTGTAGTTTATACAAGAAAAAAAAAACAGTGAATTATATACACATACAAAAGAAAGAAAGACGTACATGGAGCACACACAAAGTAAACAAAACAAAAACCAGCAAAAAAAAAAAAAAACACGACAGAAAAAAAAAAGCTAAATATAAATATATCGATCTAGTGATGTATGCAGGTACATTTTTAAGTTTAAGCAATGGGATATTTTAGAGATTTAGATAGAAGCAATATTGAGATATTCATAGTAATTGTAATAGAATTGTAGTAGAAGTAGAGGCAGTATTCATACTAATAATAATAATTATAACAAAGATAAAAATAGTAGCGATAGTAACGGTAGCAGTGGCAACAAACAGCATTCATGATAATAACAGGTGTAGTAGGAGTAGTGGTAGCACTGTATTTATAATAATAATAATAGTAATTATAATAATACATATAGATCAGTAAATAAAATTATTGTGAATATACACTATTCTCTAGGGCTGGGAGCCATTCTACTGCTGCCGGTGAGCACAACCAACAGACCTCCCCGACATAGACCCCCCACCGTCAGCGACACCCAACCCCAACAGTTACGCCTCTATGTTTCAGCTGAGTCTTCCTCCACGAGAGTAAGATGGGGCACCATAACAGGCACCTCCAGACCAAGCTCACCTAGTCTGGTTGTGACCTGACAGGACATAAGTCAAGTTTGGTTGCCCCCCTTTTTCTTTCCCTTGTTTTTTCTGTTCTTTGTTTTTTTCTTTGGTAATCTGTGGCTTAGACCCTGGTGTGCACTGGTTAGCTCCCTAGCCAGATACACCACATCCAGCCCAGATATCTGTCCACCACATTTATTTTGCATGACGGAAGGGATTGGGGGCATGGGCATGTTACTAGTGTTACTAATGACCATGTCGACAAGATGTGCCAGTCGGACCCACCAACAGCACCTAGAACAGCTGCCTGGCCCAGGTCCTTTATATTTACTGGGAATAGAAATGGTTTTATAATATCAATACCACCATCCCTACTACCACAATCTCCAAAAAAAAAAAAAAAAAAACAATAATAATAATAATAATAATATTAATATGCGGTTTTTACATGAAAAATGAAGAGTATAACTTATCATAATATATACACACACATATATACACACATGAATGATGTATTTAATAACACTCTTATTTAGATTAATTACTTAACTTATTTATTATAGGGATAGTTTGTATTTATGCATACTGAATATCCTTATTATTAATTCATTCTATATACCAAAGACTGTAGATTTTAGTTGAGGCATCAACTCCCTAGCTAGTTTTAATCAATATTTAAGGATGAGAGCAATGGACTGAAAATATTATTAAATTTGTATAGTTGGTTTTTAATTGCTAACGTTTGTTTCTCTTTAATAATATGATCCCTTAGTAGATGTAGCCATTGTGTAATTGATATTTGGTATTTATTTAAAAAAAAAAAAAAAAAAAAAACTAATATTATTGTTAATAATGAAAATGGTCATCATTCACCACCATGTTGTTCCAAACCCATATGACTTTTGTGTGTGGGTGAGAAACAGATAAATCGATAGATCTAACAGATATAACAGATAAACAGAATAAACAGATATATCTGTTTCTCACCCGCACTTTTGAATACTAGCTGATTTTAATTTCTTTAATGCTTGACTTTAATTCTTCAGAATGGTTCACATTCTATGAACCAACAGAGCTGAGATATTCTTCTAAAAATCTTTGTTTTCAGTAGAAGAATAAAAAATCCATACACATCTGGGATGGTATGAGGGTCAGTAAATGATGTGAGAAAATTGGGGAAATTATTCTTATAAGGAGATGTTAGAGAGAAAGCTATCCTTAATCATCATTTAAAATTCTAACATCTTTTGGGTTCCACAGATTGCAGAAAGTTTCCCAGGGTTGGAAGAACATGAGGGTGGGGAAATTATGATATAATATTAAATAAAGGCTGAACTATCACTTTAAGGATGCTTCGTAAATTTAGACAAACCTGTGAATTAGAAGAGAAGTTTGAAAAACGTGAACAATGTCACACAGTCCCAAATTAAATATAATGTTTAATTATACACTGAAGCAAGATCATGCTTTGTTCATTCATTCTGTCGTTATTTCAAAGCTTTTTATGTCCTGTGTGCAGTACTGTTGCTTCCCATATAGGAAGCGACAATACTGCACACAGGACATAAAAAGCTTTGAAATGTGGCCATCATTTATTTGTCTCATACTCCCTAGGTGGGCACAATCTTACCTTAGGAGGGCACCAGAAACTCCTCTGCCTGCCCTTACTCACATGTTATATGTTATTCAAGGTCCCGGTAGCAGTCATGGAACACATTTGATCGCCTCGCGCTTGCACTTTCTCACCGTGCCTCATGCCAACCTTACACATGCAGAAGGCACTTAATGCAGACGTTTACAAGGATTTATGCAGTAGGCACTGATATGCTGCAGTGGTGAAATAAAAATGTAAACTTAGAAACTGAGTTCATAAGAGCCCACAATTACAGATTCACCATGAAAATAAATTAGTTTCACCATGACACAGACAAGCCCACATTATCACCATCTCTAAAATTTACCTCACTGTGTTTTCTTAAGTTGGAGCTGCAATTTTAATCTTGAAATATATGCTTGAAATGTTACTCAAGTAAATGTAGCGCATTACTACCCACCTCTGGCTCTAAGGGACATTAAAAGTAGCAGAGAGCACCATTTATTTGTCTCATATATCTGTCTCTCTGGCTGTCTGTGTATTAGAAGTGTCTCTGTGTGCTAAAGAACCATCACTACACACTGCTAGACAAGAGAAATACCAGAACAGCCTTTCATTCTCTCACATCTTCTCTCTCACATAGCCAAAGTCATATCTGAGTCAAAATGTGGCCTACCCTTACAGGTACGGATTAATTTCAAAAGCCTAAGGTCTTTGAAAGAACAGTGAATACATTCCCACATAGCTCTCTGTAGGGTGCACTGGTTGTTTAGATCAGTTTCACTATCAGATATAACTAATAATTAATGTTTATTTAAAACAAATGTCTCTGATTAATAATCAAAATAATCAAAAAGAGAAGCTAGTCAAATTATTGCCATACGAATCCAACAGTAATCTGGTTACAGTTGGCTTCTAACAACAACAATTTAACAATACTGAAGTAATAGGGGAGTTCTTGACATGGCAGAGGCTGGCTTCAACACAATATTCACACAAACAACCAGGAGTACTTATTATAATATAACAAGATTTATTGTAATCAAACCAAATACTATATGAATATAACACAAAAACATAAAATGGAAATCCTAACTAAATAGTGGAACTATATGCTAGTGTATGGATGTATGTGTGTGGATGTGTGTCTAGGTTCGGTAACAAAGGAAACAAAATGGCGGATTGAACTCCACATGGGGAACTGGTTTCAAAATGGAGGATCGGTTTCAACATTGAGAACTAGGTTCAAAATGGCGAACTGAATTCAAAATAGCAACTTATTTCAAAATGGAGGATTCGATTGTAAAGGGCGGAGCCAACGATTATTTGAATGTGGAGGGAAAGAAAGATGGCTGGATCAGATCCAGAGCAACGGAGCTAATATCACGTGCGGGTGGTCATGAGCAGACACACAAAGGAACTGAACGAAACAGGCAGGAGAATTTGAAAACACCAGCCTGAGTCGGACATAAACCGCAGTGCTACTCCCCAGATAGCAATAAGTCGGCGGTCCGCTGGCGGTGCGCTGGCGGCAGTAGAAGCGGCAGAATGGCGATATCGCAAACATGTTTGACGGCGGTCCGCCGGCGGCAGCCGCTTTTTAAAAGCGGCAGCCGCCTTCCTACCGCCTTCGATACGCGGACGGCCCGCTGGCCAGCCGCCGCTCCGCCGCCGTTATATCGAAGGCGGACCGTCGCAGGCAAACGCTTTTTTCGAGCGATCTGCCGCCGCTTATTGTGTATATATATATATATATATATATATATATATATATATATTTATAGCATGCAGTTTATCAAGAATAATGATTGATCAAACTAGACAAATTTCCATTTGGCGTTTTAATTCCACATTTCAAAGTACAGTAACTGTCATTGAAACAAGATGTCAGATCACTGAAATATAAATAACAGAAAAATACAAACATTATATATACACACACACACACTAAAGAACATGCAGGTTTCCAATTTCTTTTTTTTTTTTTTAAAAACACTATTGTAACACTTACAATAATTGTGAATAATATAAAGGGGTCAGCTCTGGGATGAAAAGAATTACCAGTAAACACAAGCAATGAGGATATTTGGTACCAAAGAAAGTGCAGGATAGCAAATAAATTGAGGTATAACATCATATTTACAAGTCATTTCTAACAATAGGTTAAGTGGTAATAATTTAGAGTAAAGCTCTGGAGTAGAATATACCATTATAACTGCAATGCTGACCTGTGGCACAAGGATTTACAAGCTATATGTAACAATAGAATAACAGTTAAGCACTGTGATGGAATGAAAGTATAATTTTTGGTACTAGTTAATGTGCAATATCAAGTATCAGAGGTATGAAATAGGATTTACAAACTATAATAGAATTGTTAAGCACTGACGGAATGAAATAAGCCAATACTAAAGTCACGGTAAGTAGAATATTTGATACCAGATAATGTGCAAATATCAAGTATTAGATGTATAATCTAGGATTTACAAGCTATATTTAAAAATAGAATAGTTAAGCACTGTAACAATGAAATAAGCAGCAAATTGTATATGAAATAATTGAGATCTTTGGTATCAAGGAATGTGCAGGATAACAGGTATAATATACATTTTAACATTCAACTTACACATGACAACAAGTGGGAATAAATATAATTAACAGCAGAAAATCTGGCTGTAGAGAACACAGCCAATCAGAATGTCTGGAGAGGTTGGGGACTGCTTGGCGTAGTGGGCTAAGAATCACCGGTTTTCCCGACCTCCAGAATGAGGCAGTGCAAATTAGCATATCTTCAGTGATTCCTCGTGCGCCTGTATAAAAGGACAAACCATCCCATATTCATCCAAGGAGCTGCCCTCAAAGCAGGGTCACGAGAAAAAAAAAAAAAAAAAAAGAGCAATTTCCACTGTGAACAGTGTGGATTGGGTGAGTGTAGTCTGACACTTTTAGCAGGCTTTTTAGGGGTCTTGATGTTACTGACTGCAGGATAAAGAAAGGGTTCCAGTTGTCAGTGATGCTGGGGTGTCAGTAGTCAGCCTAGGTTTAAGGGGTCGGCTGTGGGTCCCTCTCAGCTGTCGCGGTGCCTTTTTCCACCTTCATGTTCAGATGCTCCTTTCAGGTAACGTTAACCTGGATCGCCTCATCAGTGGCATCCTGTGTTGCCGGGTTCTTCCGGATGGCTCCTGTAGAAAATAAAGATCTGTCATTCCATTTGAATGGCATAAGGTCATACACATCTACTTAAATATAAAAAAAATATCCAACTTACTTTGAACAATGGTTTTCAGGAACATGTCTCTAAAACATGCTTTATCCCCTACACCAGTCCAGGTTGTATTGATGGAAAGGTGATTAGAGAAGATACTCTGAAGCATTCGCCACACGGTTGTCTTTAGGTCCCTCCCACATTTGATTGCCAAAAACCGAAGCTGAAAATACAAAAAAAAAAACATGTTACAAATTACATTTCTCTGAAGCTTCTCATAAATTTAAAATGTGGCAGGCTGTGGATTCAGACTGTAGAATATGCAGTGTATGATCTTAATTGTACTTTTTAGATTACCCTATACCGTTATAAATGAAATCGGCACACTTACAAATCATTGCTGGAGCTCTTTATCCTGCCTCAAACTGTTGTCAAGCGACGCCAAATCTTCCTGGGTGTCTAGGGGGGAGTAACAGATCCCCTGGCAAGGATAACTCTCCAACAGACACATTGGCACTGAAACGTTGCAGCATAGCATTTTGTCGTCCATGCTACGCACAACATCGCCAAATTCCAAGACGTCGCAGCATTAGGGTTTGATCTGCACCTACAGGGGTTCCCAGAATAAAAGAATAAAGTAGTCAGTCCTGGTCCTTCAACTACTAAACTATGACATTTATATCTAGGTCTACTACATGTACAGGTGGCCCCAGTGGGAATTAAACCAACAACCACAGGTGTTGTTTGCAAGTTGTACCCGATTGCCCAGTGCGAGCAAATGTCTTCAACATTGTCCCAACTTGCTTCACCTGCTCTTGAAGCGAGCCGCTGTCATCTGGGAAGTAACAATATATTGATTAACAATACACTAAATATAATAGTAATATAATATAACCACAATTATCATACCAGTAACTTTCCCTGTAATTTCTATCCACAGTATGTTATGCATGGCATACAAGTTCATAATGAAGAACCCTTATGATAACATCAATTTCATTTTTTTTTTTTTGAAGCAGAATATTTGTTTGTAAAAGGGGAGGAAAAAGAAAATGAAATATTGGTATACAGATTTTGGTTGATATATCATACTGTACAGTGAAATTTGCTATTGTTGTATCCCTACTCACCTGAAGGACGGATAGATCAGGCAAATCTCCAGTCAGGCCTTTGTAGAGTGTGTGCTCCTGCATATCCACAGGTATTTTAATTCAAACATGCAACATATTGTAATAAATCTACAATATTCAGCCTTTACCTTACACCCTCGGTTGTTGCTCTACACTTTTATTATATTAAATACTTATTTATATAGCTTGCTCACTGTATAATCATGATAGCCTAATACTTATAACACAAGATTGCATCTTAAACGAATGACTGAGTTGAAAACTTGAATAAGAACGCATTTTACACAGAGGGGACCAGCTAGGGAAACTTACCTGCCTACAATAACTGTTTTCATTTGATTTGAGTTACATTAAACATGAATAACCTTAGCCGAGTCCCCAGGAACGTCGGGCTATTAAAGTAACAAGCCTATAACTGCGGTCTTATTAATTCTAGCTTCACCATACACTCAAACTGTGAGGTTTATCTGCTTTTACTTACATTGCTCTGTACATAATATACTGTTTTTTGTTCTTTATATACAGATTGTATTAGATTTGCACTACGTGTGTGTATGTGGGTATGTATGAAGGTGAGTGTATGTACGTATATGTATAATTATTTATTTTGTGTTCTTTTTTGTTTTTAATTACCTATGTCTTGCTGCTGTTTTTTGGTATTGTTTGTATTGTTGTTGACTGGTAGCTCCTGTCACCTAGACAAATTCCTTGTATGTGTAAGCATACTTGGCAATAAAGCTGATTCTGATTCTGATTTTCTCATGGACCTGTAGCACAATGCCCTGACAGTGACTTCACCGGTGTCCTGATCTTTATTAGAAACTGAGAGGAGACCAAGTTAATATAATTGATATCACAATTATCACAAAAATTAACAAACAGTCTGCTTTAAAACTAAGAAAAAACAAGCTTCTATACTAACGTTACTTTAAAAATGAACACGTGGCGAACTAACTTAGCCGCTATCTGCCGGCACACCACATTAGATTAAAATACTTACCCTTGTAGTTGTGCAGATAACTCGATATGTAGAGTTTAAAGTCCTTGTCCCGCTTGCTTGTCGGAGCAGGGGACCAGGCATCAACAAGGCGATGAACATCGCTGACGCGTATTTTCAGAAGATTCTGGAGACATCGAGTAAAAAGACATTTTGGGCGACGCGCAAGTAAACCGGAAACAGATATGGCGACAGCGGAACTTCACAGTTCAGTCTTTGTCATGTGTTTTAGCAATACATTTTTAACATTTATAATGCGTTTAGATTTTTTTTTATTGCCTTTACAGGGACTTTAACACTTTCTTAAACATTTGTACAGGTCATAATTGCAAAACCTGTAAAAGGTAAAATAACAAAAAAAATCGAGGTTGGAAAAAATGTAGACATAAACGAAATTTCTGCGCAACTGTGAAACCAGAGGATAATTTCGCTTTTTCATTGAGTTTATCCTTCACATCAAAACAGGGATTTTCATGTTTATGATAGATATCACCATGGTTGCAAATTAATAAAAAATAATTAAAGTATACCCGATATTTTGGCCATGTTGCAGATGTCTTTCACTGTTCACTGATAGTCAGGCATTGGTGAAAAGTCTAACTTCATCAATTTATTCTGCTAAATTATTCATACCCTGTATTAAATATCTATTTTAAAACCTAATCAGAATCAGAAAGATATTTATTGCCAAGTAAGTTTTACAAAAGGAATTCTTTTTGGTTTATTGCATGTCTCAATGTGCATCAATCAAAGAAATGTAAACAATTTTCACCTGTGCATAAATAATTCAATATATTTTACATATATTACTGTATAATCGCTTCAGAGTTTCAAAGTAATTTAAATGTCATTTCCTAAACCTTACCTTATCATGGAATCAAGAGTCAAGAATCTGTTATAAACCCTAATGGCTTTGGAGCAAAAAATAATAATAGCCAACATGGCTGGTCGATTTTGAGAGTCTAAGCTGTCCTTTTAGGCTATTTCAAAGCGGCTTGCCGCCGGCCGGCCACGGTCGATTGCCGCGAGGCAACCGCCAGAGAAAATGAAGCGGGCGGCCCGCCGTCTGACCGCCGGCGGCATCTCGCAAGAAATGGGAGTGACGAATTCAGCGGCAAACGCTTCATCCCCGCCAGTGGGACGCACCTATAGCCGACAGCTTGGGGACGGCGACAAAAAGAAGCCGTGCGGACATTTTTTGCTATCTGGGTCGCTCTGTGAATTTCAGTGTGTGTGTGAGAGAGCGAACAAACAGGTGTGCATGCAATTTAACGGAGGATACATGCTGGGAACAGCGTGACTGAATCGTTAGTTCAGATCACTCAATAAAATAAAAATATCTCACAAATCAAAACAGCAATCAGCGATCGTATTTAAACATACAATTGTAATCAAAACATCAAACATTCAGCATCAAATATATGATTTAGTTTATAAGAAAAATCACAGTTTCGAACCTAAATCTGCCCAGATATCAAGCCTTACTTGGGAAATCCTGTGTGATTTCAGCAGGGTTGTCCGTTTCAAATTCCTGTTGCGTTGAGTGGTCAGGAGAAATGATCTGGATTGGGTCCTTTGTTTTACGCTCATCAGCGAAAAGACGCTGGATTATTTCTCGGGTCCGGTGACTCTGCGTTATTTCTCGGGTCCGGTGATGGAGAGAAATGCAGGAGGTAGTCAATGTTGATAGAAAACAATTGAGAAGGGTCGCCTTTTCCGTTTTCTAAATAAATTTACTGTTGATTGGTTCAGATCTTATCTAGATGGCCTAGTTCTTTTGTCACCATTGGTAATAATGAATCGGATAGGGTGGCTATGACATGTGGAGTTCCACAGGGATCAGTTCTCGGACCGCTTCTGTCAATCTCTATATGCTACCTCTAGGCCAAATTCTACAGAACACCAACATTAACTGCCACAGCTATGCCGATAATACTCAAATATATATGGCTCTCGAACCGTATGACAACAGCTCAATAGACTCTCTCAATAGACTGTATTTACATTTACACATTTGGCAGATGCTTTTAGCCAAAGCGACTTACAGAGCCCTTATTACAGGGACAATCCCCCCACAGCAACCTGGAGTTAAGTGCCTTGCTCAAGGGCACAATTGTGGTGGCTGTGGGGATTGAACCAGTGACCTTCTGATTACCAGATTACCAGTTATGTGCTTTAGACCACTACACCACCACCACCACTCCATATAGCCACCACTCAAAAATAAAAGAACAAGTATTAGTAAAGAGCTGGATTCGCAGGCCCTTAAAACCAGGGATCAAGTACGTAATCTTGGTGTTCTGATATACTCAGACCTCACATTTAACAGTCATATCAAATCGGTCACCAAAACAGCATTCTATCATCTAAAAAATATAGCCAGAATCAAAGGCCTGGTGTCCCAAAAAGACTAAGAGAAGCTCGTCCATGCTTTTATTTCTAGTAGGGTTGACTACTGTAATGGCCTCAACTGGACTCCCTAAAAAGACTATAAAACAGCTGCAGCTCATACAGAATGCAGCTGCTAGAATGTTAACCAGGACCAAGAGAACAGAGCACATCACTCCGGTTCTAAAATCTTTGCATTGGCTTCCAGTCATTTATAGAATAGATTTTAAAGTGGTGCTTTTTGTTTATAAATCTCTGAATTGTTTAGGACCTGAATATATTTATGATATATTTGAAGAATATAAGACGAGCAGGGCTCTTAGATCCATGAACACAGGTTAGCTATTAGAGCCCAGAGTCCAAACTAAACATGGAGAAGCTGCGTTTAGCAGTTATGCTGTACATTACTGGAATAAATTGCCAGAAGATCTTAGATGTGCACCAAACGTATACATTTTTAAATCCAGGTTAAAAACACTTCTGTTTTCACATGACTTAGCTCTTAAACTCACTTAAACTTAATCGCACTTTTTAATCTTACAGCTTTTAGAGCTTCCTATGTTTTTATCACATTTTATTTTATTTCGTTTTATTCTATTTCCATTTTCTTATTCTATATTTTATTATTATGCTGTATTTTATATTTATTTTCTTGATTTATTTGTTATTAAATTTATATTTTGCTATCTTTTACTAATCATAATGCAAGTTCTGGTTCTATCAGAAGAATAACCTCTATGTAAATGTAACAATTTGCAGATAATGGATTATGCAAGTTCTTGTGCTGCTTTTTAGACATTAATGTAGGGTATTTTCTCACAAAAGGACTGACGAGTTTATCCAAGTTGTATCCACGGTATAGCACAATGAATTGCTTCTATGTATGAATTGTGCTATATAAATAAACTTGCTTGCTTGCTTGCTTGTTGTCTCGCAGTGAAAATGAAATGAACCGGTTGTAATAAGTATACTACACGACTCGAACAAAGCTAAGTTAATCTTACTCTACCGTGGCTAAATGTTGAGGTTAGAAAAACATGGTCTCTTTGTCCAGAAGGAGAGAAATTCCTTTGTATGTGTAGATACGCGTCTCTTTAAAACGCAGACTTGCGCAGCTGTATGCAGAGAGAGCGAACTCACTGCTGTTTGCCGGTTTTGTTGACGAAATGATGTCATCGGTCATAGGCCGCTTTTGACCAATGACGTTTGAGGCTGGGTCCATGGGTGGGACTTCACATCCAGCTGTGGAACTGTGAATGTCTCTGGGAAACTGAGTACTCTGTCTAACCTTTGATCATAGAACAAAGGGCCATGCTGTCTCCGCTGCCATTTTGAGTGGGGCAAGGCCCTACATCTCTAAACCTGACCACATGCTTTCTGTATTCATGCATTCTCTTGTGAAATTACAGCAACACATTTTTTATGTAAAAGATATATTCACATGTTTGATGTGCTGTTATATTACAGGACATTTGCCCCATTTCTTACCACCAGCATTATAATGCACATTGTCCATTTGTCAGGGCAGGGATTAATGTTTTTGGGCCGCCAGAATGTGGTGCCATATGGCTAGACTAAACATAACAGCATAAAGAATTGAATTCACTAGATTTATTTTGTGACGTTATGCAAACATGTTGAGATGTGCCATGAGAATGTCATGACAAACTAATTCATCTCTTGATGAAGCAGTTAAGAATGTACAAAATTAAACAATAAGTTATGAGAGGCCGAGCAATTTTGCAGCAGTATTTTGGTTAAAAAATACTCACTGATCACTTTATTGTACACACAATTATTCATGCGATTGCAGCAGTGCAATGCATAAAATCATGTAGATATGGGTCAGGAGCTTCAGTTATTGTTCACATCAACCATCAGAATGGAGAAAATATGTGATCTCAGTGATTTTGACCATGACAAGATTGTTTGGGCTGGTATGAATATTTCTGTAAGTGAGCATCAGGTCTGTGGACGGAAACGCTTTGCTTTTTCAGATTAACAATTTTTATTGATTCACACACTTGAACAGAAAAGAAAAACATATTAATAGAATCAACTATAACCCCCATTCCCCTTCTGTCACTCACTTGACGTTGTGTCGAATTAAGTGACACAAGGGGTCTTCCTTGGGAGCCTCACGTACCTCTGAACTTGAGAAAAGGCCAATGAGATATTGGCAGACAGAATTCAGACAGAATGCCATACATACGGGTATAAAGGGAAGCGGGCATGCGTCTGTCATTTAGATTTTTTCTTCGGAGCCGAGCAGTTGTGCAACAGCAAGCTGAGTTCACCTCTGTTCTGTTCACACCTCTACTGGCAAGAAGCACTGCGTTTGGATCTTTCAACGCATTTTCAGCTGCCGTTATCTCTCTCTGCACGCTGTGCAGTCCACGCCCCTGGGTGCTTCGACACCGTCGACGACTTCACCTAGCAGTTTTTGGCGGTGAAAATGCAGACGGAGACAATCTCCGACAACATGCCGCGGCATCGCCAAACCAGCATGCCCCGTGCCCTGCCAAGGAGGTCTCTCTGCGGCTAAATAAAATAAATAAAATAAAAAAGGTGAGCTTTCAGCAGTCAAAATGCACTTTAAATAGGCCTATATTAGAATATCGGCATATTATAATGTTTCTGAAGGATCATGTGACACTGAAGACTGCAGTAATGATGCTGAGAATTTAGCTTTGATCACAAATTGCATTTTACAATATATTCAAATACAAAACTGTTCTTTTAAATTGTAAAAGAGTTCACAATATCAATGTTTTTACTGCATTTTGGATCAGATAACTTAAAAGATTACTTAGATTTAACTTAAAACTTGATTTTGATCATTAAGTCTCCTCACATTCATTCTCTTTCTGTCACATTCCTCATTGATAGGCCCAGGGGAGGGGTCTTTGTCTCAGGTGTGAATTACAATCAATATTAATGATAGTTCACGCCTCCTCGCATATGACCTTTCTAACACTGTCTTACAAAAGTTCAATTACTATATTGTTTTGTATGAATGAATGATCAGGATGGTTTTCACATCATTTTATAGCAAAAACTCTAGGCTACAAGATCCAGTTCTCAAAAGGCTTGTGGACAAATGCTAAGTATGTGTTATATGGCCTTATTTCAATGACTTAACATTTTTTATTTTTTTTTCAAAAACCATGCATAAATGTTATTTTCTCAAAAATACAAACATGTACACACACGTTGCTCACATATTATTGTAGCCCAGTTTGTGCTAAATACAGTTTTATCAGACTTTAGCCATTCATGTGTTTTTAAGCAACTGAAAAAAGCACAAATGTCAAGACATGTCAAAACTTCTCCAGGGCCCAAAACACCCTCAGACCCCAGAGGGTAAATGTCTCCAGAGCCCGAGGATTTTGAATTCTTTGACATATTGTCTTCCTAGAACAGCTATGGAACAGAGGGTATCGAATCTCACCGGTTTATGTCATTAAAAGTGTTAAAACTAGCAAAGTGCGCAGAGGTCGCCGTTAACACGTCCGATCCACGCATGGTGCATGACGTGACTCGGAAAGGCCTTGTTGAGGAGAGAGGTCAACGGAGAATGGTCAGTGGTTTGAGCTGACAGAAAGGCTACAGTAACTCAGAGAACCACTCTGTACAATTGTAGTGAGCAGAATAGCATCACAGAATGCACAACATGTTGAACCTTGAGGGGGATGGGCTACAACAGCAGAAGACCACTTTGGGCACTTTATTAGGACCATAGTGTTCCTAATAAAATTCTCAGTGAGTGTTAAATGGTTAAAGAGTGTTTTTAGGCATGCATGATGAGCAGTGGAGTGCCAGCAGCTTCTTAAGACATCTCTATTTTTTCAATATAGCACATCACCAAGTGCTTTACTGCTTTATTTATGTAACTACATAATAAAACTACTAAGTAGATACAGTTTCTTTAAAACATTATTAGGGATATGAATCCTTGGGTTGATAGTGAATCGATTTGATTCATGATTTACTGTTTTTTTAATCATTTTTTAAAGTGATTTTTGTAGATTCAGAGTGTTTCAGTTCGATTTGATACACTATTCAATTCAATTTTAATTCAGATTTTTTTTATACAAAGTTTTAGTTTTTAGTTTTTAAATTCTTCCCCTAATATAGCTTAGGCAGTAAAAAGAAGAAAAGCTACTTCAGAAAGTTTATTGCACCAAATGTAACTTGAATGAAAACACAATACCTGTGAACTACCATGAAACATTAACTTTGAATACAACAAATAGTGCAATAGATTACTTACAATGTGAGATGGTAGGGTTAGAAAAAAAAAAGAATGCATTAAAGTAACATAAACTCACTACTTTTTGTTACTTTTGTAGAACCTCAAGGTCACATATGCAAATAAAGAGAAGAGAAAATAAATATGAATAGCCACTTTCACAATATCCAAATTGTTGGATTGCAATTAATGGGTAAATTGACCACATCTGCTATTCACACATGCTAGGGTTGTGCCGACAAACGATTATCTTGGAGATCGACGATCAGTCTGATCACCAATAGCTGATGCCTTTGACGATGTCAATAAAATATTTGGCTCGTTTTCCCATTAATGCATTCAATTATTATTATTATTAGGCTATTATTATTATCAAATTAATATTACAAATAATTTGCCACATGGTGTATAGACACGCACTTGAAGAAACACACTTTATTATATTATTAAGAGCATATGACAGAACGTTATCTATGTCTATGTACGAACACCCATGTAAAAGGTTCTTACTCTTCTGAATTTTTTTTTTGCTGCAAGAACAGTATCGCATATGAGTCTTTGGTGGAAAGATGGAGACTGTGACTTGAGTTGAAGAGGCGTGGCATTAAAAGTTTAGCTTAACTTTGAGCACTGATTCTGCATCTCCATTATCTCCACTACGAGATTTCCTCTTTATTTGGCTCTAAAATATTAAATAATTTTTATATCCTGTCCAATTTAATTAAAAACATTTTTGCTCCAGAGTAACTGAATCATCTCTGTCTTATATCAGTTGGTCCTGACCTCATGCATGCTCAAACCTTTAATCTTATGACTCTTTTCACACATAGCATCTGGACATAGCAAATCTGGATTTTACAGGTAATGTTACAACTGCTGGCTATTTCAGGGAAATAGACAGAACTTAATTTAACCATATTTTCGAAGGAGTCGTGTTTACACATGACCTATTAACTGAAAATTTCAGTTAATTTTCTGGAAAATGCTGTATGTGTGAAAGCGACTAATGATGACTAGGTTGAAAAATAGTTCACCAAATAATGAAATTTCTGACATCATTTACTCACACTCATGTTGTTTCAAATCCATAGGACTTACTTTTTGGTGTCTTAATCACTTCACTTTCATTGTATGGAACAAAGATGCAATGAAATTAAATGGTGACCAAGACTAACTTATTAACATATTGCTTAACATCTCCTGTGAAAGAAAGTCATATGGTTTTGGAACAACATAAGGGTCATTTTGGTAACAGAAGTTTCATTTTGGGTGAACTATATTCTTTTAAACTGCTAATATCTATAACTGTAGTAATCTGTACTTCGTAATCTTTGCCAGAGCATGCAGTAATAATAATGCTAGGCTGGAAAATCATTCTTGGTAATGCGCTTATTAATGTATGAATAATCGTACGTGTCAGACATATTATGTGAACAGTTGTTTTGCATCATAGCTGTTACCATTGTGTATTTCTGCAAGGTTGGAACACTGTATTGACCAATCATCATACAGAAACTGTGTACATGTTGAAATGCTTTGCATAAAATGTAGTATTCAGTCATAAAGATCTGTTTGCACCATTGTTGCAAAACTGGTTGCAGAACTTAACATATCGTATTAAGGCTTGGTGTCGTGAAAGAAGCTGTGAGATCGAGTGCCTGTCTTGTGTGACCTAGCACCTCTGCGATGAGCTCATTTAACTGTGTTAGAGAGTGTACAGCTTTACTATACACTTTTACACCAGGCAAAACTACTTAAGATACATCAGCTGCACACAACAATACACTCACACTTGCTCTGTTGTTTCTTCTCCTAACTCTTTTATCTGCATATTTACATAACTTACCAGAGAGTTCAACCATCCCGTCTGTAATATTCTAGCATTTTCAGTCTTGTCTAAAAACAAAACGAATGAGAAAGACAGATACAAATAAAGGGAAAAGAGGGAGAGACAGACACTGATATATTTGATGTGTTATGCTCTTCATATTTAGTATGGAGCCGAATAGATGCAGAGGCTGCTTGTGGTTTTGCTGCACACTAACCACATACATGAGTATTTCTTAACAACCAGACCACCAGGCTCTAAAGAGACAACCCTCTCACTGCTCACTGGTGCAGAGAGCCTGAAATTGCCTCCGTGTGTGTATATGTGTGTGTGTGTGTGTGTGTGTGTGTGTGTGTGTGTGTGTGTGTGGTAAAGGGATGGACTCACTGGATACTAAGCCTCTGTATGTGACTCACACATTAGCTTATCTCTGTAGTTGAGCAGAATCTAGATATGCTATTAAATGCACATGCAAAACCTGATCCGAACACACACACATACAGACGTTTGTATGTATGGTTTATGATGACTCCACAGATCTAATGGTTTTTATACTGTACAAACTATATCCTTTTCCCTACCCCTAAACCTAACCATCACAGAAACCTTGAGGTATTTTTAAATAATAAAAAAAGAAATTTAGTTTAGGATGTTTTTTAAGCCATTTGAATTACGAAGACACTTGAGGTGTCCTCATAAACCATGTTTATAACATAATAATTAACAGCGTGTAACCTTAAAAAGTGTCCTCGTAAACCATATATACAAAAACAAACACACACACACAGAGTAAAGCAGTTATTCCAACAGGATTCTCCTCCCATACATACAAAATTAGATACAAAATTTATATTAATAATAATAATTGTTAAAATTGTTTTTGTTATTATTATAAATATTAGAACACAAAAGTGATATATTTCTGTGAAATCTTAGAAAAGTAATAAAATCCTAGAAAAGTCAAGGAAGTTTCTGGAGTTGACATCAGCTTTTTAATGTGCTCCTCTTCTCCTCTTTCCACAATTCGACACTAGGGGACTTCTTGAAGGCCTCGGTTACCTCTCAAAGGACAATGAGAAATTGGCTGACAGAATTTGCGTGTCCCTCCCCCGGACATACGGGTATAAAAGTAGTTAATCATGCATCTGTCCATTCAGGTTTTGCACTGAGGAGACAAGAATAAGGTTTGGCCAATGTAGTGGCTCGGTTCAGCATTGTGGCCAGGGGGACACAACGTCTCATTCCCTCCATCAGGGAACGGAGGTTACAACAGTAACCAAGACGTTCCCCGTCTGTCGCTCACTTCGACAATGTGTCAAGTGAAGCGACAGTAGGTCGGTCACAGAGCACAGTTCCTGCAACATGTCGGGTCAGGACTACCTTGCATAACTTTAAAAGCGCATCATGTGCGCAATAAGTAAATGTCATATTCACTATACACTCTATGTACAATTAGTTTGAAAATGTGATTGCTAATGTGGACATACTGTCCGTGGTTGTTGGACTACTGTGTGCACTGTTGTTATTTTCTATTTCCTTGTGCATTACTATGTCATATGTGCAAAAATTACTAAAATGGGAGACTAAACAGTAACCTGGAGAAACTGCTACCTACCATCTAAAACACACAAAATCAAATTCTGTTTACAAAGTTAAAGTATTTGTGAAAGTTTGAGTAAATATAATGCTATATTACAGGTTTATTTCCATTAATTTTGTAGCCAATTTATGTATATGTAATTTTCTATTATATTAAATTGTGTGATATATTGGCATTAAATCGGCATATCAGCCACACTGCTCTCTGGATATTGGCATCAGCCTTTAAAAAATCCATATTGGTCGACCTCTATTTAACCCATACAGGACATCCATCCATCCATCGTCAACCGCTTATCCTGTGTACAGGGTCGCAGGGGGCTGGAGCCTATCCCAGCTAACATTGGGCGAAAGGCGGGGGACACCCTGGACAGGTCGCCAGTCCATCGCAGGGCCCATACAGGACAACATAAGAGAAAGTTGTGTGCTTTATTTATTATCTCCCGGCTCACAGTTTTTTTCTAAAGTTGGATAGCAAGTGCACATCAGAAATTATATTTGCAGTGCCACTGCTTAACAGCCATGCAGGAAATACGCAGTAAAGACCTTTTCTGCCAGCTTTTGCTTCCTGTTTGCCAAGACAACACTTCCTGTGTTAGCAATGACGATTAGATATTAGAGAGTAGTGCCACAGCTCCCTAGCTGGTGCCAGGTATAATCTGTTTGCTCCAGATTTAGCTTATCACCACTGTGTTGTTCATGTTTCCTTGCATTAATTTGATTACCAGGAAAGGGTCAATCTTTTTCAACATCTATTCACCACTGAAGAAAATTGCTTTTGTTTAGTCTCTGTACTCCCTCTTATCTCTCTTTATCTCTCCAGTCTGGCTATGATCATGAATTGTCTCTAATGTCTCTAAGTAAAGAGTGTTACTTTTTTTTCCCCATGCAGAATGTTTGATTAAAGACAAGACAGAAAGGAAAAATCCAGAACAGAAATTAAGCTAAAACCTTTCTATTTGAGTCTGACTATGTTTTTAAAACATAAAAGAATAAAATAGCAATAGTGAATTAATTATGATATGTCTTCACCAACATGATCACACAGGAAGCCTAAAAAATAACTTTGAATGTACCCTGAAATCGTCCCCATATGGCCTAATTACTGACAAGCGGCATCCCCATCAATCAAGCGTTTTTCAAAAATCATTTTTTCATCAATTTGAACATGTTCATCTGTATCTCAACTGATAGCACATTGTGTGAACAATCTCTGAGACACAGGTTCTGATCCCTTGGAAACCAGGAAGTAATTGCATTCACAATAGTGAGTGCAGTCTGGAGGTTGCATTTTCCATTTATGATTATATTTTTAATTCACTGATGGGTAGGTTTGGGGAGTAGGTTAAAAATTATTCAGTCCTGTTGACTGTATAATGCTATTTACTAATAAAAATACAAATCGCTTTTTGCACCAGCCTGTGGACATTTCATCTCTGACCATCTTCAGCAGCAGAACTTTCGACCTTCTGTCACCGAATTCACTGTAGTTGGGTTTCAATCCAAGATTCAAATAAAATATCTAAAACTTATATGCTTGCTTGAGGTGAATAAATATTTTATTTGATAAGAAGACTTAAGACAAATAGAAAAATAGAAACACATTTAATGTATTTTTCTATATTACTGTAGTGCATTTACTGAATAATTACTATATATTCTTATAGATTTTATATAAGAATGAATATATAAATCTCAAATGTTGCAGACTTAGATTGCATTGGGAATTGGCCATTCCAAATTGGGGACAAAAAGGGGAGAATAAATAAATAAAAATAATAAAAGAGCCACAGTGGCTTCAAATTCCCAAATCTTCAGATTTTGCACATCAATTAATTTGGAACTTGGATCATGTTGTTTTTGTAAGTCGGGCTGTATTGCTTGTATTTGCTTTTAACACGTCATGTCTGGGTGAGGATTTAAATGTACCTTGCCTTTGTTTGATCTGTTGTGTAACAACAGCAGGTCTGTTCTGCAGGAAACCTTTACTACAGTAACCCCTAAAGAGGAAGTATAATGGCTGAAGTCATACCTGTCCCTAGCCCTGAGTGATTTAAGGCTGAAAGAACCACATCGCTACTTCCTCTATCCATTCTTCTCACTTCCTGTGCACATCTACAGTCAGCATGTGTGCTGCATCTGAGGTGAAAATAAGCATGCAGTAACATTGCATTAGAGAAATATCTTCAGATCAGACTTTATGCCAGGGGTTGTTAAAGGTTGGTAAAACCGACCCTTAGATGGAGGCAGCAGAACTGAAGTACCAAGTGAAATGTCAGAGCTGGGGTAAATAGCACGTAAAATAGGTACCCTCTGGAGAGCCTGATGGCATGGCTGGACTAAAGGTGTTTTGTGTCTGGGGATGGTCCTGACGAGAACACACATAGACTACCAAACAACAACTGTGTCATCACCGACTTCGAATGGCAGGGAGGGAGAGAGTTGTTTTTGTGCCTACCTCACCATCCTATGCTTCTTTCAGATTTTGCTAGGACAGCTATGGCAGGAACTACCTGTTTGTTGGATTAAAAAATTTCTACAATTGCTGGTTTGTGAAGATAAAAAGGTTGGGTTGTAAGCATCATATGAAATCATGCTTTAACTTGTCACTACACACAGGTTTCCTGTATGAGAATTCTCATTCTCCTGTGGGAGAGGGACATTATACTGTGACCTTGGAGCTTTTATTTTCATCACAGACACCATTTTATTTGTTTTCAATTGAAAACAAGACTCATATTTTGTGTGACTGTCATATTTTTGTGTACCTGTTGTGTGCCACTGAAAAATATAGAATACTTCTTTCCACAAATTTCCAGTGGACAAAAATTTGAAGTGATAACGACTGCACATATATTGCTTGCAGCCATGTTTTCGCCTCCTTTAAGAAGTAAGCCATAGAGGTTTAAAACAACATGAGGATGAGTAAATGTTGACAGAATTTTCCTTTTGGGTGAACTACCCCTTTAAGTGATCTGCCAAAAAACGTGATTAAAAATGGTGAAACATTTTTTACAGTACTATTTTTCTGTCTTGCAAATTATGTAAAAACAAACCTTGTTTGACTTACCATTCTCAGCTGATTGGAGTGTCATATTAGCTTTATATTCAGAGACAGACTGTTTCCTGCTCTGACGCATTTTGCTTTTATACATTTTACAGAATATTATACCACAGCAGCATGTGTTTTTGTACTGTCACTGAAGAGAAATTCAAGGCAAGCTTTCATGTCAGTACGTATGGCTGATGTAGCCTTTTCAGAATGACAGAACGAAGATATGTGCAAGTTGTGCATGTCTTTTCAGAAAATGTTATTGTGTGTTTATTATTTTCATGCCCTGAAATGAGTGCAGAGGTATACTTATGGATGCTCACTGTAGGAATAGTGTTTCTCATTTGAGGGGGTAAGTGAGTAAAGAGAAACCTCAGTCACGGCTGACTTCACCTCATAAATATCCCCTTAAATGGCACCAAATGAATTTAGGCTACAGGTGTGGGAGTGTGTGTGTGCTGGCTCCATGTGCATGTGTGTTTATATCTCTATGTTCTGGCTGTGCTAGAAATTAGTGCCCAGCTTAAGGGCATGACTTGTGTTTAAGGCAAATATGCAAATATGCATCATATTCACATTTGGATATGTAAATAAAAACCTGTTAGGTCATTTACGTCCCATTCTGTAATAATCAGAAACACATACTCATCGTGTGTTATTTAACAAGCACATGCACATTACTCACACACACTTTTTTTTATATCTCTTGTTAATTGTGGGTTAAATTTCTCTTCCAGAGGCTCTCTCCTCGGGGATGGCTAAGAATGGATACTTTTATCAAGAGATGGGTAAGTACATTTTTGTAGGAGTTGGTTTGTGTGTGTTTGTTTGTTTAGCACATAGCCAGGAGGAAAGGTGTGAAGGTCAAGCTGGGAGTTAAACAGAGGAAGTAGGAAACTCCTTCCTGTAATATTTAAAGCATGTCTTCATCGCAGACTTGCATGACAATTCAGATTGTATTATTGCTTAGGGCTGGGGAAAAATATAGATTTTCTGATTAATCACAGTCCTGATATAAATTCTTAAAATCACTAGATTGATCTTTTACTGTGCTCATTATGTCAACATCCAGTCTGACAACCACTGGTTGATCTCATTGACAGGCGAAAAGGAAAAGTAAGTAGATAGAAATACATTACAATAATGAGAATCTTAAAGACCACTTTTTATTTCCTCAATTCTGTACCTGCACGCTTTCTGAGTGATTGAGAAATGGTGTGGTAAAACGGTAAAAATACAAATAAACATTCTGTGAAAATTTCTGTTTTGGTGAGGTATTCATGTAAACACAGTCAGTCATGTTTTAAGATTTGTGTCTATAGTTTTGCATCAGTCTTGAAGGGTAAATGCAGCATAATAGACCCGCTGCTGTCTAGTATGTTGTTTTATATTAATCAAACAAGAAAGGAAAAAAAACCAAGAAAGAGAGAAAACCACTCACTGCTTTTGGATGCATAACATTAGTAGCATTAAAAAGTATTTATGTATTATAATTATTCAGTGAAGAGCAGTAATGTCAGTAGTTGTATGTTACTTTCCATGACTATTTTCAATTACTTAAAGCTTAATTAAATACTTGAAACTGCTGTAAAAAAAAAAAAAATCAAAACAACTTATTATTGTGTTCTTAATTTGTATCATTAGGGGCCAAGCACTGAACTTGTCGTAGCACCTACTGGATCTGTTTTTAGACAAAAAAAAAACTCTAGACAACAGGAGTTGTGGAAAATTACATGTGATCTAGGATAATTTGAATAGCTTAATACAGTGGATGTCATTGAAGAGATGGCAGTCTATCCCTCGCAGCCTTTTTTTTTATTCCTGTCTATAATTCAAAGAAGGTGCTACTGTTAATAAGGTCTATTTTTTTCTTCACAAACTCTATAGCGCCACCACCAGTTAAAAAATTATTTTCTTTTGCACATATCATTTGAACTGTTTGTCTTAGAGAATTTTTGTAATTACTCTACTCCTGATAAATCTAATAATGCCCCTTACATGAAAACTCTGCCCAAACAATGTTCAAAAATAGTCTCCAGGCCGAGCCGCAAAAAAACTTAGAATTATTATTGTTCTTCTTCCCCATTCTCCCCAATGGGAGTTTAAGGCACCGCTATTAACCATACATAGGGAAATTATGAAATTAGGCACACTGATACAGGAGGATATGAATAGCCCCCAGAGCAGGTTTGGGGTCTCCAGGCCAAACTTTATAGCTCCACCACCAGCTCAAAAATCACATTTCTAATTGTTTGGTCTAGAAACCAAATCCTTACTTTTTTTATTCTCTACATGGTGATTTTAATATACCACTTAAATTGGAACTCCACCTATTACAGTGGCAACCATGTTGGATTGTGAAATTGTTTTGCTATTCCTCTTGAAAAAAAAAGTCTCATATGATCTTCTGCCACACACAAATTCTGAACTGAATTAAAATTATTAAATTAATACAATTTTATTTTGACCTTTGTTAAAAATGTTACGCCAATGAAAAGCTGACTGGCAACCGCTCTGTATGGTTGTGTTGATTCTCTGCTTGCTATGTTTATTTGGCGTGGTGCAGTGACTTGTGGGCTGAACTGTGGAATGGAAAGGTATAAGTTCGATCCTGTCCTGGGGTGACATAAGTTGTGTGGGTTTGCTTTGTACATAATTTCCACTCTATCCTTTGTTTCATGCTTACAACGGTGCAGTTGGTGCCATTTCTTCTGCGCTTGAAGCAAAATGTTTTTGGTGGTTTTTGTTTGTTCTGTTGCTTGCAAATTGTTTCTCTGTTCTTACTTTATTAATGACTGTTTACATTTCTTGAATAATTACTTGAGAACATATAACAATGTTTAATCAAATTAATTATTTTTTAGTTGTGTTATAAAGAGAGATGTCATTTCTGCTTTTAATTTATCTGCACTAGGCTTCAATGCAGCAGAATTTGAGGTAAAAAATGTGTCTCACCTGTGCCTGTAAACAGTCTATAAAATAAAATTATTTGCCAGTGAAAGTAAAACTTGTGGCATGCAGAGAATTCTCAAGTGTTCTCTATCATGTCATCATGAAAATCACTGTTTATGCCATCTATGTTTCCTGGTTAATTTAAAGGGCCTTCTGTTTAAACATTCATAATTATAACAAAGAATGGGGGATTAGTTAATTTGTTAATTTGTTAATTAGTTAATTTGTTCATGAAAAGGCTCATAGAGAATCAAGCACTTATGAATATGATCAACTACGGTGCTTTGAGCTTGAAAGAGCGAGTGAGTAAAGGAAAAAAGGGGAGTATCATCGTCGGGAAGAAGAATATATTCTCACCTGCTCACCGTGGGTCCAGGGCTGGTGGAGTCAATGAGCACACACATGGATTAACAGCCCTCTCTCCTCTCCAGCTTTACATAGAGAATAATAGAGGAAAGGATTAGTGAATAACTGAATATATGAGGAGAAAGATATGGAACCGATAGCCACTCACTTGCCACATTCAGCTTGGGAATGGAGAACAATAATGAGTTGGCATGTGTGAATAAATTCAGCTACTCTGGCTACACAATCACATATATGGAGTATTAAGCCATTAGAACATTTCTTATTTAATAGATAAATTAATGAAGCCTTGTTGGATTTAAATTGAGTAAACTATATTTATGTGAAAAAAGCAAAAAACTGTTAATTTAAATGAATGGATTAGATGTTTATTAAATGTGTAAATTAGGCTTATTCTGGGTAGAGTAGACGACAGTGGTAGTTATGTAAGAGGGCATAAACAAATAGGCCTAAATATACAATACTGAACATACAAAATGTGACATTTTAAAATTTATATTTTTGTATCAGTGAAGGTGTATATTTTGTATATTCTAAATGCTGTGACTGGTTAGCAGCATTTTTAATCAACTATGGCTTTGTTTAGTTTGCTTAATATGTCTTGTGGTGTCATGTCGAGTTTTTATCCTGCATTTTAAATGGGACTGTGGCAAGGAAAATAATTGAGAACATAAAGTTGCAATATGTAAAAATATTCATTTAATTGAATATTGGCAATTTTGCCTTGTAATGCAACTTCCTAGGTTTAAAACCTGTAGGCTGATTTTCATGCGAAGGGAGCAGTTTGCTTTTGCCTGGAAAATTCAAAGGATGTGGAGTTTATGCGTGCTCCCTAGAGCCTTGCCTCATTGCTTCCACTATTCAACAGCGACGACAAACCATAACACTAGGTAGCGTTATCTTAGAGATGGAATCCAGCAAATGTCACAACGACTGGGGGGCAGCGTGTACTGCCCAAGGGAGACGCGGGTCCGCCAGTAGGGGGACTGTACCACAGAAAATACACACAGGGGGATTCATCCATGAAGGCTCATTCTGTGGAGCACCTATTCCAGTACAGGGTAATTAGTACTCGTAATGGGTCTAGTCGGGGAATTCCTCTGCAGATCTTTAAGTGCCTTGGCCTGGTGAACTTGCAGGAGGGCCATGGCATGTAGGGTGGAGGTGGCCTGTTCGGTGGCACTGTATGCTTTGGCGGTCAGTGATGACGTCATCCTACAGGCTTTGGAGGGGAGCATTGGGCGATCCAGCATTTTCCAGACATAGGTGGATTGCAACCGCTCTGTCCACCTGGTGGACCTCAGAGTACCCGTGGGCCACCCCACCATCGAGGGTAGTGAGAGCAGATGAGCGAGGATGTTGGTTGCGAGCAGTGAAAGGTGCCCTCAGTGACCTTGTCAGGTCATCATGCACCTCTGGGAAGAAAGGGAACGGGGGAGGGGGGGGCGTGGCTGTGTAAGGAACCAATCATTTAGCAATGAGGGCTGCGGGGAGGACGAAGGGTTCCAGTACAACCCCACACTCGCGGCTGCCCGGGCAAGCATGTTGGCCATCTGGCCATCAGCCTCAGACTGGGCGTGCCAACCCGAAGTCTGCTGTCCAGTCGAGTCTTCCGTGTCAGACGCTGGGAGGCAAGCCGCTCTCACCTCGAGCCTGGACGGAAGTCAACGAGTGTCCCAGGGACTGCAACGTTGCAATGGTTAACCCTCTGGGGTCTGAGGGTGTTTTGACATGCCTTTTTTCAGTTGCTTAAAAACATATGAATGGCTAAAATCTGATAACACTGTATTCAGCACAAACTGAGCTACAATAATATGTGAGCAACATGTGTGTACATGTTTGTATTTTTGAGAAAATAAAATTTATGCATGGTTTTTCAAAAAATACAAATTTTAAGTCATTTAAATAAGGCCATATAACACATACTAAACATTTGTCCACTAGCCGTTTGAGAACTGGATCTCGTAGCCTAGAGTTTTTGCTACAAAATGATGTGAAAACCATCCTGATCACTTATTCATACAAAACTATTTAGTCATTTAACCTTTGTAAGACACTTTTAGTGTTAGAAAGGTCATATGCGAGGAGAGGTGAACTATCATGAATATTGAGTGAATAATTCACACCTGAGACAAAGACCCCTCGCCTGGGCCTATCAATGAGGAATGTGACAGAAAGAGAATTAATGTAAGGAGACTTAATGATCAAAATCAAGTTTTAAGTTAAAAGAAGTAATCTGACTATACAGTTTCTTTACATAAAGACTTAATTTTAGACCTACACTACCATTTAAAGGGGTCATATAATGCCATTTTTGTACAAGTTAATATGAATCATTAGGGTCTAAATGAAAACTTTGTAATATACTTTTATTAAAAATTCTCATTAGTATTTTAAGAAAACACTAATTTTACCTGCTCAAAAACAGCTCTGTTTTCAGCATGCCGTTTCAGTGCATATGACTTTAAATGATAATGAGCTTTGGTCACCCCGCCCCTCCGTTAGGGTTAGCGATTTGCAAAGATTAATATAAAGGTTAATAAAACGTTACACTTACTTCTGGAGGTGCAGAGGGAATATAAATAGTTGGTACCGAATCTTTTTTCAGCAGCAGCTTCTTGCAAAACCAGCTTTATACTGACCCTCGTTTATAAAGCAGTCTGGTGAAAAATGATTCGCGCAAACATGAACGCATTGACGTTGCTCGTGGGGAATATTCCCATCGTAAACAAAACTAGGCCACTGCGTCTTCAGCGGTTCAGATTTAGGAACATCAAAATGACTGCTGTGTTCGTTATTACACCGAAGAACAGAAAACCACAATCACTTAGGCGCCATTCTGCTCCAGTGTATCAACAATGACGACGGACTATGATTGACAGCTCGCTCACGAGCGAGGGCGGGTCTGTGTTGAAACACTGCTGTCAATCAACAATCCTGGGAGGGGCGTCAGACCGTGTGACGTCACACGGTCGAACGGCTCGATTTGAGGCAGGGGAAAATATATAAGGAGATTAAAACAAAAACACTGGATGGATTTTTATCATAATAGGATGGTTGTGTACAGGCACAGCCAACACACATTTCAGTACAATCAACTTGAAAAAGTGCATGTACCATTATATGACCCCTTTAAAAGAAGTCTCTTCTGCTCACCAAGGCTGCATTTATTTGATCCAAAATATAGTAAAAACAGTGATATTGGGAACTCTTTTTACAATTTAAATGAACAATTTTCTATTTGAATGTATTGTAAAATGCAATTTGTGATCAAAGCAAAATTTTCAGCACCATTACTGCAGACTTCAATGTCACATGATCCTTTAGAAATCATTATAATATGCTGATTTTCTAATATGGGCATATTTACATCACATTTGACACATTTACACCTGAACACATATTTGCAAGCACAAGCTTTGTTGATGATAATCAGGCAGCATAAACATTAGTTAAAATAGAATCTAAACATTCATATTATTTTTATAACATATTACATATCATAGTTATACCATACAGCATACAATTTAAATGCCGGCTTTAGCTGAAACAACATTTACATGTAAATAAATCTTGCCTATTAGGACAATACTCATTTCAAAACTCTGAATCCTGGTTGGCAAGTCTGGAAACAGTCCCAGTTGTAAAATATGTACATGTTTATATAAAATAGCATATCAACTAATATCTAAGTAACACGAAATTGTATCCTCGGCTGGATCAAGTCACTCTTCATAATACAAACGTTCATCGTCCCGCACTTCGTCACTATTCAGGAGCTTCCTCACACTGTGTATCGTGCCATCTTCCAAACACGCAGAAAAGTGAATGAACTTGATGCTTTTTAAGGCACAGTCTGTGGCGTTTACCATTTGTACTGATCGCCTCAGCACATTACCGTATGTATTGTGTCTTCTGCCCGTGGGTGTGATCACATTAGGGATAATTAGCTGAGCCAGGAGAATTTGTACACAGCTTTGTTTCATACAGATTACATTGCAGGAGAATATTTGTTTTAAATTTGAATTGTTTTATTTAAAAGTAGTCATAGTTTCATGTTTGTGTGATAAGTATTCGCGGAGTTTCAGTTTCATTTTTGTGACTTGTTTCAGAAATATGCTTGCGAACACAGAGATAGCTGAAAGCGCACCCTTTTTATTTTCTTTATTTTACAAAAGCACAATGTGTAAGACATCTAATGATGTCTTACACTTATCTGTATGCCCCAAAATGATGGAGTATTTTATGTTGTTTCCGCTGCAATGACGGAAAAATCCAGCAGGACGCGCCGGCGCGTCCATTGACCCCAGAGTGTTAAGTTCTCCCTGTGAAAATATAAACCATTCATAAAGACGCCTCAGTGTGATCAGTGTGAGCCACACGAGGCAGCGTCTATGACCATCAGGAGCTATATATGAGAGATATCGACCGCATCCAGTAACTACACAGGGGCGGAAGGGCATCTTTAAAAAGAGGCGTCCTGAAAAGGACATTCATCGCCTGTTTGTGTGCTCTTTTAGAGAAAATAATCTCGACACAACGTCGAGTGAGCGACAGACGGTGAACATGGCGGTCCCATGGACATTCTATGGACTGTTACGCTCTCTTTCCTATGATAAAGCCGCAGAAGTTGTTATCTCAGTAAATAAAATAATCTCTTACAGTACTTCTCTGTCAGTTTTGACCTGTTGTCAAAAATTAAAAAAAAACAAGACAATGTAAGGTGCATTTTAATTACCACAGAAGCAAACCAAATCTTACCTATCACCAAAACATGGAATGAGAGTTTTTGTCTGCAAGCGCTCAAAGCGGTCCTCTACGCTGGTGTTGACGTTCTTATGCAAATCATGATTCACAAATCAACTTTTTAGTGCATGTCTATCTTTATAATGTGGAAGGCTTTTTTTTTAAAATGTTAATAAAATGTTTGAATAATTATGCGATTTATTGCAAGTACAATCTATTGCAATAAGTTTTAATCGACTGACAGAACAAATAATAGTTATATAACAGTTAGAAACATGTTTTAAATTAAGTGTAGCATGTCACACTGCAGAACACTTATGTCAATGACATATATTTGTTTATATTGAAAAGTATGTGTAGATTGAGACTGTTTGTGTGTTTGTGTCTCCTCTTAGAGCAGAGGGAGCAAGAGGAACAGGAGGAGGGGAGCGAGGAACGAGAGGAGGGACAGGACTCTCCCATCCCATTAGGAGATGACATTCATCTCTACGGCAACCAGACACACCAAGGAGGAACAGGTCAGTAAAAATGTGTGTTGTGTGAGCGAGTTCAGGGTGGGATGGCAGTTTGAGCCAGAGCTGTTGATTAGCTCTGGAGATGCTCAGGTTAGCAGGTCAGTTGTTGCCAAGGCAACAGTCTCAGGTATGCTGTGATTATGTCGTTACCCCCCCCCCACCAAACCCACACATGGTGACAGGTCACCTGTTGTCACTCAAAAACCCACAAATTCCTCCTCTTTGTGTCTTCAGTCTGTGCAAGAAAATGTAATCCAAGGTGACAATTGGAAAAAAGTGAAAACCTTCAACATCTCCATTTTAATTTACAAAATGCATTCAAAAGGGCAAATAAGCCTGAGTCGCTTTTGAAACCACTGAGAAACATTCTCTAAAGTCTTTATGGAGGTTAAGGTAGTGGTGTTAATGTCCTTTGATTGAGGCTAAATATCATGGAAAACTAGTTTTTCCTTGCTCATTTAAAGGTGCACTCAGTAACTTTTGCCTTTGTGTTGTCTTGGACTAACAATGACACCTAGCTGCTTGGATTCAGCATCATTTAAAATCAATACTTCGGGTTGGCATTGTAGAAATGCAATATTCACAATCAGCTATGAATATTGAATCAATGAGTGAAAGTGTCAAATAACAGGAAGGTTACTAAGATTAAGCAAGTAATATTCAGCTGGTCATATGATTCTAGCATGGCAGTCCCCATGAGGAGACCCTCACCAAGTAGAATAAGACAGCTTTTTAAGGTTACTGATATGACTGGAGTCTTCATTTTAATGGGAGTGGCCATGATTTCCTAAATGTATTGCAAAATTACAATTCACGTCTTTAGGACTTACTAAAATACTGAGTGCACATTTACAGTAGAGTTGTATGTATTAAGTTAAAAATATTTGTCACTACAGCTGCAAAAACTAGTCATTCACACATCTTTGTGGTTATGTGGCCACTACCATTAATAAGGAATTCAGTTAACAGTGATTCTGTTTAATTCTGGTTCTGCTAATGATTCTTATAATAATTTTGAGGAAGAATGAATAGACAATGTTTTTGCATGTAAATCAATTTTTCTGCATTCATTACCATTTTTAAGGAATGATGTTTTTTTAGATTTCAACAGAACACAGTAACAGTTTAGATAAAAGTGAGTACACCCCTCACATTTTTGTAAATATTTGATTATATCTTTTCATGTGACAACACTGAAGAAATGACACTTTGCTACAATGTAAAGTAGTGAGTGTACAGCTTGTATAACTGTAATGTAGGATGTGGGAAGCAGGAGAAGGCAGATGGGTGGTTAGGATCCAAAAGCGGCTTTATTATGAATAACAAACAATAAACACAAAGAAAAGTCCACGATGGGAAAAAACTAACTCTAACACAAAAAAGAACACACAGCTGAAGAACATAAACGAAGGGGCAGGAAACAAGGGCATAGGAACGACATGTAACCATACAATGAACGACATAGGAAAAGTAAAACAACAGGGTTTAAATACACAGACACAATGAAGACTAAACGAGACACAAGTGAGAACAATGATGAGTGCAGGCAGTGAGGGAGGCCGGGAATTGTGGGAATTGTAGTTCTTCAGACAAAGACAAGTGAAACACGGAGCGGACAACAAGGAAAACGTGACATGGAACGGGATAAGTGACATGTGAAACAGAAAACACGGGGCAGATAACACGGGAACGTAACAATAACAGTGTACATTTGCTGTCCCCTCAAAATAACTCAACACACAGCCATTAATGACTAAACCGCTGGCAACAAATTGGGCCCAATTAGTGTCATGTGACTCGATAGTGTTACAAGTTCTCAGGTGTGAATGTGGAGCAGGTGTGTTAAATTTGGTGTCATCACTCTCACACTTCCTCATACTGGTCACTGGAAGTTCAACATTGCACCTCATGGCAAAGAACTCTCTGAGGATCTGAAAAAATAATTGTTGCTCTACATAAAGATGGCCTAGGCTATAAGAAGATTGCCAAGACCCTGACACTGAGCTGCAGCATGGTGCCCAAGACCATACAGCAGTTTAACAGGACAGGTTCCACTCAGCACAGGCCTCGCCATGGTCGACCAAAGAAGTTGAGTGCACATGCTCAGCGTCATATCCAGAGGTTGTCTTTGTAAAATTTTGCCTAGGCTATAGGCTGACATTTATTAAATTATCAAATGCTTAGTAACCCTGCTCATCTGAAATTATTTTATTGTATTTTTGTGTTTTAGTGTATAAAATCTTGCTGTTTATTTTGTAAAGGTATACAACGACTGTTAGATAATCAAGTCTATCAGACCCGTGTTATCATTTGTAATCAGTCAAATATTTCTCAGTTAGCACAAATGCCATAACATTTTTTTTCAGTTCTAATTACCTTTATTTACTTTAATCAAGTCATCAAACATGCCTTTACAAGTGATAAAACATATGTGCGGTGGCATAGAAACTTGCATACGTGCATTTATGCTTTTCAGTTTCAACTGGATCTGAGTGACACTACCGACCCAGAAAAACACAATCTTTTCAACTTTAAAGTTTATTCAAGTAATTTATGGCAATAATGAAAACATGGAATGGTATCAGGAAATACAGGTAAAAGTTAAATTCATAATTGTTCTCCAGTTGTCGCCATGGAATGATTATTACTGTAGATTTCTTATATTAATAGGTTACTGATTTAATGCTATCAGACTTTAGGTCCGTAAATGAAAATGAGCAATATCTCATCCTGATTTTGTTTTAAGTTTTAAAGGGAGTATTAAGTTATCCAGAAAAGGGCATTGAATGTTTTTCTCTTTTTCAGTATTGTTGCTTGATTAATATTCCCTACAATTTTATATGTATGAATTTTATGCGATCTAAAGGACTATGGTTAATTATATAATAATTATTTTATTAGTAAATACCATGTGTCCCCTTTGTTTTTACTTGATATTTTTAAAGCAGCATAAAGTGAATCTGGACTTTATATGCATCAAAAGATCATGTGTGTCACGAACACCGGTGAAGGCGCCTCCTCCTCGAGCCTCCGGAGATCGCATTCACCCGAGTACTGATCTCGTAGACTACATTCCCCACTAGCCCACACACCTAGGTCTGATTACTTGCCCAGCTGTTTCTCGTTACCTCACCCTATTTAACCGTGTCTGTTTGTTCCTTCTTTGCAAAGTCTTGTTTAGCCCCGGCGACATTTCCAAGCAAGTTTTGAAACCACTCTAGTTTATCCGTGTACCGACCTAGCATTTCCCTGATAACGTTTGTTAGCTTCCTACCCAGTTACTCTAGCCTGATAATCTACCTCGACTGTTTGCTGCCTGCCCCGATCTCTAGCCTGTTCTCGTTTCGCCCCTGTCTCTCTACTACACTCTGTTTGTCTGCCCACGACCTTGCCTGTACGACCTGAGTTTTGCTGTTTCAATAAAGCCGCATATGGATCCCAACCAACCTGAGTCTTCATTACAATGTGTTGTGCATGCGCTATTTATGAGTACAGCAGGGTTAAAACGTGGATTTAACAAATAATAAATATTCATCTTGCATAAAGTGAGATTTTGTCCATTTATGCAATGTACATTTCACTTATCATTAAGGTGTGGATTTGCCTGTGGGAAACTGACCATCAGTTATGTGCACTTTATGTGGTCGATTAAGTGAGATAATTTTTCTATGAAATTCTCTATGCAAGACCGGAAATCTTTACCAATCAAATGCTCAATTTTACAAGCTAAGCTTCGCATTGGACCAATGGACTCTCTATCCTGAGAAATTAGAAAAGGAATTAATAATTCTATGGAGTCAAGGCATAGATCTAATGGGGTCAGAGACGAATAATAAAATATAATCTGTGTAAAGCAAAAGCATATGTGCCACACCTCCCACCACCACTCCTGGAAAATCATCTTCCCTACTTATCGCGGCTGCTAATGGTTCCAGGGCAAGACAGGACAGGGCCCTCCTGGGTGCCCCTATCAGAGAAAAATAATATTAAATTAATTAATTTGTTTGTACCGCTGCTACTGTGTGTCTATAAAGTAATTTCATCCATCCAATAAAAGTATTCCCGAACCCGTATATTTCCAAAATCTTTAAAAGATAATCCCATTCTACGATATCAAAAACCTTTTCGACCGGAGTCTGATCATTTGCCACTGACCACATAATATTGAAGAAATGCATAATGTTATCAGAACATTGTATCAAACAGTTCTGTAGCATAAGATCTAAAAAAATCTGGCCTTGGAGCCTTGCTTGTAAGCAAGGTATTATTTACCTTGCCAAGCTCCTCCAAGGTCATCAGTTTAGGGAGTTCTAATGGCTTCATCAGTAGATGAAGATGTGGAACTATAGAGATCAAGATAGAATTCTTTAAAAGCATTGTTAATATCAGTGGCTGAGGTAAATATTTCATCACCAGCAGATTTCACTGAGGGAATGGTAGAAAAGACTCTCTCTACTTTATATATCTAGCCAAAAGCTTCCCTGCTTTGACCCCTTCCCAAATTTTTCAGCTTCCTGCTGGGAAAGATGTGTTTCTTGAAAAAACACTATATCATATTTCTTAAGTTTCTGAAAAGAAATAACCTTTCTTCTTTTTATGGGGTGCCCCAACCCATCCACATTCCACGTGGAGAGAGACAATCCACTCATATTAACATTTGTCATTTTGACATATTAGAAAAAAATAGATTGTGTGTCAAAAATAACATTATAATGACCACATTCCAACATTAGTGCAACAATCAAACCCCAAACAAAAACACAGAAAAAAGAAAAACGTGTGCATTAACCCCGCGCATGACAGCGCCAACTGGCATCCATCCCTCTTTACTCAAACAGTCCATGTATGCCTACAAAGGCCCCTGCGACAACGTTGCCCTTGGATTGCTCAAGTATGGTGCTTCTATACACATTTTTTAAGAAAATAATTTATAAAACAATCTCTAGCTAATAAGAGGCATAAGCACATATAGCATGTAGATTCATCCACATAACTGTTCCAAAGGTGTGTTCCTCGACAAAACAAACTCCAGGCGCTAGGTGGAACCAGCACAAAAAGAAACAAAAAGGTGCTTAGTTTTCTCAGACAGTCAAGTGAATGTTCAGTGAGTCAGGTCCACTTGTCTGTTACATGAGTGCAACAGATTGATCGGGGCCTGACTCGCTCCACGGATCTCTGAGCCAGAATTCATTTCCAGCTTATGGCCTGTTATGTTGAGCAGACTCGGGAAGAGCCCGCTCAGGAATTTCACCATATCTCGGCCTTCTTTGTCCTCTGGAATTCCAACAATTCAGAAGTTGTTTTGCCGGTTACGATCCTCAAGGTCTCCCAACTTTTCCTAGACATGCTCCAATTCTATCTTGGTTGCTAGCAGATTAGCAGCTAATTCCCTCTCCAATGACTCCAGATATTCAATCTGTTTCTCAACATCTTATAACCATCTCAGTGAATTTCATCTCCATGGTGGTGATCGATCGACGTATTACAGCAAGATCCTCCAAGTAAGCAACGACCTTCACCAGCATTGATGACATGTCCAAAAGTTGACGCTCAATCTCTTTCACCGCACTGTCCAAATTGAGTCCATGCTTTCTGCTGTTGCTTGAGCACATAAGTGTTGTTTAATGTCTCCAGAGCCCAAGGATTTTTTATTATTTTATATATTGTCATCCTAGAACAGTCAGGAATCAGAGTGTATCGAATCTGACCGGTTTATGACAGAAAAAGTATTAAAACTAGCAAAGTGTGTAGAGCTCGCCGTTCACACATCGGGCCCTCGCATGGCGCCACACGACTCGATTTCCTCATTCTTAACTTTGATTTATACTTTGCATTTATTTAGGCAGAGAGAGAGTATGCAAGTTGATATGCTACCAGATTGCACGTCAAAGGACCTATGAGTTTACATCAAGTGGACAGATTGGCTTGACATATCACATGTGAGCTAGCTGACTGGCTAACAAATTCAAAGAACCTATCAGCTTGTACCATTCAGAGTTTCATGCCTGCCTTAGTAATTTCAGTAATGACAACACTCATTTTTATTTAGCATGTTAATGTGAGAATGACATATTAATAGGATATTGGTCTTTGTGGACTAGATCTGCTATGCTGCTGCTATAGAGCAAGTACAGAAGCTTGCTACTGCTAGAACATACACTGATATATTAAGTTAAGCATGTAGACATGCTGCTGCACAATTAGAAAAAACACAAGACATACTGCACAATAAACATAAAAACAATCCCCCAACCAAGCAAATCTACTGCATGTGCACCGAGTGTATGCTTTTTATGTGTTCTTTGGCCTGCTTGTCCGAATGGTATAACCATAAAAAACATAAATCTCTATGTGTGTCTTGGCCTGTTTGGCCAAAAGGCTTAAACGGCTAGTCACCTGACTCATAATGTGAATCTGGACCAGGAAAGCCCAGAGTTTAATTAAATCTTGATTTAACCTAGCTATGTGTGGATTTATTTAAACTACGATAGCAATGTGTGCCAGTGCCTGATTTGGCTATGGCATACCTTGATAAAGATGCAGTTCTATGTGTCATGGCAAAAAGCAGACCTTACTGTGCAAATTGATAGAAGAAAAGCTCCAGCAACCACATGAGCAAATTGTATTTTCAGAGAAAACTCTCGCAGTGTGCTACAGTGAAACTGGCTTACTTGAAAACTGAGCAAATTTAAATGTTAGGCAAAGAGAGAAAAACAGGTGATGTGACGGATCTGCTGTGAAAACAGCTTCAGTAATACCAGTTGACAGGTGGCCCACAAGCAGAAAAGGAAAGGTTCTCTTTCTGTTATTCACATACAGATAGTTCTCTTTTAAAATTCACTTTTCTGCACGAGTGACTCCTGCTGTGCATTTGGTGGGCTCATATTAGTATTAGTGGGGTTTGTTCACACGTTGTCTCATCCAGTCTGATGTTCTGTCATCCTCAGTGCACAAGCCGTCAGCACTTGTCTAGATTAAAACCAAATTCTACTCTTCTGACATACTGCTGGGAATCTGAACAGTGTTGGATATGTGTGTGTGTGTGAGTTTGTGAATATGTATAAACCAAAGCCTACAAACATTTCGTTTCATGTAATAATTCCCTTGATTTCTGCAGTTTGCCTGACCAAATACCCAGCCACATCATTTAGGAGGAGCATTTAAAGGAGTTGCAAACAAAGATTCTGGAGTAGCCTCCTAATTTGCTAAATTAAGCCAGAATATGTAAGCACAGTGTACTTCTGTGCCAGTGCTCTTTGCTTCTGGATTTTCTCTGTATGTTTTACCTTTACCCTGATATCAGTTCTGCTTCATTCAGTAGGATTAGATGAGAAGGTGAACTTGTGAAGTGCTGATTGATTGCTGGAGGTGAGACTGGGATGTGTTTTCTTCAAGAGGCAAGGGAGGCAGTATCTCTTCAAAACATTTATGATGAGAAAATAATCAACACTACATATAAAAAAACAAAGCAATTATGGGTAAAACAAACAAAAAAAAAAATTCTAAAGTAACACTGTCCAACAGTGACACCAGCAACTTTTTTGAATCCTCTGATGTTGTTGTGCTCGCATAGCAGGCCAACACCAGTGTTGGGTGTAACGCGTTACATTGTAATACTGTAATATCATTACATTTTGTGGTAAAGCAGTAATGTAAAATTTTAATTTTACAATTTGAGTAATCATGAATAAAATGACATTACTTGGATTACACATTTATTGCTAAGACAATAATATGAAGTAGAATGCATTTTAAAATGTATGACATTCCTATGTTGGTAATTTTATGTGTGTTGCTGTGTCAGCTAATGAACACGCAATCGAACAAACCACCATGGCATATAAGAGGGCACGTATGGCAGTGACGGCAGATGAGTTAATGCAGACGCAGCGGAGTGTAGTTGTTTATTTAAATTGAAAACAAAAGCGAAGTTTTCATGTGCTCATAATCAATCCCAGCGAGTGGTGTGTCAGTGTGCTCATAGCCCTGGCTGGAGGAGAGAAGCATGCAAGGATGGGCTGCTGACAAATCCTCCTCAAATCTCTATGCTCTACCCCATCCTCGCATTTCTCCCTCGGGTGTCGCTCCTCAGCAGCTGCCACAAGAGGAGAAGGGATCGGCTTCGGGCATATATGGAAAACAGTGCCCATTCCTGTCTGACAGAGGGATATATTGCTCAGAAGGTGGAAACATTTCCGGAACGGTGTTTTGAAAAAGACGTCTCTAAGCAAACGGCTCTTTTATGTTCTTTATGTATTGTACACAATAAAACACAAACACAGTGCTATAGCATTACAGATGTGCAAGTGATAAAGGATATTAAATTTGTCCGAGCAGGGAGGCAGAAATAATCCACTTGCTGTAAAGTTGTGTAAACACACACATGCTGCACATGTACCAGAGTATGTGAGTGGAGTGTAGCTGCAACAATTTCCCCTCCGCGCTCTAAGCATTCTTTAATCACTCTGCTCCAGCTCCACTCCATGTTGTCCATTTCCTGCTCCTCGCTCGCTCCGTGCTCCTGGATTAGAGAAACCCCGTTCCATGTTCTCTACATGGCAATATTAGCACCTAACTACCTCTCCACTGTATAGTTATTTCAGTATGATTTTAAATATCACAACCTTCCATGCAGATGGAAGTATGTATTACTGACATTTAGATTTTCTCTCCTTATGTGAACAAATTATCATCATGTATTCTGGACACGTCTTTAGGATTTCACAACAAATCTTTGATCGTGGAAATCTCCTCCCTACTTATGTTCTCCTTCGCCGTGCCATCATACATTTTTTTATATACGGCAGTTCATTTAGGAATAAAGAGATGAGACACAAGCATGTAGTGAAGTCAAGCTTTAACGCAAGCTTAACTCAATAACAGGGAGCGTGACCACAGAAAGCCAAAGTAACCTTCGTGCTGGAGGTTGAACGTAACCAAGTGCCGGTAGCTTTTACATTTTATTTATTTTTTATACCATTCTTTCTGGTTATAGCAGACATTCCATCTTTCCTTTATGCCAATAGTGTTTAACACTGCTTAACACATGGTGAATTACTGCATTAAGCACCGTTAACTGGTGCTGTGCCCGTGATGGAGCATTAGTGAGTTCTGTTGGAGCAGGAGTATACAATGACGCTCTGAGTTTTTAAAAACCCACTCCTTGCTCCAGGCAAAATCATGCCACTTCCACTCCGCTCACATACTCTGACATGTACACACACAAACAGACAGACATGCATGATGCAAGACACAGGCAAACCTGTATATTAACACTGAAAAGTAACAGCAAGCAATGGTTTTACTATCAAAGCTGTTTGCAGATGTGTTTTCAGAAATGTTTCTAGTGCATTAGCATTCTTTTTCTGTCTTCTACACCAACACAAACACAGGAAAACAAGCATACACATACATGCCACACACAGCTTAGAAGTTGTAGATAGCGGTCACAACTTTCACACCAACACAAACACAGGAAAACAAGCACACACACACACACACACATACCTGAAGATACTAAAGTAACTTCAAAGTAAATTCAGACAGAAGTAATTAGTAATTATTAGTGAATTACGTTTTGAAAGTAACTCACCCAACAATGGCCTACATATACCTAAAAGTGTAACTTTTAAACGTGCACCCTGTTGGACTGAATGTTCTATTGGATGTTGTTCTCTGAAGGACAACTCATGCTTATTTATAACGGTTTACTTTTCATATTTTACGCTTTTTTATATGTTGACATAAATTCAGAAATTATTCAGGCAGTAACATTTCTATTGTGTATATTGGCTAAATATAAAAGCAGAAGTATTAGACCTTTCTTATGATGTATATAGATTGTCACAATTAAATAAGAATTGTAAGATCGCTGGCGATCCCTGCCAGCAAAGGAGATAAATCAATTTTAGGTTCAGTGTGAATTTGTTTAGGTTGTATACACATGCATAGGCTATAAAGTGAACCTGCAGAGTTGCGTCCACAAAGCATGTTAAGTGCAAACTGCTACGTGGAAATAAAGTGAACTAAACTTCAAGCACTTGAAGTAATAGCAGCATTCTTAGACAACACTATTATTGCAAACAGTTTTCAGATGACTGAAACTGAAAAGAAAGGAGTGAGAACTATGGATGACTTTTGTTTTGTCCTTTCTTCAAGCGTGTCTAACAGCATTTCTTATCATGCGTCACTCTGAGATGACTTACAGTTAGCCCGCCACAGTGCTGGGTAGATGAGCAAAATTACCCACCATGCACAAGATATAGATATGTCTCGTCACTGTCATGACTGCTATGTTGCTCGGAACTGAACACAAGACTTTCACATACTGTTGCACTTGTGTACATGGTAATGTGACAATAAAGTGATTTGATTCGATTTTGATTTCATATAGGCTACCTGCATTTGGCGGATACAAATTTCATACCCGGTGCTACTATTTGTGAGGGAGGAGGCTCAGGCAAAGGGTTAGGGTCCATGAGCAGAGTTTTAATGAGGGGATAATCCAAACACAAGGTAAGTTGAACAGGCAGGGTCAAAACCGTGGAGGCAACAATGCAGTCAAACAAATCCAGTAAGCATGCGAGTAATCCTGAGAAACAGGCAAAAAGACAAACGAACCAGAGAGACTAGAAGATAGAGTACTCAGAATTGCAATACAGAGATTAACAAGACTTCACAAGCAGCACTTAGCATATTTGCTGAATATATACACAGCACAAATTAATTACAAATGGACTAATTCAGTCCATTTCACAATTCAGGTGATGGAGGCTGCTGTTGAGTGGTGGAATTGTTAGGGGAAGATGTGATCTGAGTGGTCATGACACTATTTCATATATTTGGTGACTTACCAACTCAAAACTTACAAAACTCAACTTTTGTAATTTCCCAATATTGTTGACCATCGTCTGTCAATGAGTGTCGCAATCGGCATCTGCATGAGTCCGATATCGGCAATATCTGATTACATCATCCTATCACCCAAACTTAACTTACATTGGCTATAAGTATTTAGGAGTTTTCTTAATTCATACTATTATTTCTGAATATTTGAGATATTTCAAATAAATTTAATTAAATTAATTGTACATTTACACTATGTTGACAACTTCTTGTGTGGTGCACTTAAATTTTTTTGTGTGCATTTTTCTTTCACACCTATGTTTTTTATAATGAATAGAACTTTGATTTCTATAACCAATTTGCCTTGCATTCTATTTGAATCACGTTGAAGTTACTTATTAGATGGGTACATTTAAAAGGTTTAATTTTTTTTGTCATATCGGCCTGAATGGCTCGAACTAGGATTGCTCCAATACCAACATTTTGGCTTTGGTATGATACCAGCCCTGGTACCTCTGTATTGATACTAAATTGTTACTATAATCAACAAATAAAAAGCCTCAGATTATTTATGAAATTACACGTAAAATTACTTAATAAAAAGAACTGCATAAAGTCTGGATTCCATGTTAAATGTTTTAATTAAATGTTATGATCAAATGGTGTTCAATGAAGTTGATAAACACAGTTTTAATCAAATATAAATATAATATTCTTTTTTTTTTTTTTTTTTGCTATTTTATTTTTGGTAAAATAAAATGCTGCACAACAGAGCTTCACAGTATTAACGATAAAATCTGATTACCTGTGGCACAAAGCTGCTTGCATTTGTGAAATTGCTTACAGATTATAATACTAATAATACAACCATTTAATACTACATAATTGTTATTATTTGAATATTGCATTAAATATTTTTCCGACTTCAATATTACGCATCCATTTGAATAGAGCTTTCATGTTAGTGGGACTTCTATTTTGACATATCTTTGAGTTCTTCCTGTTTTTACGGGTATATCATGCTTCCCATTAATGCTGGGATACTCCCGTCATGGCTCTCAAGCTGAAATCTCCGAGCTGCACCCGAGGATTTAATTTAAGTATTAACAGCTGTTTATACTCTAAACACACTGCAAAAAAAAATAAGCACCATCAGTGTGTGTTGAGTATGTGTGAGTGTGTGCGTGAGACTCATATGACAGAGTAGAGACAGATATGGATAGGCTAATTACAGATTAAAAAACTCGCCCACTTGGAGAAAAAAAATAATCCCAGATCGCAGGACTGATGGTCGTATAGTGTGCCCTCCTGCTATAATGGATATCAAACCTGTTTGAAATCTGGCCAATGAGTCATCTGGTGTGTGTACTGTCCTGACGAGTGAGAGACAGGCAATGAACAACAGGCAATTAAATATAGAGAGAGCGCACAAAGGAGAGCATTGAGAATCAAGAGGCAAAAAAATATTTCAAAAATAAAATATAACTTCACCCACATCTTCCGAACCAATGTGTCATCATCATTTTCAGCTGTTTTTTCTGTTCTGTGCAAATCAGTACATAATTGGTGCAAGCCCTTCTTTTATGTTGTTAGTTTGCATGTTATCACAAATTAACCATCCTGATGCTGTGTGTGTGAGTTTGTGAATACATTTAGGAACGGAGGTTACGTCAGTAACTGAGACGTTTTTTATTGCGTTTTGGATTACAATTCAGGGATTTCCCAAGGACCCCCTGGCTATTTGAAAAGGACCCCCGGGGGTCTATGGACCCCAGTTTGAGAAACGCTGTTGTAGATGGTATACCCAGTCTGTGATCAGTTGTGTAGTGTGCGCACCAACACGACAGACAACAAAAGACTGCAAATTGTTTGCGCTTGGCTTGAGAGGGGCACCTCCATGCCTGCCTCGTTCATTATACCTGTGCTAGGTGTGGGCAGTATATAAACAAATGTTGCTGGATATTTCACGATATACACATTTTAATGAAACGTGATTCTGATTCAAGCTGATAGAAGAGCAACTTTGCCTGAAATACCCACTCGTTACAACCGAGGTATGCAGCAAAGCATTTGTGAAGCCACAACACGCACAACCTTGAGGCGGATGGGCTACAACAGCAGAAGACCCCACCGGGTACCACTCATCTCCACTACAAATAGGAAAAAGAGGCTACAATTTGCAAGAGCTCACCAAAATTGGACAGTTGAAGACTGGAAAAATGTTGCCTGGTCTGATGAGTCTTGATTTCTGTTGAGACATTCAGATGGTAGAGTCAGAATTTGGCGTAAACAGAATGAGAACGTGGATCCATCATGCCTTGTTACCACTGTGCAGGCTGGTGGTGGTGGTGTAATGGTGTGGGGGATGTTTTCTTGGCACACTTTAGGCCCCTTAGTGCCAATTGGGCATCGTTTAAATGCCACGGCCTACCTGAGCATTGTTTCTGACCATGTCCATCCCTTTATGGCCACCATGTACCATCCTCTGAAGGCTACTTCCAGCAGGATAATGCACCATGTCACAAAGCTCGAATCATTTCAAATTGGTTTCTTGAACATGACCATGAGTTCACTGTACTAAAATGGCCCCCACAGTCACCAGATCTCAACCCAATAGAGCATCTTTGGGATGTGGTGGAACGGGAGCTTCGTGCCCTGGATGTGCATCCCACAAATCTCCATCAACTGCAAGATGCTATCCTATCAATATGAAAGAATAAAGAATGCTTTCAGCACCTTGTTGAATCAATGCCACGTAGAATTAAGGCAGTTCTGAAGGCAAAAGGGGGTCAAACACAGTATTAGTATGGTGTTCCTAATAATCCTTTAGGTGAGTGTAGATAGAAGAACTGTTGCAAATTCTCCAAGAAGCTTGGAACATCCTATCTGTCAACAACCAAGAAAAACGTCTTGGTTACTGTTGTAACCTCTGTTCGTTGATGGAGGGAACGAGACATTGTGTCGATGTAGTGATACTAGGAGCCCCAAACACTATATTTGAGAAAAGGCCAATGAGAATTGGTGATTGGAATTTGCATGCCACTCCCCTGGACATACGGGTGTAATTCAGTGTTGTGGCAGGAGGGACACAACATCTCCTTCCCTCCATCAGGGAACGGAGGTTACAACAGTAATCAAGACATTCCCTATCTGTCACTCACTCGACATTGTGTCGATGTAGTGACACTAGGGGTCCCTATACAAAACGGCACAATGATCCCTAAAAGGGGTAGTGGGAACCTTGGGCACATAGCCCGGCCGTGGTCCCACGATCGCGTGAGAGTATTCCGGACCGAACTCTAGGCATGTATCGCTAACAGAGAATACCTGCAGGTCCTCAACCCTCTTGATGGAAGTGAGCGCAGTCAGGATGGCCATCTTCAATGAGAGGGCCTTAAGCTTGACTGACTCCAGGGGCTGAAACAGGGTTTTCTGTAGAACCAGCACAAGATCCCACAAGGGAACAAGACGTAGCCTAGGAGGATTCAACCTCCTGGCACCTCTAGGAACCTGACGATCAGGTTGTGCTTCCCCAAGTACTTACCGTCCACCACATTGAGGTGTGCTGTTATAGCAGCTACATACACCTTTAAGGAGGATGGGGACAGTCAGCCCACCAACCTCTCCTGCAGGAAGGAAAGCACAGACCCGACTGCGCATCTCTGTGGGTCCTCACCTTGGGAAGAACATAAATTCATGAACAGATGCCACTTCAAGGCATACAGCTGCCTCGTAGAGGGAGCCCTGGCCTTAGTGATAGTGTCTACCACCGCCGGTGGTAGCCCAGTTAGGTCTTCCGCATCCCGTCAAGACGTAGAGGTTTCAGAGGTCCCGCCGCGGGTGCCAAATCGTGCCCTGTTCCTGAGAAAGGAGGTCCTTCCTCAGAGGAATTCACCAGGGAGGGGCTTTCGCGAGGAGTGTGAGCTCTGAAAACAGAGTCTGGGTGGGCCAGTACGGCGCTACCAACATGACCTGTTCTTCATCCTCCCTGACCTTACACTAATTCTGTGCAAGCAAGCTCACTGGGGGATGGAGTGGTCTTTGCACCACCTCCAGACTTACAGCGGGTCTCTTCACACCTGTGTCGCGCATTTCAGGGATACTTTGAAGCTGGGGTTCTGGGACCAGGGCCGAGTGGTTGGCTCCGTCTGAGGCGGAGCCGGTGTTGCTTCCACAGGAGGATGCCCTCGGCGATGAGCAGATGGGGTGCGGGATCTTGCCGGCTCATAGGAGGAATCACGCTGTGGCAAGATGTGCTGGATGGACTCTGTCTGCTTCTTCACCATCGAGAACTGCTGTGCAAAGTCCTCGACAGGGTCGCGAACAGGCCACCCTGGAAGATGGGGACGTTAAGAAAGCGAAACTTGTCAGCGTCCCTCATCTCCACAAGGTTAAGCCACAGGTGGCACTCCTGGACCACTATGGTGGACATTGCCAACCCGAGAGCCCATACTGTGACCTTCGTCGCCTGTTGGGCGAGGTCGGTTACCAAGCGCAGCTCCTGCTGTTTCGTGCCGACAGAAATACAGCTCTCTGCGGTAAGACTCGCGGTGGTGGCTTGTGTGTTTACATCAACACGGAATGGTGCAAGAACTCTATGCTAGTCTCTAGTTACTGTTCATCGCTGTTGGAGCTTGTGACTGTTAGATGCAGACCTTTTTATCTACCACGGGAATTCACCACTGTTTGCATAACCGAGTTTACATTCCCCAGCGTAACGCTAAGGAAGCGCTCTGTGAACTGTATAGGGCTATGAGCTGAACTGCAGAACGCTCACCCCAACGGACTGTTTATTGTCGCCGGAGATTTCAACCATGCAAATCTCAAGACAGTGCTCCCTAAATTCCATCAGTATGTGGACTTTGCAACGAGAGGGCTGAACGCGCTTGATCTTGTTTACACAAACATCCCAGGCGTGCACGGGCGGAGCCCCGCCCCCACCTCGCTACTCAGACCACATCTCTGTTATGTTAATTCCAGCATACAGACCGGCTCATCAGACGCACAAAACCGCTTCAGAAGCAGGTGAAAACCTGGCCAGCAGGAGCCATCTCTGCTCTTCAGGACTGTTTTGAGTGTACTGACTGGCACATGTTCAGGGAGGCTGCAACCTATGGCGATTCTACCAACTTGGAGGAATACACAGCATCAGTGACCAGCTACATCAGCAAGTGCATTGATGATGTCACTTTCTCCAAGACCATCACCACACGCCCAACCAGAAGCCGTGGATGACTGCGGAGGTGCGCACGCTGCTGAGGTCCCGAGACTCCGCCTTCAGAGCAGGCGATAAGGCAGCCCTAAGAACAGCTAGGGCCAAACTGTCACGGGCAATCAGAGAGGCAAAGCGTGCACACGCCCAGAGAATCCACAGTCACTTCCAGGACAGCGGTGACACGCGGCGCATGTGGCAGGGCATCCAGGCCATCACCAACTACAGGACAACATCAGTTGCCTGTGACAAAGATGCCTCCCTTCCAGATGCGCTGAACGACTTCTACGCCGGTTTGAAGTGCAGAACGACGTGATGGCGAGGAAGTCCACCCCTCCTCCCAACGACCAGGTGCTCTGTCTTAGCACGGCAGATGTGAGGAAAACTCTATGTAGAGTCAACCCACGGAAGGCTGCTGGACCAGACAACATTCCTGGCAGAGTGCTCAGAGGATGTGCAGACCAGCTAGCAGATGTTCTTACTGACATCTTCAACATCTCTCTGAGCAGCCCGTTGTTCCAACGTGCTTCAAGGCCACCACCATCATCCCCATGCCAAAGAAGTCTTCAGTGTCCTGCCTCAACGACTACCGTCCCGTCGCACTTACACCCATCATCATGAAGTGCTTCGAGAGGCTCGTCATGAGGCAGATTAAGACCCAGCTGCCCCCCTCACTAGACCCACTGCAGTTTGCGTATCGTTCAAACGTTCAACGGACGATGCCATCACCACAACCCTCCATCTGGCCCTCACCCACCTAGACAATAAGGACTCATACGTTCGAATGCTGTTCATAGATTTCAGCTCAGCATTCAACACAATCATTCCCCAGCACCTGATTGGAAAGCTGAACCTGCTGGGCCTGGACGCCTCCCTCTGCAACTGGATCCTGGACTTCCTGACTGGGAGACCTCAGTCAGTCTGGATCGGGAACAGCATCTCCACCACCACCACACTGAGCACTGGGGCCCCCAGGGCTGTGTGCTCAGTCCACTGCTGTTCACTCTGCTGACTCACGACTGTGCAGCAATGCACAGCTCGAATCACATCATCAAGTTCGCCGATGACACGACCGTGGTGGGTCTCATCAGCAAGAACAACGAGTCAGCATACAGAGAGGAGGTGCAGCGGCTGACGAACTGGTGTAGAGCCAACAACCTGTCCCTGAATGTCGACAAAACAAAAGAGATGGTTGTTGACTTTAGGAGAGCACAAGGTGAACACACTCCGCTGAACATCGACGGCTCCTCTGTGGAGATCGTCAAAAGCACCAAATTCCTTGGTGTTCACTTGGCGGAGAACCTCACCTGGTCCCTCAACACCAGCTCTATCACCAAGAAAGCCCAGCAGCGTCTCTACTTTCTTCGAAGGCTGAGGAAAGCACATCTCCCAACCCCCATCCTCACTACATTCTATAGAGGGACTATTGAGAGCATCCTGAGCAGCTGCATCACTGCCTGGTTTGGGACTTGCACCGTTTCGGACCACAAAGCCCTGCAGAGGATAGTGAGGACAGCTGAGAAGATCATTGGGGTCTCTCTTCCCTCCATCAAAGACATTTACAAAAAACACTGTATCCATAAAGCAACCAGCATTGTGGACTGACCCCACACACCCCTCACACAAACTCTTTACCCTCCTCCCATCTGGCAAGAGGTACCGAAGCATTCAGGCCCTCACGGCCAGACTGTGTAACAGCTTCTTCCCCAAGCCATCAGACTCCTCAATACTCAGAGACTGGTTTGACACACACATGTCCTGAGTTGCACTTTAATTACTGTCACTTTATAACTGTCTGCTACCTCAATAACTGCTATGTGCATAGAACACTATCTCATAGTATGTTATGTTTACATTTTAGAAACTGTCATCTTTTTGCACTACTGAGTACTGGTCGGCGCTGCACTGTCTATTGTCCTGTTCATTGTCAGTAATTTGTTGTACTGTCCTGTACTTTTTGCACATGTTTGCACGTGCACTTTATATAGGTATATATAGGTAGTTTATATAGGTATTTTATTTCGTTGTGTAGTCTCATGTGGTCCTATGTTGGTCCTTTGTTGTTTTTATGTAGCACCATGGTCCTGGAGGAACGTTGTCTCGTTTTGCTGTGTACTGTACTAACTGTATATGGTTGAAACGACAATAAAAACCACTTGACTTGACTTGACTTGCATCACTCCTAGTTCAAGACTACCCTCGTGCAGCTCTTTCAGTGCCTTAGACTGGTGGACTTGCAGGAGGGCCATGGCATGCAGGCCTGTCCAGCGGCACTGTAAGCCTTGGCCATCAGGGATGATGTGGACATACAAGCCTTGGATGGGAGCCTAGGAGTTTTGTGGGCACATGTGCACCGCAATCGCCTGCTCCATCTGAGAATCCTCCGTGTACCCCCTGGCAGCCGCACCATCGAGTGGAGTGCGAGTAGTGGAAATTGGAAGTTGGGTTTGTGCAGTAAAAGGTGCCAACCACGAATTTGTGAGTTCCTCATGCACCTCCGGGAAGAACGGAACTGTGGCATAGCATGGCTCTGAGCAGCTCTGAGCAGCTCTGAGCCCAGGAACCAGTCATCCATCCGTGAGGGCTCAGGGAAGGGTGGAGGTTTCCACTCAAGCCAGACGCTCGCGGCAGCCTGGGCAAGCATGGCCGCAAGCTCATGTGTCGTGGCTTTGTGCCCGAAGTGCGGGGAGCGGCTAGAGTGGCTTTTCCTCTAAAGAAAGCTGCAACCACAACGTTTGCCATGATCATGCTCTCGCAATGAGAACCTTAACCATTCACAAATGCTGTCTCAGCATGCCTACAGCCCATGCACGTGAGACAGAGATCGTGGCTGTCAGAGGCGGAGAGATACCGACCACATCCAGGAATTGAACACAAATGGAAAGGCATCTTTAAAAGACACTCTCCGTCAGTGCTACTCTTTTAGGGAAAACATACTCTCATAGTATTGCTCAAGTGTGGCTGCTGAATTGCCCAGGGGCGTTCTCTGCACTTACCTGTGCAAGAGGGGGAGAACCCGCTGCAATGCGCCATATATCCAACAGCCGTCTTAACACTCTCGCTTAACTCTCGTCAGAGGTGAATGGAATGGCAGTGGATTTCATCAACACCACTCAACTATCAGAGGTGTTTAGGGCTCCCCAGCACGACCCCTAGTGTCACTACATTGACACAACTTTGAGTGAGTGACAGATAGGGAACTGTGTCCAGGTGTACCTAGGAGAATTTGTGTTGTTTTGAAGGCAAAGTTGGTCACACCAAATATTATTTTAGCTTTTTTATGTTTACTGGACTTTGTATGACATTACAGAACCTTAATGCACAGTTAACAAAGTTATTATTTAATAATTCCTGAATTAATTTACTCTAAAAGTTGTAATATAATGATAACCTCTGATTGGAATGCACATTCCCTTCGTCGTGGTGGCATTTTGCATAACTATGATAGAAATGATACTCAAAAAATTATTCTGGTTGATGTATTTTTACTGGTAATTCGATTTAACCAGTATATAATGTCCACACTTAACCTGTTGTGTTTTCTAGGAATTTTTAACTATTGGTCCAAAAAGAAGGTGACTAATAATGATAATAGCCAAACAACAGCTAGTATTAAAAAAACAACAAAAGTCAAGTCAAGTCAAGTCAATTTTATTTGTATAGCGCCTTTCACAACACACATCGTTTCAAAGCAGCTTTACAGAATATCAGCATTAACAGACGATAAAACTGTAATGTCTATATGCATGCAGCCATCATGTGAGGGGTTAAAAAAAAACATATAAGACTAGATTCACAAAATATTTTTGTTATTGTATATCGTAGTTATTATTTTAAAAGCAATACTTAACGTGACTTGGTTTTAATAAATAGTATGGTAGGATAAACATATAAAAATGTATTTTTTACAAGTTGCTAGTTGATAATTCCAAGTGTAAGATGATTTGTTAAACTGTGTAAACATCAAATGAAACATTAATTTACATTATACTGATAACCCAGATACAGAGGAGGGGGTTTGCATCTTCATTTCAGAAGTCGACCACACACTGGGGTGAGAAAATGTCAGAGTATTACTAGCCTCTGGCAAATCGTTGATGCTCGTTTGATTGGATGTGGTTTTGATAACTGGCTAATTGATGAATTCCTTTTGGATTAGGGTTCGTGTTAGTGTAGTTAGAGTTCAATTAATGCTTTCTTTTACAATATCTTATGTTAATAAAGTGTTTTTGAGTTTCATACCAAGCAACACACAGAGCTTAAATTAGATGGTTAAATGTTTTCAACAACATTTGACCTCTCATAAAATATATTGTGTGTTAAAATAAATTGTAAACATTTGCAAATGTAAATAACAAAGGGAGATGTTATGTGACAGAAAGACTAAATAAAAGCATCAGTTTCAAATGGGGACTAAGCCATTAAAAGGTTTGAGAGGTTATGTAAACTTATTAATTGAACACATAGACTTACCTCTCATTAAAACCCAAAGTTGTGCTTTTAAAGTGCAGCTTTTATTCTCAGTTTTCCTCATTTAATCCCAAACGCATCCAAGGGGCTGTTTAATCTTGGAGCTAAGGCAGTGGAGGAGTCAGCCGCGGGTTGTGGTAATCCTGCCTGAATATCTCTTTCCAGGAGCAGGACTTCTTGCAGGGCACGTGCACAGGACTGAGGGATCTCTATTTGATAATGGCTGTCTGCTTTAGATAATCTCTATATGGATGAGGATTTAGCATGCAGCCATCATGTGAAGGGTTCAACCTGAGGACAATGCTAAACATAAATTACACAAATAAAGGACAAACAGCGACACAGCAACATATGTGCACACGGTCTGAGTTTGGACGCTGCTTGCGATCCATGAAGCATGTTGTGCTGTATTTGGTTAGTCATAAACACTTGTGTTGTGGGGTTGATACTTTGTTTTGTTTTCCGGGACTAAACTAATTTCATTGTAGATATTTAAGAGAACTTGTTATGTTGCTTAGAAGGTGACCGTAGGGGCTCTCTGATGTAGGTGGCTTTGATGTTCGTTGTTAAAGTCTTTTTTTTTTTTTTTCAAACACTTTGACAAAATCAGAGCTTTCTCACAGAAACTATGTGTTCTCTTCTTAAAAACTTTAAAAGCTGGTTTATGATGCTTTTAGTTTTGGCACACAGTTGTATTCACTCCCTCAGGCATTTCTCTGTCTCTCTCTTTCCTACAGAATCCGATGTCCATGGCTCTGTTCTGCTTAACACGTCTCGAAGGGTGAGACTTTTTATTACATCCACATGCCAAACAGTTATTGTAAAACCAGATATTAGAAAATGTATAGTTCTCTACAATCTGATTACATGAGCCAAGTAGGGAAATAGCCAACAAATGTACACCTGTGACTGCACCGCCGTTGAATTCTGTGTTGATTCATCAAGTCCTCATTTTTACAATATCACATAGACTACTAGTCAAAGGTTTGGACACACTTGAATGAATTTATGTTTGACATGACTTTAAAAGCCTTTTTATCTTAAAATGTATGTATAAATGATTAGGCCTAATTTGCCATTGTAATTCATTTTTTATATATATTTTTTAAATGGATGAGTTAGATCATATATTGAATGAAAAGTAGGCAAAACATTTCCAGCATACATGGGAACTTGTTCAATATTGATTAAAATGCATCCCGGGTAGCACCTCATGAAGTTTGTTGAGAGCCATTTTAAATAGTATTTATTCATTCATTTATATTTAGTTTTTTGCCACTACATAATTCCCATACCTTCATTTGTGTTATTTCACAGTTTTGAAAATTGTTTTATTATTTTAAAAGTATAAAATAGTAATAATAAAGAATTCATAGGTGTCCAAACTTTGACTAGTTGTGTACAGTAGCTGGGTTTCCATCCAACAATTTTTATGCGCATTTTCAAATTGTGCATAAGTAATCCTGAATGGAACCGCTTGATATGCGAGTAAACTCTCAACATTTGCATATAATTTAATGCGCTAGGTGATGCGCTCTGCTACCGAGAGCGAGAACCACCTTATAGCGACCATGAGGAAGGTAACCCACGTGGCCCTACCCACCCTAGGAACCGGGCCAATTGGTTGCTTTGGAAGCCTGGCTGGAGTCACTCAGCATACCTGGGTTGGAACTCGTGATTCCAGGGGTGGTAGTCAGCGTCTTTGCTTGCTGAGCTACCCAGGCCCCCCTAGTGTGCGAAAGCTTGATGTGAACAAAAGGTCCACAATTCTTTGTGCATAGCCCTTGGCATTCAGAAGTGTTTAACCCACAGCTGTTCTTTAAAGTGGGTCCTCACGTTCTGCAAGAACAGTTTTGAGCGCGGGCGCTCAGATGTATGCGGAGACTGCCGGTGTATAGGCATCGAATCCATTTCAGCCTTCATTATATCAGATATTACACTTATTCTGTGGCGTATCCTGGCAGCATTTAATAAAACAAGGTTCAATTGCTTGCAGGAGCAAATAAAATCTCTCCATGAAACAAGGAGGTCATTCATCTGTTCCATCAAGACAAGGCAGGCTCCTTCAAATTTTTGTGCATGACGTAGTGGATGGAAACGTGCAACGATTCGTAATTTCTTTAGTCACATTTTTAGAAATGTGCTTAAAATGCGAAGTATTTAAATGTAAACTCACCTAATAAGTCTTTACATAGAGCCTTAAAGGGATAGTTCACCCAAAAATGAAAATGATCTCATCGTTTACTCACCCTACTTTCTTTCTTCTGCTAAACACAATTTAAGATTTTTAGGTAAATGTCTCAGCTCTGTTGGCCATTTCAATGCAAGTGAATGGCGGCAAGAAATCAGAAGGCCCAAAAAGCATATAAAAGCAGCAGAAAAGTAATGCATTCGACTCCAGTGGTTTAATCCATGTCTTCAGAAGATATATGATAAGTGTGGGTGAGAAAATGAACAATATTTAAGTCCTTTTTTACTATAAATCTCCACTTTTACTTCTAAAAGTCACATGTGGTGCCTGTTTAGTTTCACTTTCACATCTGAAAGTGAAAGTGGAGATTTATACTAAAAAGGACTTATATTGATCAGTTTCTTAACCACACATATATCGCTTTAGAAGATATGGATTTAACCAATGGATTTGTATGAATTACTTTTGTGCTGCTTTTATCTACTCTTTGGACCTTCAGATTTCTGGCCACAGAGCTGAGATATTCTTATAGAAATCTTAATTTGTGTTCAACAAAAGAAAGAAAGTCATACACATGATGGCATAAGGGTGAGTAAATTATGAGATAATTTTCATTTTTGGCTGAACTAAAGGGATATTTTGCCAAAAAAAAATAAGCATTCTGGCATCAAGATATAAAGTCATACTGGTTTGGACAAACCTACGGTTGAGTAAATGAGAACAGAATTTTCATTTTTGGTGAACAATTTTTTTAATCTCTGTAAAATCACTGTAATGCTTATGTACCTGTGTTTTTTCTCTCAGTATGTGAAGCTGATGAACTTCGAGGAAGAGGTGCGAGCTCACAGGGATCTGGATGGGTTTCTGGAGAGGGCCAGTATTCTGCTACACGAGGACGAGGCATCACTGGACGATGTGTTGAAGACAATGCTCCGCCATGTCTCTCAGGACCCACACACCGCCGAGCCCGCCTGCAACTTTGAGGAAATCATGAGCTCGTTATTCACAGACGCCGGGTCACAAGAGGTCAATGGTGAGTGTGCATGTTACTCTTTGTGTGTCCATGGGGTTTTTCTTTAAGAATGCCTATGAAAGGTTGCTCAATACCTCAGAGAAATTGAGTGACTGACACATCAAAGGATTTGAGCCCAGTTTGATGCAAGTCTAATGTTATTTTAATTTATTACGCTTTAGAAATTATAATGCAAATTTTACATTAAAAAGGTAAGAAGTATGAATAGCAGAGGGAACTGGGTAGAGATGGAGAGAGAGAGAGAGAGAGAGAGAGAGAGAGAGAGAGAGAGAGAGAGAATTTGTATATAAAACGATTTAAGCAAAATAAAAGTTTTAGAGTCACTGGAATGGTTGGACTTTCCCAGTCTCATTTACTCATTTAATTTTCTAAATCTTAGTATTTACTGTCAATATTTAAATTTAGCACCTCATTTAACTATTCTACCAACTGAAAGCGACGGATCAGTTGAATATATATACTGGCCATATGTATTTCTCACCGTACATGAAACTGTATTGTGTATGATTTCTAAAAATATTTATTCACCTCTGATATTTCTCACCACTCTACACATAATTAATTTATGTCCTGATGATTCAATTTCCACTTGTTGCTCACACATTCCTGTGATACATAGTCCTTTTTAAGTATTGCATGCATTACAATTCATTCTAATAAATAACATTTTCATGAACACACAATGTATAAAATCACATAGCATGTAAATCAGGCTACATTAATGTCATGCAATGTCATTTCGCTTTGACCTTTTCACAAGCCGGGCAGCACAAGCCTTTTCTGGATCGTATTGATCGTTTCCAGCGCACCAGTAATCTTTATAGTTCTTACCATTGTTGCCAAATTTAAGCTTGAAACATCATTAGCTGGTATGCTTAGCATTAATTAAGCCTAGACTGGACTGAACTGTACCTTCAGTCTTTTTGGGCACCAGATCTGTGCCTGAATGTCTAGTTTTGTGAATTGATTATCGTTAGTTGATCACAAAGTGATTTGGGGTTTTTAAAGTCTGGGGATGAAACATCCTACCTCATCCCTGTTGCTAGGATACATAGCTCACATGTGAGAAAGAATCATATTAATGATATGAGCCTGGGAACATTCATTGGGTTATGAAATGTGAATGTCATGAATATGAATTTGTGAGACGTTTACACATACAGTACACACGACACACACACACACACACACACACACACACACATACGTACACACTTACAACCCAAAGTCCTATCAGTCTGAAGATCAAATTAGAATGAATTGGGAATGAAGATCTCGTTCTGCTAATATGCAGGCACAATGAAAGATGGAGAAAAATCATATTTCATCTGAGTAGAGACCTGAGCATCTGCCTGACAACCCAGCCCCAATTAGTGAGAGAGGGAGGTTTCGTGTGTCTGTGTGGGTGGGTGGGTTATCTGAATTTGTGTCTGAGAGAGATGTTTCACTGCCTGCCTTGCATTTGGGGTTCACAACATGGGTTTCTAGTCTCAGCCTAACTTTTAACTCTTTCCTTTCCAAGCTGAACTCAGTTTAAGTGTGTGTGTGTGTGTGTGTGTGTGTGTGTGTGTGTGTGTGTGTGTGTGTGTGTGTGTGTGTGTGTGTGTGTGTGTGTGTGTGTGTGTGTGTGTGTGTGTGTGTGTGTGTGTGTGTGTGTGTGTGTGCCTGTGTATGCGTCCGTGTGTCTTCAATTCTCTCACACAGACAGGTCGGCAAATTTCATTTTCTATGACAACGGTAAGGATGATATGATCAGATCTGGGATATTACCCACACTTCATCTGTGTTTCTCCCTGAGTGCCGCTGTTTCCACTGGATGTGATTGACATGTACCATTAGTCTAAAAGACACATGCATCTCTGTTTTTGTATTCAGATCCATAAATTTACTGCATTCTCCACTTGATGCAGTGACACAATCCAATTTTATATCAGTATCCACACATATGGAATGACAAAATTTGGGGTTGTTTTGAAAGAGTCAGTCTTGAATACTGAGCGATTCCATTCCTTGTTGTGTTGCGTTGGATTGGGCTGTATCATCTCCTCTCTCATTCCTGTCTCATTGCCATTTGGTGGATTGGCTATGCATGTGTTTTGCTGTTGTGATTGAAAAAGGCCTCTGTCATTTGGATGTCTTTTTCTAGTTAATACATTTATGCAGCACACACACATACAGTGCACTCACAAGGAGTGAGCAGACTTTTAATATCTTGAGGAAACGTCTTTAGTGTGTGTGTGTGAATAAAAGCATCTCATTCCATCCAGATGTCCAGGCCTCTGGCTGTTATCAGAGGAGGTGAGGTGGGGTTGGCCTAGTTGATTACCTGAATGTAAATGCGTGTGTATTGGGCTGGGCGATATTTCTAAATAACATTATACACTGATATTTTTCAGCATTTAGAGAATATTTTATACACATCTTGATATTTATGTATTTGTTCTGAAAGCTAATTTTTGTTGTGGTTGCAGCGTAGATTTAGAATGTTTAGCAAGCTGTAAAATACAGTACAAATCAAGTAAAAAGTCCAAATCAAGGCATAGTTTTCTCACTGTTACTCACTAAATTAACTCAAGAGAGAATGACATCATTTGAAAAATAATTTAATTATTTTTGTTTCTATATGAACCTATAAAGCAATACTTTGTAATAAGCAGTAATATTAACCTACAAAATCTATGTACCGGTATATATATCAGTATTTCCTGCTCCACCGCTACTGAATCTCCAGCACCACAGCAAAAGTATGATGTGATGAGATAGTAAAGAGCATGTGCCATGAAATAATGCAAAAACAACACATCTTTTTATTGCATTGTTTAGGGCTTAACGATTCAAATGATCAATATATGAACTTTTGTGAATATTAAACCACAAAGGGCTGTCAAACCTTCTGCATGCACTGCTCGTGCGCAGCTCTGTTCTGAGCACACATGTTGTGGTTCTTTGCTCACTCCACAAATTTCATCTAGTGCACAAAATAATAGATGTGTTGCATTTAATACGGTTTGCTATGGTGCGCTGAGTGTGTTAAATGTGCCCTTGAAGTGGAGTTGGAAATATTGTAATTACGAGTTCCGAGCACATGAATGACCAAGCCAAGTAGTATTAGTAGTTGGTTGGAAGGGGCATGGTGACATGAAAAGACAATGAAGAAATGATTTTGCAAAGTGATTTCAATTTCTGTGCTTTTTTCAATAATATTAATAAATATGACAGTGAACTAATGACTCACCCTTCACAGTTTGTTTTAAGCAAATTAATTAATGTTTTTTGTTAGATACCATGCAATAACAAGTCATATACTTCAGTTATGCTTATAGAAAATAGCTTTTGCCATCATTCATTGTGTATTTGTTTAAGTTTGGCTTCTTCCGTATTTTGTTTCCTACTTGAATGCTTGACATGTTGTAGTAATGAATGCCTGACTCAAAGGTAGGAGCTTCCCAGGTCCACATTAGTTAGCAAAATTTACAATGCTCCAAATTAACTTTAATTGGCCACCACAATTTACTATACAAAAAAAAAAAAACAATGTCATCAGGTGGACAGAAGAGGAGATCCCATAGCAATGCCACGTACAAGTTAAAAAAATATTACTTGTATAATAATAACAATACCTATTGTTATTATTATTATTATTCAGTATTAACTTACAATGATGATATAATATTCGAGTTAACTGGGTTCCAAAAAATTATGAGAGAAAAGTGGGCCCCATCACAAATGTCTTATAAATCCTTGACTGAATAAACTCATTAAGTCAGTGTTGATCAATGTTCATATAGTATGACAACATGCAGCTAGATACAGAAAACTTTTGCAATACATTTTTTGTTATTAAATAAATTTAAACATGAAAATGTGACTTGTATATAATATAAATATAATAAATAATAAACTAAATGAATGATATAAAATAGTTACCAATTTTCTATTAAAAAAATATATAATTATTAGTGTGTGTGGACCATAGACTGTAAAAAAAGATGGACGAAGCCCCTTCGCTCTTTTCCATTGGTTAGAACTGAAGCCGCCAGTGTCCCGATATGGTGCAGACATCTTGGGACTTGAGTCTGCGCGGTTGCGATTTCGGGACCAGACCTGCGCAGTAGTGAGCAGGAAGTAAAGCCGCGAAATCAAGGCCCCGCCCTCAGTCTCGCTGAATCAAACGCAAAAAATAATTGAAATAATTAATTATAGAAATTTAGATATTAAATTTAAAGCTCCAATCTCCTCAGTCCTCCGAAGATCCCGAAATAAAGTCAGTTGGTGCTTCAGTGACTACTTCGCTCAGAGAACCTGTCAATCACAGCTGTCAATCATGATGTCACAGCACCGTTTTTATAGCATCAAATAACTAACTAAAAACAAACTTATTTTGAAAACAAACACTTGAAATTACATCAACGTGATATAAACTACAGTAAATGACAGAAACTATCTTTGGAAAAAAGATATGTGAAGTGTAATTTAATTGTTTAGTTGGTCTCACGCCCCGTTGAATAACATGGGGAGGCGGGGTTTATGACCTATACTAGGACCAGTCACCGGGGGGCGATCGAGACGTTTTGGCTTCACTTTTGAGGGCTTGTGCGGCACACTTGGTGTGGACGTGGCCTTAGTGTGTATGTGAATGTGTGTCTTTATTCCCAAGTGAACATGCACATATGGCTTCAGACATATTGTGGGAAATGATGTTTGGTTATACACTGCTGTTTATCCACCTGCCATTTCAACATGATCTTTATGTTGCCATATATTGCTCCATTGATACATTCCCTCTCTTTTGCCCTCCTTCTCATTCTTTCTCTCTTCCTGTCCAAATCTCGATGGTACTGAGTGTGTTGTCATGGTGATACCCATCTGTTCAAAGTGTGAGTGTGTGATGTCTTATTGATGAGACAGTGTGACTGTGTGCCAGAGACATCCATCCTGCCTGCTAAACAACTCACACACACACACACACACACACCCAAACTTGTTATTATATAATTGTGGGGACTCTCCATATACATCCATGCATTTTATGGATTTTATACTGAATTAACGATAATTTCTATCCCCTAACCTTCCCCGAAACCTAACCCTCACAGAAACCTTTTTGCATGTTTACATTTTCAAAAAAACATTGTTTAGTATGTTTAATAAGACATTTCCCTTGTGTGGACCACTGGCTGGTCTCTGATTTTACTATCCTTGTGTGGACATTTGGTCGCCACAATGTACTATAAACATGTACACATACGAACGCACGCACACACACACACACACACGCTCACATACGCACACACACACACACACACACACGCACACACACACACACACACACACAATGATAATGTTTTTGCTGTTCATACTGAACAACTCTCACCTGTCACCTCTGCAGGACAGAGGACACACACACACACACACACACACACAAATGCCAACACACTGCTTGTTGTTAATATGCTAGACAGCTCACAACTACACAAGACAGAGTGCAGGGCACACTCGCACACATACACAAACAGACTGATTAATTTGAATTAAACATTTGGTGGTGTTCTTGTAAAGGTCTTTATTGTCACTCACGCTGGCTGCAGTGATGTGTATTGTCCTCTGCTGAGCTGCTGCTTCTGTTCTACCTTGATATGCATTAGCCTTTTCATAGAGATGAGATAACTTTGATTTAATTACCAGCCCCTTCATTTCACATCCTTTTTTTTGTCATGTTCAATGAAAGTCAGTTGACTTAATCTCGGTGTCAAACTCTTGAGCAGTCCCACTATTCTTATGTTCCGTTCACTCTTGATTTGTAGTTCTTTCAGAGTGACACCTAGATTGTTGTTAACTTAGATTGATTTTTCAATTCTTTCTTCATGCATGGTCACCCATTGTCCTTAGTGCACAGCCACTCATGATTAACCCCTGCCTTCTTTCCTCACAGTGCATCTATTGTCAGAGACACTGCAGTGTGTGACAGCCACAGCCACAGGTATACAGTACCAGCAGTCCTGGCTTTGCATACTGTGAGTACCTGGACTTATTTTACACCTGTAATACAGACCCTAGGATTGTTCTAGAGCAGGGGTGTCAACAATATGGTTCAGCCCATGGAGGTATATTAAGATACGGTTCAAAAGTTTAGAATTTTATTTCTTATGTTTTTGAAAGACTAGGTTAAAAAACCAAGGTTGGATTAAACTGCTAAAAAATTACAGTAAAACCATTTATGATGTTACAGTCCAAAATGAAAAGTGTGAAATTCAAGCCATTGTTCAGTAACATTTTGAAGAAGAGTGTACAAATTATAGTCTGTTATTGTTATTTTATCTGACGAAATAATCAGAGCTAATTAAATCAATGAGATCCAAATAATCTACTATGAAAAGCCACTGAAACAAAATATACATTTATTTGTATTTTATTTTTAGAGGTTTCATTAAGAGACTGTGAACTGTACGGTATTGTAAGGAATACAATGTACTGTATGTAACAGTACAGTTCACAAATTCACTAGTATTCAAGGGAAAAACAGCAAAAGTGCCCTGTTTCATGCCCTGTAAAAATATTTAAATCCAGTCTATTTTCTCAATTTTCCCATCATTGTTAGGTGTGCAATCCTCAAAGTATCCTCCAGACAAAGTCATGGCACCTTTGCAGATCTTAGGCATTCTAGCTTTTAGTTTAAGATGTGCAGGTGAAGTTTCATCTCTATAGCACTTCACATAGCAAGTGATAAAATGCAAGTGTAATAATTCAGAAAATACAAAATAGTGTTGTTTTGCCATTTCCACAAAGCATTGTGTTGCACAAATTATTTCTTGGGTTTCGGCACCAGTGTAAAGGGATCAATGGAAAGGAGGAGGCGAGAACCGGCTTATAATATTTTAATAATAAACTGAAGCACACAAACATAAACACACACATGTCCGTAAACTATCTCTCTCTCCCGCACTATCCTCTGCAGTCGACCTTTATCCCTCACGGAGGCTTGATTAGCCTAATACGGGACCGGGTGTTTAGGATCACGACCCGGCCCCGCCCTCCGCCCTGACACATTCCTCCATCATTCTCTCAGGCAGGGGAGCCCCCGGCATGACGTACACCCCCCCTCCCCCCCTCTTTCCCTGGGGAGGTGCGTGTCTCTTGCCCCGTCTGCCGGCAGGTAATCCCTGTCTACCTGGACGCGGGAGGGGACAAGGGGAGGGAAACTGATATAATTAAATGGGGGGTACTTCCTGTAACAGTGTAGTACCCCCCCCAAAAAACTGGAAAATTTAAATGAGAGGTTTTGATTACCATCCAAAAACGAGAGAGACTGTACAATTAAAAACTAGGACTAGGTTTTCAGTGCAATATTAAAATAGGTAGTCATTAAGGAATAATGTAAAGTTAATGTAAAATAGACATTGTTTTATTTTACAATAATGACCAGCTGACAGAACATCATCTCACTTATTACATGGTTGCATACCAAATAATTCTACTGTTTAGACATGAAATACTGATTTAAATTTAAACGATTTAATGTGATAAGAGATAGTGTAGTGATAGCACAGTTACAGTATGTAGGAAATAATTTGCCTAGGACAACTGTTGATCAATCAGAATATCCTGACTTCAGAACAATAAAAATGCAGCAGTAAAGGAAGGTCAATCAAGGGTTAACCGGCTCCAAATATGCATTTTGTAAAGCCAATATTACTTTGTCTCTGAATACTGTGCCAAGAAGGAATAGAATCCTTGAATAAGGAACTGCCAATTAAAAGATAAATTGAAGACATTTATCGCCTTCTGTAGTGTTGATGCATCTTTGTGCTGTTGATGCACTGTCAACTGTCAATGAGGAGTTTCTTGAGCAGACAATAATCACAACGTGTTCTCTAGCCTTGTCTTTAACCAACCCAAGAAGGCCCACCCCTCTAAGTCTCACTCTACTGGGCTGATATACATGGCTTACCCTGGCTGTTGGGCTGTAGCCCCAATTTTTTTTCCAAAGCCCCAGATCTTATTTTCTTCTTTTTTATCTTCTTTTTTAATATATTTTTTTAATCTTTTTATTTTATCCCCTTTCCTCCCAATTTTATATGCCCAATTCCCACTAATTAGTAGGTCTTCGTGGTGGCTGGTTACTCACCTCAATCTGGGTGGCGGAGGACAAGTCTCAGTTACCTCCGCTTCTAAGACAGTCAATCTGCACATCTGATCATGTGGCATGCTGTGCATGACACCGCGGAGACCCACAGCATGTGGAGACTCATGCTACACTCTGCAATCTATGCACAATTTACCATGCACCCCATTGAGAGGGAGAACCCCTAATCGTGACCACGAGGAGGTTACCCCATGTGACTCTACCCTTCCTAGCAACTGGGCCAATTTGTTTGCTTAGGAGACCTGGCTGGAGTAATTCAACATGCCTTGGATTCAAACTTGTGACTCCAGGGATGGTAGTCAGCGTCAATACTCACTGAGCTACCCAGGTCCCCATTTTTATTTTGTATTTTTTTTGCACTCCGGCATTTTAACCCTCTGGGGTCGACGGACGCGCTGGCGCGTCCTGCTGGATTTTTTCGGCATTACAGCGGAAAGAAAATGTACAGTCAGATTACATCTTTTAACTTAAAACTTGATTTTGATCATTAAGTCTCCTTACATTAATTCTCTTTCTGTCACATTCCTCATTGATAGGCCCAGGGGAGGGGTTTTTGTCTCCTCAGGTGTGAATTACAATTTTCATGATAATTCACGCCTCCTCGCATATGACCTTTCTAACAGTAAAAGTGTCTTACAAAAGTTAAATGACTATATTGTTTTGTATGAATGAGTGATCAGGATGGTTTTCACATCATTTTGTAGCAAAAACCCTAGGCTACAAGATCCAGTTCTCAAATGTGGACAAATGTTTAGTATGTGTTATATGGCCTTATTTCAATGACTTAAATATGTTTTTTCAAAAACCAAGCATAAACATTGAATGTACACACAGCCATTAATATGTTCTTAACCAACTGAAAAAAGCACAAATGTCAAGGCATGTCAAAACTTTTCCAGTGCCCAAAACACCCTCAGATCCCAGAGGGTTAAAATAAAGAAAATGAAATTAATGAGACTGTTAAATTTGTGTGTTATAATTACAATCACTTTAACTGCAGGAATGCAGTAGAATTTGCCTTGGTTGTAATCATAAGACAACACAACAGCAATACAGCAACCTACAAATAGCAACTGGGGCCCTAGTGATCAGCTTGCACAATATTCGCAGAGAGCTTGTGGCCAGCTCACATTGTGGCCAGCTCACATTGTATGCACCGAGAGCCCTCCTGGTGTTCAGCGTCTTGTGGCAGTCTTGGCCCATGTCGCCTGAGGCTTTGGAGGCCTAGAGCACTAGCCCCACCACCGGCCCTGTCCATAATCCAGCCCTGAGGATAGTAAAAGCAGCTCTCCCAGGCTATGGCTTACATGTTGTTTAAGATGAATGAGTCAGCTAACGATCAAGGCAGTTAAATAAAACAAAAAAGAAGAAATGGATATGTACTGTTCTATATGTTTCTATGTTAACAAGCATGCTGGTCTTTGTTGGTCTTTGCTGGTTATTGCTGGCTTGGTGCTGGTCTAGCTGGTGGACCAGCATAGCCATGCTTTTCACCAGCAAAACCTAGCTGGTGAAGCTGGTTGACAAGCATTGTCTTTCTAATGAAGCTAGTTAAAATAGATTAAAAGCCTGGTGGAGGTACCAGCACAACAGCATCCCATGCTGGGGGACCAGCACCTAAATCAACACAAGCTTGTGACCAGCATTGCTGGTCTTTTCAGCAGGGTGCTCAGTTCAGTTTTTTAGAGAGTCTAGAGAGCTCTGTGCAGCTCACAGAAGATGAGATTCAGCATGTTAGAAAAAAATAAAGACAACATCAGACATTTATTAATGGAGTCTAGCTTGAAGTAGTTGTGGCTGTAATGGCTGTATTTAATGCCCCATCTACACCCCAAATGACAGCTTCGTTGATTATAATGGGAAACTAAAAACTTTCTTTTTCCCAATGATATAAAATAAAAAAAAATCCCCCCATTTATTTATTTGGGAAACATTGGAAAATATTTTTTTCTTCTTCTTGTTTTAAGCATAAACCTACCTATATTTTAGTTAGATTTCTCTGAAATGATGACATCTTATGTAATTTTGCCTTTTTACTTATGTCAAGTATGTGTATCTAGTTTTACATATGTTTTTTTACTGAAAAACAAAAATTATTCTGATTAAGACTTAGCTTTAGTCAAGTTTTATCACAAAACACCTCAATGGACACCTCTGTTTTCTTTTATCACTCTCAAGGATTATATGAACAAAAATAATTGAAGACCCTGAGACCCCCTCTGACCTAAACTGACAGTAAATATCATTTTTTACAATGAAGTTCAACCATTTGCAATGTCCTACATAGTGAACAGAGAAACCTGTTATTGAATGTTTCTTTGAATTGTGTCAGTTTTATAAAGGACAGATGAGACTTGGATGACCCAAAATGGCTCCATGGTATTACATTTATAGCAAATATAACAGAGGACAAAAATGTTCTTACGACAAGGACACAAGGCTACCAAAGTAATTTCAGACTTTGGAAATATCTGAATAAATTTTGATTCAATTGCTTCTAAACAAATATTTGTGCCTGATATTGAGGATACGTGTGGTGTGAGAAAACAGTAAATAAAATAAGGTATTTTCTTTCATTCAGGTCCCTTTAATATTAGATGTTTTATAAATGAACCTACATTGCCTACGTTTTATGGCTGCAAGCAGGTGTGTTATGATTATTAGCTGGACTAATAAGATAGAGTCATTGCCTCTGTAGGCAGAGTTTGAGGAAAGAGCCTGTTATTAATGTGTATTTTAAGAAGATTAGATGTGAAACAGTGTACAGTTAAGTTTTTTGTTCCTTGGCCTACCTTTGTTTACTTATTGTTCAACTTCAGATGGTTTATTAATGCTTGTTATATATAAAATTAGTGCAATTAGTGTTATCCTCTTCCTTTTCAGTATAGTTAGGTATTTAGATATATAGATTTTGTTGATATAAACTGCATAATAGGTCATTGTAGGCCTTAAAAAGGTGGACTAAAAAGCCTGAAAGAGTAAAGAGAACCTTTTTTTACAATCGACCATATATTACTTTGACACCCCTGTTTAAGAGCTTTCTGTAATCCCATTAGACCTCAACCAATGGATTTGTTAATGTTTTTGCTTTACTCTTGTTACATATTAAAATAATCTGATATTGTGCCAGGTACATTAAGGCACTGTGTAAATCTTTAAGAGGATTTATGAAGATTTATAAACTCTTTGCGACAGCTGTAATGTGAAGAACCTGCAGAGGCGGCACGTGTGTATCTCTCGCCTGGATCGTCCACAGAACTGGGGGGAAAATTGTGCAGAAGTCCGCTATGTTATCCTTATTCTGGCACCTTCTAAAATGGTAATATAATCACACATAAATACATACACAGACATCCATGTGCTTCATGTGGTAACATCTAAACTTACTAGTCAAAAATATTATAACATTTACACCACCAAAACTACTTTTAAGGGTTAGATCAGGTAGAAAAAACTTCTTAAGGTAAAAATTGCAGGTTTTGGGGTTATCTGGGTTGCTGTTAGAAAACGGTGCAATTTGTGCCTGAAAATTTCAGGATTTATAAATTAAATATTTAAGTGTAAATCTAAAATCTGACAGATTTTTACCAATAACAGGGTTTAAATATTAAGCTTTATGAGGCCAATATAAGTGTAAACAAAGTGAAAATCCTTCTAAAGACTGTAAGAGAAACTTCCGTTTATCTATATGCTCAAAAATGTTTTATGATGTCATTCCCCAATTCCTGATGGATCAAGTCTTGACCTGCCTATTTTCTAGCTGAATATCCATATCACTTCCAATTAAAAGGGCTGTGAATGCCGTTACATCCATCCATCTATCTTCTAAAGCCGCTTATCCTATGTAGGGTTGCAGGTAATGCTGGAACCTATCCCAGCTTTCTCGGGCCGAAGGCAGGGAAACCCCCTGGAAAGATGGCCAGTCCATCACAGGACTAACACACACAGACATGCACACTCTTACTCTCACCTAGGGGCAATTTAGTGCATGAAAACAGAGCACCCGAAGGAAACCTTCGTGAACATGGGGTGAACATGCAAACTCCATGCATAAAGGATCAGAGTGAGCTGGAACTCAAACCAGGGAACTTCTTGCTGTGAGGCTCCCCACTGAGCCACCATGCCGTTACATGTTGACTTTAAAAATTATGTGAGAAAGATTATGAAAACTACAATGAATGCATTATATTTAGATTAGGTATGGGCATGAGCACTCAGGTACTCGGACGTGGCAGCAATAATTGATCATGACAACGATGATAGATAGTGATCATGCATGATGTGAATTTCACTTAATTCGAAATCCAGTGACAATTACCTGACAACTAAACACATACGTGTCAAAGTCTGAGTACTCGAGTAGACAAAAGGACCAAAATGCCCATCCCTAATTTAGATTAAAACAAATTGTTGGTGGAATTTGCTGTAATTTTATATAACCCTTTAAAATGTAATGGTGATGAATGGGGACATGCAAACTGGCTGATATTCTGAAAAAAGTGAACTTTTAAATATTTATTTTGTACTATACATTAAAAAGTCAAATCTATTAAAAATATGATTAAGTTCAGTATCCTGTTAATTCTATCAGTATTAAGTCATTGGGACATAAATTGAACACAAAACATTTACACGACACACAAGTCCTAAGTCTAAAAGACTTTGTGTTTCCCTCGAAGTCTCTCTTCAGGGGCTTTGGGGCCTCTCGCTCCCATAAAGACTCAACTTCTTTTTGTGTCTGCATCATTCATCTGTGTTTTGTTTATATATGTTTACATCTGTTACCATAATTACTCTCTGTCTTTCTCTCTCTTTGTTCCTGATTATGCATGCACCCATCTCTTTCTCTTCTGTGTATTTCACCAGGCGATAGAGCAAACTTTTTTGTTTCATAATCCTGTGCTTCTCTCACAAGCATTAAAAACATGTGCACACACAAACACACATCTTTTCATTACTTTAAAAGCAGGATTGTCATGCTGGCACGTGTAGAATACATCCATTTTCCATGTTGTGTGTTAAAACAATGGAGCAAAAAATGTTATGTAACTTAAATACCAAATGGTCTCAATCCATGAGATGATAAAGCAAGAATTATGTGTATAATGTGCACGGATGTCTGTATTACCATCGTAAGAGCATTTTGCTAAAATGTTAAAGTGTCACAAAATCTGATTTAGCCTTAACCACCAGATGTAAAGTACACATATTTGATTTCTGTATTTGCCATGTCCTGTCCTGACCTCTCACAGAAAAGCACTAAGACGGCAATGGAGCTGGGCAGGACGTTTGCCAGCATGTTCTCGGACATCTCCTTTAGACAGAAGCTGCTAGAGAGTAAGACTCAGGAGGAGTTTAAAGAGGCACTGGTCATCCAGAGGTACCACCTGACTGCTGCCAAACGTAAAACCACAGCAGTGGAGGGGGAAGAGACTGACCCACACAGCCAAAAACCACTGAAGGTGTGTGCCTCTGTATGTGTGCATTAATGTTTAAGGTTCAAAATTAAATTTACAACTTTAAAGGGATAGTTCACCCAGAGATGAAAATTCTGCCATCATTTACTCATCCTCATGTTGTTCCAAACCCATCTGACTTTCTTTCATCTATAGAAAAAAAACACAAAAGGAGATGTTAGGCAGAATGTTAGTCACCATTCACTTTCATTGTAAGGAAAAATCTCTCCTTTTCTATTTCAGGAGAGATTTTATGAGAGAATGTCATACAGGTTTAGAACAACATGAGGCTGACTAAATGATGACAGAAGTTTTATTTTTGGGTGAAATATCCCTTTAGTGCAGTTGTCTTTATCTGTTTTCTCTGCAGCTCACTCCTCTGTCTGTATCTTTATTTGTCTCTCTCTCTTCCGCCTTCTGCTGTTTGACTTACACTCCAGTGATTGAGTTCTACAGAGCATGTTGCAGCTAATGAGAATTTATCTTGTTTGTTACTCTGGTTTGAAGCACACACATGCTTACACACACACACATACACACAAACTCACATGTGCGCATTAGACCACCCTGTCTGAGGTTACCGACTGTAAAAATCCTCTTTTTTCTTCTCCGTAAAGACACCACTGGAGGCCCAAATAGTTGTTTTTGTTTTCTTAGTTTTTCACTCCATCACACATTTGAGGAATGGTAACCAGGTGGAGAGAATCATTACTTTGCATGTGTGTGCACGCGTATGCACACTAAAAACTATTCATCATTGGCAAATGACCAGGAAAGGTCTCTCTGTCGCACTCTAAACTCTCTATCTGTATTTCAATCTACTACAGACACACACACTGTCATGAGGAATGACTGTAGCTCAGTAATGAACAGTTAAACTGTACTGTTTGGCTTATTTAAACATATCCTGAGACAGGTTCCCTCTAACTGACAGGAAAGTAGTTCATCTGCGAAAAGAGGCTAATATACTGTATGTCATTTATATGAGGCAGTGAAACTGTTACGCTGCAAAATCCTGACCTGTAACGCCTTTAAAATTAGATTAATTCATCATCACTTTCTGTGTTTGCCATCTGGGCACACACATAAGTATACGCATCATAGTTTCCTACAAAATTATTTTTTGCAGCCCTCCAATTCCTCAATTGGTCCTAATTACATAATAAAAAAAACATATCTTTTGTGAATAAATGGGTGTTTCTACAACTTTAGGCACTTATAACTCTCTGGACTTCTATAAAGTATAGTCTTGTTAAAACCTTTTTTTATACTTTCACTAGTTTATTTAATTTGTCTACTAACAATAAACATCGGTGGATGTAAACAGGAGATTTGTATAATTGTAGTCTTTTTAAAAATATTCTGCTCACAATTGGTATTTACCTTGAATTTCTTTGTTTTCCTGGGCAATAATGGGTTATTATGGGCAAAATTTGGGGTGTGGTTGAAATGACACCACAACTGTGGGCCAGTCATCATTTTTGATTTCATTTAATTTTCGTATTTTGCTAATGAATTTTCATAGTTTAATATTGTAAGTCTGGACAAGGCTAGAAAAAATCTCTACACAGAAGACATTTGAAAAGTACCAAAAATAAAGGATGAAAGCCTGGTAAAAAGGTTTCTAAATTAGTTTCAAAATCAATCCCTGGGACATAAAACTCCCATATATATTTAACTATATATATGGGTGTTATTTGTATTTTTTTTTTAGAAATGTTTTATATTTTCTGCATTGTTTTAATCGTGGTATTTCTAAGCAGAAAGGAAAATAAACATCCAGTAAATGAGTCAAATGTTAAATCAATAATCATTTCGATGGATTTAGTTAGTAATCTGTTAGACCAATTCAAACTGGTAAGTTGTAAGGTTGTGAGTCTTTTTGACCAATTTAATAAAATAACTGGCTCTTAAGAATCATTTGTTCATGAACTGGACTACTTTGGTTGCATGGTATGTTAGTTTTTGCTTGCAGCCAGTAAAGATAATGAAAATAGATGTGTTTTCTTTTTATTACTTTACAGCACCCCAGTCTCTCTATCTTATCACATTACACTCAGACTGCAAACTGACAACTCTGACAGAATATAATTTTTTTGCCATGGCACTGAAGATTTGTTGTAGTGATGGAAAAACTGAAACACAAACTCATAAATTCACAATTACACAAAGTGTACACCTTCATGTCAGATATTTTACATTTTTACTGATGCTACTGTAATCAATATTTACAGTATTGAAAGGTGTCTTTACTATGCTTTGCGGATGTAGTTGTAAAGCTTTTGCATTTAGTAATGCTGTTCTAACACTGGGCTGTCTCTCTCTCTAGTCTACAGAATCTGTGTTCTCTCATCTTGTGTCTCTCTCTCTGCTGTGCAGGGGGCCCTGTGTGAGTGCGATTACACTAAGCTTCTCTCTCGTGTGTGTGTGTGTGTGTGTGTGTGTTTGTCTGCTTTAACACTCTTTCCTTGCAGTGTATTACATCGTGTGTATTTTCTTTTGTGTGTGTATTTACTGTGAGTCTGAAGGATTTGGTGTTTGTGTGTAATATGTTTGATTTATGTAAGTGTGTGTGTTTTAATCCTGTGCTTCTCCTTCTGCAGTATTTCAATAAATGTATTTCAGTGTTTTCACTTTTATATATGTAGATGTCAGTTCTTGTGAGTGAGTAATCATCAAACTTTCTCTCTGTATCTGTGTAGTGTAGAGATTTTTTCAGAGTGGGCAGAGGAATATATGAGGATCTGTGTCGTCGTCTGCCTCTCTACCCATCTGACTTCACTGATGGTGTGTGTCTCACATGTTTACAATCAAAAATGTATTAAAACTTCTACTTAAATTGCCATTGTTTTGCAAATTAAAGATTAAATTTTTTTTCAAAGTGAATATATGACCCTCCATTGGTCTTCTCATTAATGTTTGTAGCATCCAGTGTTGGGGAGTAACTAAAGTAGTGATGCTACTATTTTAAATAGTTTTTAACAAGTTTTTTTGTTTGAAAACACATTAAAGCTGCACTCAGTAATATTTTAAATACAGTATGTCATCTAGACTTACACTGACACCTACAGTAGGGGATTCACTGTGAAAAGTGAATTTTTACAACTGCAACAGTAACTATAAAAAATTATGTTTGAATAATGTTTGAATTTTTTATAGTTACTGTTGCAGTTGTAAAAATTCACTATTCACAGTCAGCCAGGAATCATTTAATTCCTGAGTGAAAGTGTCCAATTACAGGGTGGTTACTGAAATTAGTCAAGTACTATTTGACTGGTCATGTGATTGTAACATGGTAGCCCCCATGAGTGGACCCTCACCATGTAGATTAAAAGACAGAAAAATTATGACATAAGGAAACTGAATTAGTGAGGATGTGGCCTGAAACAATGATTCTCAACCTTTTTGATTATAAGACATCCCTGTTGTTCAAGACAATATCCAAATATATATATATATATATATTTAAGCAATATCACATGAGCAAGAGTGCGATATTGCCCTACATCAGCACTGCTGAGAGGCTGCAGGCCGAAGGTAATTACAGTAGTGCTGATTTAGGGCCATATAGCATCATTGCGAGTGTGATATTGCTTATATACAATAGTTCAATGAACAAGTACATTTAAAAATATTAGGAAAAACTGAGTACAGTCATAAAAATGCATTTGTGCATGGAACTACTTTCTTACGAGATGGATCAGAATCTGCCATTGCTGGTTCAAACCAAATGATGCGTCCAAGCCTTCTTTAGTCATTCAAAAATGTCACTTCAGAAATAGTATCACAGCTTGTGCTGTTTCTACCAAGTTATTGAATAAACAAGGATGGATGTGAATGTGTGTGTGTGTGTGTGTGTGTGTGTGTGTGTGTGTGTGTGTGTGTGTGTGTGTGTGTGTGTGTGTGTGTGTGTGTGTGAATGAATGAATGAATGAATGAATGAATGAATGAATGAATGAATAATTGAGTGTGAGAGAGAGAGAGAGAGTGAGAGACACGGAGCATGTGTGATCACCTGTTGCCACATCCAAGCAGAGATGCTGTCAGCTTTCTGGAGATCAGCTTTCTCAGAAATTGGTACTTTCATTCACCAAAGTGGCATTCAATTGATTGAATGTATAGTCAGGACACAGACTGTCTTGACGGGCACTTCTCACACATCTTACAGTCTAGCTGATCCCACAAAAGCTCAATGGCGTTAAAATCCATAACACTCTTTTCCAATTATTTGTTGTCCAATGTCTGTTTCTTCGCCCACTCTAACCTTTTCTTTTTTTCTGTTTCAAAAGCGGCTTTTGTTTTTGCGATTCTTCCCATAAGCCCTGTTCCAGTCTTCTCTTTACTGTTGTACATGAAACTGGTGTTCAGCGGGTAGAATTCAATGAAGCTGTCAGCTGAGAAATGTGACGTCTATTTCTCAAACTAGTGACTCTGATGTAATTATCCTCTTGTTTAGATGTACATCTGGCCTTACTCATCTCTTTCTGTCCTTGTTAGTGCCAGTTGTCTTTTGTCTTTGAAGACTTTAGTGTACACCTTTGTATGAAATCTTTTTGGCAATTTCAAGCCTTGTATAGCCTTCATTCCTCAAAACAATGATTGAATGACAGAAAGATGTTTCTTTTTTGCCATTTCTGAACTAATATTGACTTTAAGACATGCCAGTCTATTGTTTACTGTGGCAACTCAAAAACAAAGACAATGTTAAGGTTCATTTAATGAACCAAATAGCTTTCAACTGTGTTTGATATAATGACAAGTGATTTTCTAGTACCAAATTATCAATTTAGCATGATTACTCAAGGATAAGATGTTGGATTGATGGCTGCTGGAAATGGGGCCTGTCTAGATTTGATCAAACATTTTTTTTTTTCAAATAGTGATTGTACTGTTTTTTATATCAGTAATGTCCTGACTATATTTTGTGATCTGTTGAATGCAACTTTGGTGAAATAAAGTACCAATTTCCTTCCGAAATAGCAAAATATGTACATTATTCCAAACTTTTGGTCACCAATGTATATGTAAACACCTATGGTGATGATATTATTCCAAGCACTCTGTAGTAATCAGACAGACTAGAAAAATATATAAAATAAATAAAAATATATTTGTAATAACAGCGTATTAAGCAACGTAGCATAATTTAACATGTTAATTAACTTTGGCAGCCCTAATATTTATATAAATATACTTGTGTTGGAATAAATGTGTGTTTCAGGATTAGTGGGCAATAACAAAGCCCTGGTGAAGTTCATGACGACGTCCATCTTCCTCTACATTGCTGTGCTACTTCCTGCCATCGCTTTTGGCTCACTCAATGATGAGAGCACTCGGGGAGAGATTGGTGATCACTCACAAACAAACACACACTCTTCACAGAGTTACACAACGTTTAAGCACACACAGAGACACACACACACACACACACACACACACACTTACTGAGCTCTCCTCTGTCTCTTGATTAGATGTTCAGAAGACGATCATTGGGCAGAGTATTGGTGGAATCATATACTCGTTATGTGCTGGATCACCTCTGGTCATTCCATTGACCACAGCACCCATCGCTATTTTCATTAGTGGTATGTACAAGTACATCCAAATGCCTTCTTAAACATGCAGTAATTGCTCATAGATGCACATTCACATACACAATTGCCTTTTCTTTAATCCCCCTCATATGGGGTCTGGTCCTGAAGTATGTCTAGATGAGCATTCGTTGTTTGTTGAATACTGTGACTGGGTAATGATGTTAAGTGTTTAGAGAACTTGGCTAACCACTATAAGAGATGGAACCAGACTGTTAATCTCACAAAATGCAGGATGGGAGTCAGACAAGGCCACAATTTATTTGGGTGAAGTTGGGTGGTTTGTGACAAAATTTTTCCCTAAAACTCATTCCTCATCATCTGCAATCGCACACTGTCAACAGGGCAGAAGTTACCCTGAATAATGGTTTTGCTGCAGTTAAACTAAATTCTGTTTGGATAACATTCGCTGATCAAGACAGAACCACCATCAGAATGTAAATCCATCCGTAATAATGGTCCTTCCCAATCAAAGATCCTGCCTTGTGGTCACTTATGATCAAATCATGGGAATAACTGCAGTAATTCTTTACCTGTTTTTTTTTTTTTTTATGTTTGGGAGCAGTTCTTTAAAGATCAAATGAGCAAAATGTACTGTTTGTTTTAATCATATATAATTATGTGATTTAAGGGGATTCTGTTCTTTTGTATATTTGTGTTTCTGTTCATTTAGAGGACCGCTAATGACCTCAATCTTGTGTTTTTGCTTCTGTGTGTTTTGTCTATTTGTGGGAACAGTGATTAGGGGAGTCTGTGATGATTATGAGCTGGACTTTGCAGCATTTTATGCATGTATCGGTCTGTGGAACAGTCTCTTCCTCATCATGGGTGGAGTTTTCAACCTCAGCCTGCTTGTTAAGCTCTTCAAGAGGTCAGAAACACACGCACACTTCCAAATATACATACTCATGCAGACTCCACTGCTGGAAGACTGATATGTTTTTTTGTTGATAATGTTTTTGACCCACAGGTCGATTGAGGAGGTGATAGCTTTGTTCATATCCATTGCTTTTGTAGCAGACGCAGTAAAAGGCACTGTCAAAAGTGAGTGTAGATACACACATATATGCACAGTTGAACTGGATACAAAGTAAGGAACTAATAAACATTTTCAAAGCTATTGCCCAGGAAAAATAATACAGTTTATTTAACACAGATTGAACTTTTGTGACAACATGTTTACATGTTGTATACATGCATCCACTGTATGTATACCTTTTGTCACACTATATGTTATATAAGTTGTTACAATGGGGATATGCTGTTTATTGATACTGATTTGGAAAAAAATATACTTTTTAAAAAGTAAAAATTCATGCACAACATTTGTGTATTTAAAATGTGCTATAGGCTATTTAATGCCTTTTCAACATTATTTTAATAGTAAAATAATTATGAAACACAAAATAACAATCAAAATCATGAAAATGTAAAAGGACAAAAAATAAATAAATATTTGTATAAAATTGTATAAAAACACATGTGATAACTTGCCCTTACAGTATATAAATGTGACAACCTGCTCTGACCTGACATTTATGAAAAAATACCCCTGTCCTAGGAACACAGTTCAACCTTTTGGTGAAAATCTGTGTTTATTTTATAGTTTACCCTTGTCTTAATTTATTGCTGTGTGGTTTTATTGTGTTCACTTGCTTACCTGGAGCTATTACAAAAATATGATGATGTTCAAATTTTAGCTTGAAGGCAGCCCATTCACGATAATAAAATACTGATCATGGTTAATTGATCTAACCACGGTTATTTGAGATAACGATTATTGTGCTTTTCAAATTTCAATCACATTTGAATGTCCAAATAAGGGAATTTTAAGCAACTATCTACATTAAATGCAATTAATGGTGCATTTGGGTGTTTTATTGTTTTTTTTTAACTCCAAGCATCACTGAGTCAAACTGTGGACGTGAACCAGATCAGCTCCTGTCTGGAAAAGCACGTGAAGTGCTTCTCAAACGCGCAAAGTGCTTCTCGTGCGTGTGCCCTCAACAGCGGTTTCAAAATTCACGTTCCAAATTATTTTTCGGGTTTTTTGGACTACAAGCTGAACAACTCTATAAATAAACTAATATAAACTTTGTTATTGAACAAAAATAGCTCTGTTTTTTTAAGTTCCACAAACAACAGCGTAAATGAAAAAATTACCAAAACTAGTTGACCAAAAAGAGAGACTAATTTTTAGTAGTGAGTATTGAGTACTGAGTTGCGAAAGCAATGCCCCTTTAAAATAAAAAATGAATGCTACAATTTAAAAAAATTTAACACATACCATAATTTGCATTCCCTTATATAGGTATATTATAGGTCTTTGTGATTGACAACTTTTAAAATACATCACATATCTATGATATTGTAAACACTACAATAATCTGATTTTTAAAAATAAATAAAAGGGCGACATAAATACAGAAATGGAAAGATGAAAAGTTATTTTCAATATCATAATGTATGAATTACATTAAAATCAGTTTATGTGTAGAGTCTAAATTTCCCTTAATGCCGACTGAGAGAGTTACTTTTGGTCATAAAATATGTTCAAAACAATGACAGAAATGCAAAAAAAAGAATTTAAACCCACTAATTTAAACTCACTTGGTGTGTTATGTACCGCACAATAGAGGGGATAGAGCAGTGGTTTGGTACAGGGGCCACATCGGGCTTTAAAGGAATATTTCAAACAAAAATGAAAATTCTCTCATTATTTAGTCACCCTTATGCCATCCCAGATGTATTTTCTCTACATCAGGGGTTAGTATTATTAAAAAAACCAACAATATTATTAAAAAATATCACTGTTTTATTCTATTACATTAATGCTTTTAAAGCTACTCAAGTTATTCAGCCAAAAGCAGACATTGTTTTTCTCGTTTCCTTGTTGTTTGAATAATAGCTTTTATATGACATGGCCTACTAGACAGTGCTCAATTCGGTTACATGTACACTTCAAGTCCACCATTTTGATGCAAATATGCTTTTTGTTCTACTGTTTATGCTCACTTTAGACCAAACCAACTGCGTTTACTTTAATGCCTCATCAAAATTGTCAGGGTAGAGACCAGGAGATCGGAGGTAAGTGATTCAAATATAGTTTTATTCAAGTATAGAAGGTGAAAGGTAAGTATCAGGTGACTTTTCAGGTGCTGGTTTAGTGAAGATAGTTCGTTGCATGGAGAACAACTGGAAATCCAAATGACTTGGATCGTAGAACATTCACTCTGTATCAGTTCGTTAACTCCTCTTTTCTAGGAGCAATCGGGCCGGTTTGATCAGATCTCAGACAAGGGTTCAGGAATCGGATAAGTGATCTGGAGATGGCAGAACAACAGTGCATAGGGTTAGTATGAATCAGGTAAGAAAACGGAATACTCAGGTTTTCAGGATCGACGGAGATATCAGGACTCAGGGAGAAATGGTCTGTTCCTGTTGGAGGCTTGACAAAGACTGGATACAAGGTGAGTGTTTTTATGAGTTGGCTGATGAGGTGATAAGTGATGACCAGGTGTTTGTGATTTAGAATTCTGGGGAGAGTGATCTTTGAGTGGTGGACTGCAATGAACTTGACTGATCTCTGACATTACCCCCTCCAGAGTCCACGCCAGCTGACCTAGTACCTTGACGTCGTGGGGGTCTACCTCGGGGTCGTGGAGCAGGCCTTTCAGGATGAAGTTCGGTGGAATTCTGTGAGTAACATGGGGTCGAGGATGTCCCTTCGAGGTACCCAACACCTCTCTTCTGGGCCATAGTCTTCCCAGTCTACCAGATATTCAAGTAGACCCCTACGACGTCGGGAGTCCAGGATTTCTCTAACAGTATAGATGGGGTCGGCTTCAATGGGAGGTACTGGGGGGTTGCCATCGTGCACTAGGTCTGTGGAGGGAACAGGAACAAGTGGATGATGGGGTTTCAAGAGTGAGACGTGGAATGAGGGGTGGATGCGATATTGGGCTGGTAAACGGAGCTGGTAGGTGACTGGGTTAAGTTGTCTTACAACGGGAATGGACCAATGTATCTCGGACTTAGTTTACGACAAGGGAGTCTTAGACGGATGTCTCTGGTCGAAAGCCAGACCAGTTGCCCAGGCTGATATTCGGAGTGTTACTGCGGTGAATGTCTGCGAAGTGTTGTTGACGGTTCAAGGCTTGTTGGAGATGATGATGAGTTTGGTTCCATACCCTCTCACTGTTTTGGAACCAAGTGTTAACTGCGGGGACTTCAGATGACTCACCGGACCATGGAAACAATGGTGGTTGATAACCCAGTACACATTGAAATGGTGTTAGATTCGTGGAGGTTTGTCGAAGGGAGTTTTGAGCATACTCTGCCCATACGAGATATCGGCTCCAGAGATGTTGATTCGAATGGCAGAAAGTACTGAAGGAAACGACTGACATCTTGTATTTTTCGCTCCGCTTGACCATTTGCTTGTGGGTGGTACCCTGATGTTAAACTCACTGTAACATTCATTAGTGCAAAGAAGGCTCGCCACACCTTGGAGATAAATTGTGGCCCTCTGTCTGACACAATATCCTCCGGGATGCCAAAATTCGGAAGACGTGTTCCATCAATAGCTCTGCAGTCCTGAAGGCTGTGGGTAAGTTCTTGAGGGAATTAATTTGCAGGCTTTGGAAAAACGATCAATAGTTACCAGGATACATGTATTCTCGTCTGAGGGAGGAAGGTCAGTGACGAAGTCGACTCCAATGTGCTGACCAAGGTCGTTGTGGGACTGGCAGAGGCATGAGTTTTCCAGTGGGTAAGTGACGAGGGTTCTTGTTCATGGCACAGAGAATGCATCCTTGGATGAAAGTCTTGATATCCTGTAACATGTTGGACCACCAGTATCGAGTTTGAAGAGTGGAATAGGTCTTATTAACGCCAGGATGACCTGTGCCGACAGACGAGTGTGCGGAGGAGATTAGAGAGGTACGAAATTCTTCGGGTACGTATATCTTTCCGATAGGACATTCTGGAGGACTGGGTTGGTGTTGAGACATTTCAAGCAGTTGTTCATTTAGGTCCCACTGAATGGGATTGACAAACATTTTTTCGGGAAGTATACTCTCAGGTTCTTCGTGGGAAATTTCAGGGGCATGGAGACGGGACAAGGCGTCTGCTCGGACGTTCTTCGAACCCGGACGATAGGAGATCTGGAAATGGAAGCGAGTAAAGAAGAGTGCCCATCTGGCCTGGCGTGGGTTAAGTCTCCTTGCCTCTTTCAAGTACTGCAGATTCTTGTGGTCTGTGAGAACTAGGAATGGATGTTTGGCTCCTTCTAGCCAGTGTCTCCACTCTTCTAGCGCAAGTTTAACGGCCAGGAGTTCTCGATTACCAATATCATAGTTCACTTCTGCAGGAGATAGCTTGTGGGAGAAGAATGCACAGGGCATGGGTTTAGGTGAGGAAGCAGAGTCTTGTGACAACACCGCTCCTACTCCTGTTGTAGAAGCATCTACTTCCACAATGAACATCTTTTCAGGGTTCGGGTGTTGGAGTAAGGGGGCTGTGGTGAATGCGGTTTTGAGAGATTGAAAGGCATGTTCAGCCTCAGTAGTCCAGAGCAGTGTTTTCGGTTTTCCTTTGAGTAGAGAGGTCAGAGGAGCTGTAAGCAGGCTGTATTGATAAATAAATCTTCGATAGAAATTTGCAAATCCAAGAAATCGTTGTAACTCTTTGACAGACTGTGGAGTGGTCCAGGAAGTAATGGCTTTGGTTTTACGATCATCCATCTCTACTCCTCTTTCACTGAGGTGGTAACCAAGAAATTCGACTGAGGTTTGATGGAAGGAGCACTTCTCTGCTTTCAGGAACAGGGAGAATTCACGTAGCTGTTGGAGTACCTGAGAGACATGTTGCTGATGCTCCACCAAGTTTCTGGAGTAGATTAGGATATCGTCTATGTAGATAATGACAAATTGATTCAGGTAGTCTCGGAAAACTTCATCCATGAAACTTTGGAAAACTGAAGGGCGTTGACCAGACCATACGGCATGACGAGATATTCAGTAGTGTCCTGCTGGAGTGATGAATGCAGTCTTCCACTCGTCAGCCCTTTCGGATTCGAATGAGATTGTATGCACTTCTCAAATCCAGCTTGGTGAATATCTTGGCTTCTCGAAGTTGTTCAAGTGAAGAGGGAACCAATGGGAGTGGGTAACTGAACTTGACGGTTATCTTGTTTAAAGCTCTATAATCTATACACGGACGTAAACCTCCATCTTTCTTAGGGACAAAGAAGAAACTGGCGGCAGCAGGTGAAGTAGAGGCCCGAATATAGCCTTGTTTTAATGCTTCTTCAATATACTGTTTCATGGCTTCTTGCTCAGGAATAGCCAGAGAGTAGATTCGCCCCTTGGGGATGGATTCTCCGGGAATCAGATCGATGGCACAGTCCCATGCTCGATGGGGTGGTAACTTGGCAGCCTTGACGGGGTTGAATACATCTGAATATTGAGAGTAGCATGAAGGAATGGATACCGACAAGTTGTCTATGGGGCTTTCAATGGAGGTTGAATTCATCGGGATGGTGCCGGGCAAGTTGGCGATGGGCGATACGGGGTGTTCAAAACTCATGGACGAGCACAGGCAACCCCATTTCAAAATCTTACCCGATTTCCAGTCAATGTTAGGTTGATGTCGTATAAGCCATGGACGGCCAAGGATAATATCAGTCTGGCTATTCTCAAGTACAAAAGGTTCAAACAGTTCATGGTGGGTGTCTTCAATACAGAGTAGAATAGGTTTAATTCGAGACGTGACATACCCCTGATTAATGGTTTCACCCGTCACTGCATGGATGGCGTATGGCTTGGAGGTGCCGGATTGTTGAAGTTGGAGTTTCTGACAGAGCTGCCCGGAGATGAAGTCTCCTGCTGACCCGGAATCCACAATGGCTGTAGCAGAGACATGGAAACGTGTAGATTTCAGAATCACAGATATCGTTAACGGAGCTGATACAGAGGCGGACGTGCAGACAGAACTCACAAGCATTCTAGGAGGTCGTGTAGGGCATGAACGAAGAAAATGTCCTCCCATACCACAATATAGACACAGTTTTAACTCTCGACGGCGAGAACGTTCAGCTTGGGACAGTCGATAGTTATCCACCTGCATCTTCTCGACAGTGACCTTGGAGGGTCGTTTATCGGGGTACTGAGGTGGTGAAAAGGTGGGTTGCTGGGCTTCGCGATAGCAGCCTTGAGATCTTTGGTGCACATGGAGAGCTTGCTGTATGAATTTCTCGACCCCCAGGCTATCATCATAAATCGCAAGTTGAAGGCGGAGTGCAGGATTCAAACCACGTCGGTAGATGGAAATGAGCGCTTTTTCGTTCCACCCACTGGCGGCGGCTAGAGTGCGGAATTCCAGTGAATATTCAGCAACTGACTTCTTGCCTTGGTGTAATTGCAATAGCTTGTCACTGATGGATGAATCATCTACTGGACGCCCGAAAACTTCTTTGAAATGGTTTATAAATTCTTGTACAGAGGAAGTAACGGTAGATTCCTGCAGCCACAAAGTTTCAGCCCATCTTAATGCAGCTCCTGATAACTGTTGAATAATAAAAGCAACCCTCGAATTTTCAGTGGGGTATAACTGGATTTGTTGTTCTAGAGCGAGCGAACACTGTAACAGGAAACCGTTGCAATCCTCCGCCCGGCCGGAGAATGGCGCTGGACGGGAAGTTGGATTGGTGAAGCAAACCAGAGAAGGAGCGGGGTTTACGGAAGTGCTGGAAGCTGGCTGACTGGGATTAACAGCGGCGGCTGTCGGTTGTGCAGGGTTATCAATATTACAAACAGATTCTATCGCGCTGTTCTTCTTCCCCTTTTTTCGGCCAAGCCTTCTGTCAGGGTAGAGACCAGGAGATCGGAGGCAAGTGATTCAAATAGTTTTATTCAAGTATAGAAGGTGAAAGGTAAGTATCAGGTGACTTTTCAGGTGCTGGTTTAGTGAAGATAGTTCGTTGCACGGAGAACAACTGGAAATCCAAATGACTTGGATCGTAGAACATTCACTCTGTATCAGTTTGTTAACTCCTTCTCTTTTCTAGGAGCAATCGGGCCGGTTTGATCAGATCTCAGACAAGGGTTCAGGAATCGGATAAGTGATCTGGAGATGGCAGAACAACAGTGCATAGGGTTAGTATGAATCAGGTAAGAAAACGGAATACTCAGGTTTTCAGGATCGACGGAGATATCAGGACTCAGGGAGAAATGGTCTGTTCCTGTTGGAGGCTTGACAAAGACTGGATACAAGGTGAGTGTTTTTATGAGTTGGCTGATGAGGTGATAAGTGATGACCAGGTGTTTGTGATTTAGAATTCTGGGGAGAGTGATCTTTGAGTGGTGGACTGCAATGAACTTGACTGATCTCTGACAAAAATGGTCATTGGTAGAATTATAAAGTGTATTTGATTATTTAGACATGAACCCGAATAGCGCACAAACATTAGCCGCCTGTCAATCAAACAGCATGCAGCTACAGATGTCAGGAAATAAAAAGTCAATCTTTTATATTTTATCTAGATCAACCAACCAATGGCTGTCTTGCTATTGTGATCGATGTAACGAACACCACTGTTATAGATGTAAAACATAGGCAAAATATAGATAATTACTCAAAAGTTTATCATCGATATCGAGGACATCTCTTTTTTTTTTCAGAAAAAACATCAATATTGTTTTATCACCCAGCCCTATTGATAACATTGCCTTAATCTCTCTCATCAAACCCAATAATCTCACTGATAGATAGCTAATTTACAGGCTATATTATAGACACACAGAATCTAGTAAGCAGCAATATGAAATATACCTCGATATGTTTCTTCAAATTAGAGGCAGGATTAATGCTGATATCTGGCTTGTGCAAGTTAAACTCACATGACACATTCAAGCAAGTTTTTCCCTGCAAAAAGCCCTTTAAGGTGTTGAACTGTGCTTGAGGCATCCTCCACAGTTAGCCAATCATATTGATGGATAAAAATAAAATCAGGACAGGGAAGTACCGAACACAGACAGTGGGAAAATAGCGCAGTAAAAGTAAAGTTACAGCACTTAAAATATTCTCAAGTAAAAGTAAAAGTATACCATTTTTAAACTACTTAAAAAATGTACAATTCCTGGGGAAAACTACTTAATACAGTAATGTGAGTATTTGTAATTCATCACTTTACACCCCTGATTGTTACTGAGATATAGCCCATGTGTCAATTTCCTAGTGTGACAACTAGCCCAGATCATAAATGCTTCCTATTTATTAAGTCCTATTTAGAAATTCACACAAACTCACCCATGCAAACCATTTTACAATGCCATATCTTTATTGAACAAATGTGTTAATTAAGATAATAAGTAGCTGTTAAAAACCCAGCTGTGGGTTTGACCTGCTGTATAGAAAAACAGCATGGTTACATGTTCTTAACAAAACAATTCTGTTCAAGTGTAATCTAACCTGATCAAAAGTGACTTCAGAAAAACTTAGAGCTCATAAAAAATGTTTACAAGGGATTGTAAAAAGATTTGGTCCTGCCAAGCAGCACCATAAGTTCAGCACCATTGTTGCTCTTCCTAGATAAAGCCAGTCAGATTAGTTGGTGAAACAGCTTCAACAAATGGAAAACAAATATCAATTGTCTAGAAAATAATTCAATCCATAAGAGTTGCCATCCAGCAAAGATCAGTGGCAAGGTGACAGGATGGATTCTTCAAAGAAAAGACACAGAACCCAAAGATGGCCTAAGTGTTCATTAGTCTACCATAAGAAAAACACTGTCTAAAAGTGCCTTTGATTTGAGGAAATCATCATCGCTCATCAATAAGCAGTGCTGCAATAGACCATCTGGATGTTTCAAATCTTGTGGACAGGACAACATTCTGTGTATAGATAAGACAAAAGTTGATTTTTTGAGCAAGAACACGAAATTCTGCATAACACTGCCAAAACCTCATTGCGCTTGTGAAGGATTGTGGGGGGGAAGTATAATGATATGGGTTTTGCTGCCTCAGGGTCTGGACGGCTTGGAGTCATTTAAGGACCAACAAATTCCAAGTTATATCAGGAGCAGAATGTCAGGCTGTCTGTTTGTGATCTGGAACTCCAAAGAAGTTGGGTCATGAAACATGACAATGATCTAAAACACAGGAGAAAATCAACAACAGAGTGCTTCGAACAAAATAAATGCTGTATTTTTAAATGGCCAAACTATAGTTCTGACCCCACTTCCTTTGAAATATTCTGGCATGATGTGAAACAGGCTGTTGAAGAAAGACATTCCAAAAATGGCCATGAACCGAAACAATGTGCATGTGTTATCAGCAGAAGGCATTAGTTGATGTTATTGGCAATAAACGAGATTCCACTAAAATAAGTGCTCACATGCTTTTTCCATTAATAAACTTGATAGTTTAAACCAATTATTGAATAAAGATGTGGCACAGAAAAAAATGCTACGCTTTGGGAGCCATTTGTGGTAACAATTCCAAGACACAATGCACACAACAAAAAATTTAAATGTACATACATTTTGACCAGGCTCAGATGGAATCTGCAGGCTTTTATCACATTTTCTGCATTGTAATAGAGTGTAACATTCTGATTCCCGAAGTACAAATTCCATTTCATAGGTAAATGTTCAATGATGACTTAAAAAAACGCTGTTCATTATCGATGGTATATGCTTCTGGTAAGCCACCAGTCTACATTATTTCCACTTCATTTAAAAAAAACAATTGTGATTAATAGTGCAAATCTTAGTCAACAACTACACCATCCGTTACTGAAGAGCAAGAATTTACCAATCAGAGAATTGTGTCAAACAAACACAGCAAAAATGCAGTGTGAATGACACAATCTCCCTACACTCTCGAACTACTTATATATTTGTATATATATGAATATTTTAAAATAAAATATAAATATTTTTTCCTATACTTAATCTAGAGCAGTTCATTACCTCATGAAAACATCAAGTACAGTCTATTACCTTTTGTTTTTTTTTTTCCAGTTTTCAATTACTTCTCTACTTCAAATCAAAGTTTTTTATGTTACAATTCACTGTCGCACTTTATTGGTGGATAAATCTGCAGAATTCTACTGAATGGATTTAAACGGGGTCAAATGCATTTACGCGGCCAATGGTGAGAGTTTCGGGTGGGACCATGTGGTTATACAACCAATGAAAAAAGGGGGTAGTTTTCTAGAATCACTTTAAAAACATAAAAATAACATTCTTTAGCTTTAATAAACAAGTATGCAAGGGGCAGAGGATGTGTAGAATATTGTGAATGACTAGCATTTGCTCTCTGTGGAGTTATGTGTACATAGATTCCATGTGAGCCTGATTATTGCCTGTCCTTATATAAAAATTATGATTTAATGATAGCAGCACTTTTCAGTGCCTGTCCTGGTATCTCTTTTACAGTCTTTCATGAGTACTACCATGCTCCCACCCTGGCCAATGGGAGTGCAGCAGAGTTGAGTCGTATCAGCGGAAGTGTACATTTAGGAGAACTTAACCTGACAGAAACGGTGCCCGTTTCCATCCCAGAATCCTTCATTCTGTGCACACGGGAGCGTCCACTTCTCTTTCTCCTCCTCATGCTGGGTACTCTCTGGGTGGGATACACACTCTACCAGTTCAGGAGAAGGTGAGGATATCTCCCTGCCACACACAGGCACACACCTGCACACACTGCTGGATATTTTGAAAGTGATAGAAGACTATTTTGACCCCAATTTTTCCATTTTTCATGACAGTCCGTTTCTGCATGTGAAGATGAGAGAGATTCTGTCCGACTGTGCTCTGCCTATCTCAGTGCTTGTCTTCTCTTATGTGGGATCATACGTCTTCAACGACATTGCCTGTGAGTCATGTGACAGTATGTTTATGTTGCACACACATTGATATACAGTATATACATTTCGTTGGCAAACATTAAAGCTCCTCAATAAATTTTCACATCACACATTTCTAAACTGTGTTTTCTACTATATACTGTAGGTTAGTTTGCTAATATATATCCACAGCTTTTGATCAATACACTATATACCGATGAGGTTTGATGTTATCGACATTGCTGCCATATTGGATTATTTGCACCGCTCATATTTACTTTAGGAAATGTAAAAGTTGTTTTACACTTATCTTCACTTTTGAGCTCTTGTCGTGCCTTGGTATTTGCAAGCAGAAATTCTGTTTTTGCAATTGCTTGTCTGAAAATTTGCAGTGAAACTATATTTCTGTATTTGTGTCTTAATCTTGATGAAGACACAAATGTTAAAAGTTAAAAAGACATTAACAAAAGCTCATTTATGGTGTAATCTAAGCAAAGAAAATCTGAAAAATTCATAATTAAATAAATGATTTGTGTTCATTTTTATCAAATTGATGGATTAGCTTTAACATGGCAAATGTGACACAGAGCTAAAAGTTTAAAATGACACACACATGCAAATAGCTAGGAATATTCAATACTGAGAATCTGTTAAAATTTGGCTTAGTTTGTGTCCAGGAAAGAATGCCAAAACTTACGCCCTACCAACACTTTCAGATACATACACACACTGCCAGCATATTACAGCAAAGCCACTCACACCAGCATAACACTGCAGTATACCACCAACTCCGTCATCATTTTGGTGTGGGAGTATAACTTTGTTATCAGAGTAAACTGTACTTCTCATCTCAGGCTTTTTGAATGTTCACTCAGCACTTCAATGCTGCAGTGAGGAGGCTGATATTCAAAATAAGATAAAATCCCAATCTCTCAAAAGATTGATCTGGTTTTGCAGGGAAAGGGCAGAGACTATTATTGAGTGGTTGGATTAGCCTTGACTTTTGCTGAATCACACTTTTCTGGAGGATCTGTGCTCTATTGTGGTTTAAGAGCTGAGGCTGAACGTGTAATGTGCTCTTTTTCAGTGCCGGTGTTTAACTTCCATCAAGGTCCAGTGTTTCAAGTTGCTCCATTGGATAAGCTGTCTGGAGCGAGTGTTCTGAGCGCAATGGGTCTGGGCTTCCTCCTGTTTCTCCTCATCTTTATCGACCAGAACATTGTGGTGTCACTTACAAATGCACCTGAGAACAGGTTTATGTCATATGAAATCTGCATACAATGGCAATTGCATATTACATTGGCAGGACATCTGAGAAACTGTCAATTTCATCCCACAATTCCATATAATATTTATTTATTTCATCTGGACTTATGAAGTTTAAAGATATCTCACTACTCATACAAGTGGCTTCAGCTTGATATTATAAATATATAACTGAATATTTTCACGATGCATACACCTTCTAACCTTAGACCTCCTTGTGTCCTAAAATGGCATAATGAGAAAAAGCGACAAACATTCTCTGCTCAATCACGCTAACAGCAATGTGCAGCGACAAAGCGACCTGAAGCCATTCATTTTCAATGAGAGTTGGCGATTTTTGGCAACATAAAGAACAGCAGCCATTAAGACTATTGTCACATTTACCATTGCACACCAAAATACTATGGATAAAATACAGTCATCTCAATGGGCAACTGCACAATCAGGGATTTAGAGTGGTGAATAAATTTCCCCATGCAAATTTCATGTGGGGTTTAAGTTTGTGAACTTTGACATGCAAATTTGAAGTGCCGACCAATAGGAAGTTCCTTGGTTTGGCATTGACTGCTGTGTGGGTGGTGCTTCATACACTGCTAAACTGAATATTCACAAAGAACTAGGAAATCATTTTAGCTGTGAGTTTTTTATAACTTCACTCTCTTAATGTTATTGACATCAAATTTGTGAAGAATTTGCAAAACAAACTACCGATGGAAGGGCTATTCACACATGGAAGGTTCACAGATGGAAGCGTTACGCAGTAATGTATTGCATGAAAAGAGTGTTTTTGTGCCATATATTTAAAAGCTCATTCGTAACAAATATTTGCACCGGAAATGGCAAGTCGGCGGGTTTTACACTCACTGCACATCCGCCCACGGCATGCAAAGTTAAATTTAACCAAGCATTTAGCAATACTGTAAATTGAGCTTAGTTCAATGTTATGCAAATGAGCTGCACCACTATGTAGTGACTACCAATGGGAGCATGGACAGTGGTCCGTCGTCTGATACAGTAGGATACTGAAGTCGAATAGGAACCCCTACTAGCAGCCAACATCGAATAGTTTATTCGCTATCATTGTGAATCCCTCTTTAATCTGAGTTTTTGTCCCAACTTGCCATGACAAGTGACAAGACATTTTATTGGTCATTTGGTTGCTGTCTCTGTCGTGCCGGGTAGCCCCACCCACAGTTAAAACTCATTGTTCCCTGTCTACCTAGAAATTGATTGTCAAATATGTTCTGATTTGCTTTGCGCAGAATTTCACATTTAGCATGGATTGAAAAATTGCTTTTTGCTGTAAACCTGTCACTTCGCATCTGGAAAGGAGACTAGGTTAGATTGTGTGCAATGGTCTTGAAATGGGGCAACACAGTAAGTGATTCTTAGTCGTGGCTTTGTGTTTTTGTGCCATAGGTTACAGAAGGGCACAGCATATCACTGGGACCTGACTCTGTCTGGCTTGATTAATATTTTGATGTCTGTGCTGGGCATGCCGTGGATGCATGCTGCATTCCCTCACTCCACTCTGCACGTCAGACAGCTGGCCATCGTGGAAGAGCGGGTGGAGGGAGGACACCTTTATGAAACGTGAGAACACACCATATCACACATAAACAACCCAGATGCTCACAAACAATTACAATCACAATGAATCTGTGAAGTACAGATGTCCTTATAGAAGATATTGGCACAGTGCGTTTGGCTTTAAATTATGTCGCTGTGTGTGTGTCTTTGTAGTATAGTGAGTGTGAAGGAGACGCGGGTGACCTCGCTCGTGGCTAACATCCTCATAGGTGTGAGTGTGTTTCTGCTGCCAGTACCGCTGCAGTGGATTCCTAAGCCTGTGCTCTATGGGCTCTTCCTCTACATCGCTCTCACCTCCATTGACGGCAATCAAATGTGCGACCGCATGGCTCTGCTACTCAAAGAACAAGTGAGTGTGTGTGTGTGTGTGTGTGTGTGTGTGTGTGTGTGTGTGTGTGTGTGTGTGTGTGTGTGTGTGTGTGTGTGTGCTTTTAAACAAAGCAAAGGCAAATAAAAGTCATAGGTGTTTTACAAATGAAGATACAAAGGAGAGATCAGTGCACTGACTGCACAAACAATGCAACAGAGCACACTCTTCTGGTCATGGACAGAAATGTCTTAAAGTCCAGTGGTGCATTTTGGCTGGTACAAGGTTAATTTATAAGGGAGTTTTAAAATTGTGATTGGAAATTAATGAAATTTTAAAAAGCCATGGAAATTTTGATAGTGAGTATAATTTTTTTTAGCTATGCTCAGCTGTAAAATATTTAATCAGCTTGAAATTGCACTGTGTGAGTGCAATATTAACAGATCATATTCACATTTCTTGGTTTGGAATGTGAAAGTAAAATATATCAGGGTAAAATTCTGTAGCAGTGAATGCGAGACCATAGCAAATACTGTATTATTATTGTGTTCTCATTTGCTCCAACAGCAAAAGGAAGAAAAAACAAAAGTCTACTACATTTTCGTGACCTTCTAAAAGAACAAACAATTGAGAGAGGTGTATTACGGCAGTTGGAAAAAGAAAGATGGCAAATTTACTCCCTCAGCAGCTGTATTAGAAACCCCAGAGCAGAAGTGTTGATTGTTTTTTTTTTTATTAATTCTGGGGTAATATATCACAAAGAATAATTTTATACATTTATAATTAATAATTTAAAATATTGAGAAAAAAGAAAAACAACAACAACAAAAAACTTTTACTAGATCATAATCACAGTCATTGGCATGGGCCATTCATTTTTTATTTTTTTTAAATCCTTATCCAGTAATCACCAGAAAAGTAAAGAAAATGTAATTCATGGAAATGCATTGGTCAGAAGATGTGGGAATCCTGCTTGCAACTACATGTGCTCAGCTGCACTAACTTATACAGTTTTGTTTGTCTGCGTTATGATGGAAGTTCTGAAATTGAAAATCCCAAAAACAAAATTGCTTATTTTTAAGGCTACTTTTGATTTGCCACTCTTTTTGCTAAATCTCCCTCTCACTCTTTGTCAGACGTCCTACCCTCCCGCTCACTACATCCGTAAGGTACCGCAGAGAAAGATCCATTACTTCACTTTCCTTCAGATGGTGCAGCTGCTTTTCCTGTGCACGTTTGGGATGTACCCTCTCCCATATATGAAGATGATCTTTCCTCTGCTTATGTTTATACTCATACCCATCAGGTAAGTACTGAAATGCATCCAAAGTCATGAAGTACTTGGCGGTCATGTTATGTGCCCTGTATATTGCTGCACATGTGCATGTAATTAGCAATTTGAACAAACCCCCTAACCCTAAGTATCAAATTCTAGGGTGCAACTCATCCTGCACCTTTTTTGCTATGGACATCATGAGGCTTGTTGAGGAGAGCTGTGCTATTATTGTTTTAACCAATTGGTTGATTCTTGCCTGGTGGGTAATAATATGGCTGAAAAAATCCCATAGACTTATATTGGAGAAGGGAGAGCTTTCTGTACTTTAAACATTTTTCTACCATTCACATATCAACACTAAAAAGCTAATTTACCTTTAAAATGTCAAGCTGTTAAGCTGATAACCTCGCTTTTGGTCCGGTGTATAACTTGTTCCTGAAGGAGGCTAGTTATTTTATTATAAGTAACTAATTCACTTACTGTTCCTGTAAGCTGTCGACAAATTTCTTAATCTGCATAGATAAAAGAAGCGCTTTAGTTTCACTACCTGTCCAATTTGGCAACATTTTTTGACTCCAGAGTAACAGGCGTTAAACGGCATGGAGTAGTTGCATCATCTCCGTCGAGACTTTGTGATTGGCCCAAAGCAGACTTCTTACATCTGCGCATCCTGACCTTGGATGAACTCAAACCATTAATTTTACAGCTTTGTTCACACATGTCTTTAAAACAGAATGTTAAAACTTCTCATTCCAGGAAATCGCCAAAGCTGATTTACTGGTATTTCCCAATGTGTCCTGTTCACACATGACCTCTTAAAGGTAAAATGGTGTTAACTTTCTGGAAAAGACTTTGTGAAATTAACTTATGATTGAGACTTGGGGCTGGCCCACTTAGCAACCACCTAGCAACCACCCAGACCACCAAAGCAACTACCTAGGAAGGCCCTAGCAACCACCCAGAACACCTTAAAGCCTGTTTATACTCAACGCATCCTTTTTGCAAGGGTTAGCGTGCACAAAGTGACATCATAGTGGCTGTCGCCTAGGCTTTGTGAGGCTCCATTTGGGGCAGTCATGAACGTGCTGATTTTTTAACCTTTTGCGCACGCAGTGGGCCTGTGCTTTTGATGAAGAGTAAATCTAGTGAACATCATTTTAAAATGATACAAAAGTTTTCAGAGTGATTACCTGTTGCGGCTCCTCAGTTCTTGTTTAGACAGACACATAAACTTATTTATCCACTACTATTCTAAACTGAATTAGAAGTTCTAAACAATACACTAGAGTTTGATATTATTAATATATAATTGGACGGCTCTTGTTACTTTAGACTTTGTAAAATAAAAGCATTTTTATTAACGTGTTAAATGTAATTCGAGTTAATACAGTTATTTTACATTTAGAATTTATTATCTGGTTATGAAAAATTAATCACTAGTATCTTAACTGTCTCAACTGCACGACAGTCTGCGATGCCAGGTGAAACTATAAACAAAGCTTTAGCAACCCCACTGCAATGTCATGACCACTTCCCTCAACGTAAGCTTTGTCTTGTCAAGTTTTGCATGAGCAAGCACCTTACATTTTTTATCAGAAGATGTATATTTTTGTTTAATTTATCAATGCACAAGATTTCACTGTTTAATTATATAATTTTGATTGTGTCTTTTTCTCAGGAACTGTGTACTGCCCAGGATCATTGAGGCAAAGTACCTGGACATTATGGATGCACAGCGCATGTAACTGCATGCACATTGAGCCTCTGAGCAAAGGACTCTGGGAATTGTATTTCTGAAATGCAAAACTCTGGGAGGAAAAAAAAAAACTGATTCTAGTGTTTAACAGCAGGCATTCTGGTGAAGCACTGAACAAGTGAGAGAGAGAGAGAGAGAGAGAGAGAGAGAGAGAGAGAGAGAGAGAGAGAGAGAGATATTAGAAAAGAGGTATATTTTATAAAAAGAGCAAGAGAGAGAGAGAGAGATAAAGAGGGAAGAAAAAAAGTGATTCATGTTTACTGAGTAGAAAGACAGACTGCTGTGTAACTGTTGACGTTGGTCAGTCACTGCTTCTCTCATGATCCGAATCCTACACCAAAGCCCCCCCCTCTCTCTCTCTCTCTCTAGTCTATTCTGATGTATCCATTCACCGCAATATGGATAACACTTGATTTATGAGATGTAGGAAACCATCACATGCACTCTCAGAAATTGTGCCATTACAAAAGTATATCTTTGATCATAGTGTTCCTGACACAAATACTGCTATTTTTTGAAGACACAGTGAAGTGTACCTTTAGAGAATGAATCTATCTGTAGCAATACCTCTTAATGCTGAATATTAACACACATTCAGTGTGTCTCACAGTCAGAGCCTCTCATACATAGAGTATAAAAGCTGTTTATCATAGATTTTTTCCAGTGCGTTTTGGTACATATCAGTGACAATTATTAATAATGAAGTGAGCATGAACCAAAAGTACACACTCACCTTATTAAGATAACTGTCTCATAGCAATACAGCAGATTGATTATTAGAGGATATCAATATTTTAGAGTTTTCTAAAGAGAGTTTTCTTTTGAGCTAATAGACTTCTAGTTTGGATACCCACTGATGTGTTGAGAATGTAACATATAAGCGCTGGTGATTCAGGGATAAAGGAGAAATAGAAGCAGCATTTTTGTGGACATTGCTCACTGCTGAATGGATTCTGACATTGAAGCTTTGCACATCACAGGACAACACAACTGCATACTTCCCAATTGACGCACACATACACAGAGGCATGGCTATAAACAACGCACATGTGTTATCATGTCTGTCCATTATACAATATATTTAAAACAGAGAAAGCATGCCTTTTATAAGACATCTTTTTGATTTGCATAACTATTATGCCATTTGTTGTGTTTTTAAAAGCAACTAGACCATATCCCAACATCAGAGTTCAATCTCGTGGAATAAAACTCTCCCAGCAAACATGTTTAGCACTGAGATACCCCAAAATACTGGAATCTGAGATGATTCTGACCCATCAACTAAGTTACATTCCCAGAGAGAGTGTGAAAAGAGAGGAGTAAATGATGAATAGAGATTAATTTAGGTGCACAAATAAGAGAGAGACGTGGTTTGATTAATCGTGGGCAAAACGTTTGAGCACCTGTGCACTTAATCATAGGCAAAATGAGATTAGAGAAAGCTAAAATAAGGCTAGATTGATATTTGTCATGTAAGCTATAAGCTTGAGAGCGAGAGACTGTGATTTCATTTTCTCTTGAACATCTTGAACCACTTGCATAATCATCATTCCCCATTTCTCTCTCTGTATTCCCTGTAACAGTATCAAAGTTATTCTCCTTGAATCCTGACCTCTTGTGTAAAAACAACCTAACTTAAGTAACCCTGTTTGTCATTGGACATCTCTCAGTATTTACTGTAATATTGAAATATTCTACTTTTAATTTGTGATTGCTCACATCTGGGTGGGACATGTTGAAGTTATGTTCTGTGCTGTTTAAATATTGTTTTTGATTTATTTTTTATCATGAATGTATAATGTGTAAATTTTTATATAACACATAAAAGATTAATTGTCAAGTTGATTTTGTCAAACAGATAAGCTAAATTTGTAAACTGCAATATGTAAAAACTAAAGTAAATAAGAGACATGTTTATTAGAAGGATGGTGTTGGTTTAATAGGGGTATGATATACACTGAAATCTAGGTCATTTCAAGCTGATTGCCAAATAAAGAGGTACATTGATGCCCATCTGTTTCATAGATCTGTTTTCTATTTCTATGAAAAATGTAAGGCATACAAAGTGAAGTGAGAATCTACTTAATTTCTAATATAAATATGATAGTTATACATTGGTCAATGTCAAACAAGGTTGTCTGAGATATCAAAACTGAGAAATCTTTTAAAAATCCAGTTTAAAACACTTTTAAGTTTGTAGAAATGTTATCTTTGTATCCAAGTTGGTTTCATAATTTTTTTTAAAACATTTATAGCATTTTGTTTTTTTACATAAAAAGACTGATGTGGAGTAACTATCAAGTAAAAGGTATAAAAAATATTTTCTAACACCTTGAATACACATGAGAAACACACACACACACAAACAAACACATACATACATACATACATACATATATATATATATATATATATATATATATATATATATATTATTGTTTTGGTCACATCAAAATGGCTACCTGCATGTTTGTTACACCACCTGATTTGGTGGACAAAGGTTTTTTTTTTTTTATATATATATATTTTTAATAATAATAATAACGGATTATTCCAAACTACTTAAAGGATTTCAGCTTTTAATTAGACTTTTTTTTTTTTTTAAATATCAAAATAAATTTGAACTCAGAATTAAAAAAAAATCATCATAGTAGAAGTGTATTAAATTGTTTTTGTGTTGCATTGATCTAACCATGGTAATTATGGTCAACCATGGTTTTACCAGTGATTACAATGTTCTTACTACAGTGATTCAAGAACTACGGTACATTTTAAAAAAGTTAACATTTTATTTGGCATTTACTGCACTCTAGTGGTTATGCTGAGTATAATCCCGGAACTCCACGCATAGCTTTTCCACAACACAAGCCTGTTATGAATACACTTGTACTTTGCTGACAAATACTATTTTAAGCACACCTTAATATTTCGCTTATTATCCGGGTTGTTTTGTGATCTACAATGTAAATCTGCACATGCGGTTAAAAGTTCGCATTTGTCCTCCTGATCGTCAGCCTGTTGTCGGGTGATGATTCCGCAGAGGTGGGTTGAGTTTGCAGCCTTCACCAGCAGATCTCTCCTCTTCTCTCTGCAGTGGAAACACGCTCATTTGCTCCAGGGGAGACACATGTGTGACAGCAGAAGACAGTACAACGGCACTCTCATGGCTGAAGAGGCAAAGAAACTCGCAGCCTATGCTGCGGTTGACAACCACATACAGGTAAGATTGTGTTTCGTTTATGTAACTGGGTCTTATTGTAAACATCCCCTCTAGTTACATCAGTTTAATTGAGAAAGAGACGTGTCACTTGCTTAATATCGTTCGGACCTGCAGCCCTGGTGCCGTAATTATTTTTTCCCTGACTAACTACTTTGATAGTTAAACAGTACAGTGAATATCTGCTGTGGCACTTTAGCTTTATGATGCTAGCTATATATCAAGATAAAGTTGCTACACCATAAATTGAACAAAATTAGCCCATCTGGCGCCAACAATCATCCATGCAATTATCTAATCAGCCAATCGTGTGGCAGCAGTGCAGTGCACAAGATCTAGCAGACACAGGTCAGACCAGTTTTCACTGGTATTGGTACATAAACATTAAATATAATTGTATACATTATATACACTCTATTACATACACTAATCAGCCAATCGTGTGGTAGAAGTGTAATGTATAAAATCAAGCAGATACGGATCAGGAGTTTCAGTTAATGTTCACATCAACCAGCAGAATGGGGAAAAATGTGATCTCAGTGATTTCGACCATGGCAAGATTGTTGATGCCAGATTGGCTGATTTGAGTATTTCTGTAACGGCTGATCTCCTGGGATTGTCATGCACAACAGTCTCTAGAATTTACTCAGAATGGTGCCAAAAACAAAAATATCCAGTGAGCGGCAGTTCTGCGGATGGAGATGCCTTGTTGATGAGAGAGGTCAGCAGAGAATGGCCAGACCTGTTCGAACTGACAGAAAGGCTACACTGGTGCTAGGGATGCTCCGATTTCTGGATCAGTATCGACTCCGATACTGAAGGTTTTTGATGGATCGGTCATCAGACAGACAAGCCCGATCCAAATCCAATACTGTGTGATAGTCATGTTCGTTACTGTCAAGCTCCAAACATGTAATAAAAGAAACATTAATCTCAATGAATGTAGTTCATATGACTCAAACATTTTATTCAAAGCCTCTTGAAGATGTGCAATAGATCTGTGAATCACAAAAGGCTGTGTTTAGTAAGTAAATATATAAAATGCATGCGTAGCTCCAGCACGTTATTGAATGCCGTTGCTCTTTACACACACACCCGTGGCTATTTTTAGCCTTCACAGCAGTGCGCAATATTTGAGCGCTACTCACGAACATCTCAGATATAGATGCTCAATAATTTGGTTCACTTATAATATGCATTTAGAACAGCACTGGAGGTGCTTTTGACCAGAATTTGAATAAGTAAATTAAACTACTGTGAACTTGCCTACAAACAGACACATACAACACTTCCTGGAGAGTTCAGAATGTCAAAATAAAAGTGTGAGGGTTTAGAAAGTGCACAGCTTAAAAAAATATTACTGTCAAAAGTCAATCATATGAATAACTATTTATTATTATTATTATAGTTATCATTAGTATTTGTTTACAATTTATAACAATATTTATGTTGAATGGGTTCTAAAAAATAACTGTGAGAATGAAAAGTGAGCTGATGTCTTACAACTAATTTGAACAAAAAAGAGATCTGAATCCTTTAAAGTCCAGATGCAAGTTGAAACATAAAAAATAAAAAAAAAGATTTAAAAAAAAGGCAAAAATAAAACACTGGTTTCTTTTCTACTGATGACTTATACTGGAATTACTGTTAATTTTGCTGCTACATTATCCAGTATACTAGTTTACAATAAAGTTTTTCTTAATAAGCTATACATTTATATTGAAATAACGTGTAGTTAGAGGTTTGTGTTTCTTTACATATTAAAGAATACTCCCAATTAGTTCCACACAATAATGTAAAGATATTCTAAACTGACTATGCAAAAAATCAATACTCTGATTGGGATCGGTATCGGCCAATACTGAGATTTCCGGTATCGGAATTGGAAGTGAAAAGTGGTTTCGGTGCATTGCTATAAACTACACTAACTGAGCACTTTATTAGGAATACTATGGTCCTAATAAAATGTCCGATGTGGTCTTCTGCTGTTGTAGCCCATCCGCCTCAAGGTTTGATATGTGATGCATTCTGAGATGCTATTCTGCTCACTACAATTGTACAGAGTGGTTATCTGATTTACTGTAGCCTTTCTGTCAGTTCAAACCACTCTGACCATTCTCCGTTGACCTCTCTCCTCAAGGCATTTCCATCCACAGAACTGCCAATCTCTGGATGTTTTTTGTTTTTGGCACCACTCAAACTAAATTCTAGAGACATGTGTGTTAAAATTCCAGGAGATCAGCACCTACAGAAATACTCAAACCAGCCCGTCTGGCACCAACAATCATGTCACGGTCCAAATCACTGAGATCACATTATTTCCCCATTCCTATGGTTGATGTGAACATTATCTGAAACTCCTGACCCGTATCTGCGTGATTTTATGCATTGCACTGCTGCCACTGACTGATTAGATATCACATGGATAAGCAGGTGCAGGTGTTCCTCATAAAGTGCTCAGTGAGTGTAACAAAAGCAAGAATGCTGTTTTATTGAATAAAAGTTTGTTAAAACAAATGCAATGAAATGTTGAAAAATAATTGTTATTTTTTTCACTTATAAAAGTTTTTAAGGCACCATTTTGATGATAAAATTTAACTTAAAAAAAAAACAATTCTGGAATAATTAATAATAATAAAAAAGGATTTGGTGAAAAATAAAACTGATTTCAGTAGGGCCTTACTTAAAAAAAAAAAATCTTGAGCAGTGCAAACTTATTGTTTGAAGGGTTCTGCAAAACCTCACCTGAGGCTTTCTATTTGCCTTCTTTTCTTTCTCACTCATCATATACAGAACAATCAGGTAGTTGGGGTGGGCAGTGGCTCAACTATCGTCTATGCTGTAGACAGGCTGGGTAAGACATATAATGATTTAATATTATGCACTAATGCACTAATGCTCTTGCCTTAATAATTACTGAATGACGACTTTTCTCTTCTAGCTGAGAGGGTCAGACAGGAGAAGCTGAACATTGTGTGTGTTCCCACCTCCTTCCAGGTCAGTTTAAACCTTATATAGCTATAAAACAGTAAAACATAATAAAAAACATTACATTCTCATTCAAATGTAATGTGTATTGGAAAATTTATAAAGCACAATTCTGCTAGAAGATATAGTCACTAACATGTAAACAATAACTGAATGTTATTCTATGGGTGCTGCACAGAAATATAAACAAGCTGAGTAAACAGGTATTTGGTGAAAGATGTTACCATAATGTGTATTTTATCATGCTGTAGTGACCAATCAGTATCAAGGATCTGTTTCATAGTAGTGCATATTTGAACTTTGACTAACTTATTTCAATTGTGTTTAGGCTCGTCAGCTGATTCTGCAGCATGGTCTCACTTTGTCCGATTTAGACAGACATCCTGAGGTGGGTTAGGGAAATGATATGAACGGTCAACCCAATGCAGCCAATAAAATATTAATTGCTGATAAATCAGTACATATTTTGTATTGTATTATTTGTCATTTTGTGTGTGTGTGTGTGTGTGTGTGTGTGTATTTTTTTTTATGCTTCAAAGCTGGATGTAGCAATTGATGGAGCTGATGAGGTTGATGCTGCTCTGACTCTAATAAAGGGAGGAGGGTGAGTTTGGAAAACCCATTTACTACAATTCTCTCATCTACATTTGTGTGACACCCCTGAGGTGTCATGTCAATTCTTATTTTTAATAAAGGACATTTTCTGTTTGAAATGTAATTTGCCTTTTCTCATCTTTTCTTTCCCTTCTTCAGGGGATGCTTGACCCAGGAGAAGATTGTGGCTGATTGTGCCAAACACTTCATTGTCATTGCAGACTATAGGTGTGTGAATGGTCGTTTGGTCTATTGGTTATAGATGGTAACCAATAAGTTGTTTCTTTGAACGTTGCTAAATAATTACTTGCTTACTCTGTTGTCAGATACTGCATTTTGATGCTAGTTATTCTAAATATTAGTATGCATTTAAAATGAATAATCAAATTAACTCTCTGCGCAAGCAATTGCCAAAGTAGATATTAGTTCCCCCATTGGCCCTTCTCAACCATGGCCTCCTAATAATCCCCATCCATTTATTGGCTCTATAACTGTACTCTCTCCACCAATAGCTGGTGGGTGCTCTGGTGCACTGGTGCACTATGGCTGCCATCGCATCATCCAGGTGGATGCTGCACACTGGTGGTGGTTGAGGAGATTCCCCCTATACTATGTAAAACGCTTTGAGTGCCTAGAAATGCGATATAAATAAATGTAAGGAATTATTATAGTTGCAGTCCTACTGTACAGTATATAGGTTGCTTCCCATGTTAGGATTTCCATTAAACTCTTCACTATTTATAGTTCTTCCTCAAAACAAATCTAGGGGTCATCTTTCAAAATAACTCGGGCTGTGATTACTTTAATTACATCAGCGAGTCTTCCACTAGATGAACACATTTTAGCCTGTAGTCATGTTTTATCATGTCACTTGTTCTGTGGGCAGAAAGGACTCAAAAGCCTTGGGGCAGCAGTGGAAGAAAGGTGTGCCAGTGGAGGTCATCCCCATGGCATATGTGCCTGTGTCCAGAGCCATTGCTCGGCGGTTCGGAGGAGAGGCCGTGCTAAGGATGGCAGTCAATAAAGCAGTATGAGTCTTTCATTTACAATTCTGTTCTAGGATGTTGGTGGTTTCATCTGTTCTCTGTGTGTCATGTTATTATGTCTTAGTGCAGCCTCAAACTATGTGAAACAGTCTGATTTGCAAAGGTTTTGCCACTGGCCTTGAGTTGATTTGCAAATATTTAAAATTCTCCCTGTCTAGAATTTTCTTTTTTAAGCCTTATCTTGTCCTTTGCTGAAATGAGCAGTGTGTTCCTGTATACACTGTATGTAGCACTCACTATGCTTGGAAAAAGTAGGTGGTCCAGTCAGCAGCAATAAAGACCATCTTCCTCTACAATATCTAATTGTAGGGTCCAGTGGTTACTGATAACAGTAACTTTATCCTGGATTGGAAGTTTGAGCATGCCCAGAACTGGAAAGAGGTCAGCACAGTCATCAAGATGATCCCAGGTCAGTTCAGATGAACAGAACTGCATTCTATGTTTACAGTCAGCCCAAAAAATATTTAGACATCTAGGCACACTTAAAGGAATGGTTCACCCAAAGATTATTCCATCATTTCCTCACCATCATGCTTTCCCAGAAGTGTATGAATTACTTTCCTCTGCAGAACACAAACAAAGATTTTTATAACAACATCTCAGCTTTCTAGGTCCATAAAATGGTGGCCAAAACTTTGAAGCTCCAAAAAGCACATATAGGAAGCATAAAAGTCATCCATATGACTCCAGTAGTTTAATTCATGTCTTCTGAAGCAATCCAGTTGGTTTTGGGTGTGAAGCACCTAAAACCAATCGTATAGCTTCTGAAGACATGGATTAAACCACTGGAGTCATGTGGATGACTTTAATGCTGCCTTCATGTGCTTTTTGGAGATTTTAAAGTTCTGGCCACCATTCGCTTGCATTATATGGACCTACAGAGCTGAAATATTCTTCTAAATATTTTAATTTGTGTTTAGCAGAAGAAAGTCATACGCATCTGGGATGGCATGAGGGTGAGTAAATGATGAGAGAATTTTCATATTTGGGTGACCTATTTCTTTAAAAATGTATCAAAGCCTATGTATTATATAACAAGTTATCAAACAAAGTGGCATTTATTTACTTAGAAAGATTGAATGCAATGAAAGTGTGGCTTTTTTGGGCCACTGCATAATCCTCACCAAATGTTGAATAAACATCTCTTTCTTTGTAGGTGTGGTTGAGACGGGCTTGTTTGTGGAGATGGCTGAGAGGGTATACTTTGGAATGAAGGATGGAAGTGTTAAGACTAGAGACCCTCCTGTCAACTAAGAAGAAACTTTTCTCACACGTACAGTAACAGACCAGCCTGCACACCTCAAGTGCAATTATAATACACTGATTCTGGCAGCTTATTCCCTGCAGGTTCTCAGCTTTTTGGTTCAGGAACCACCAGTTTCCTGATAGGAAGCATGTGATATGGACATTTCCCGGAATCCTGTGGTGGTGTGTACATGAAATTTGAAATTTTACACACCAATGCAACATAAGGCGATACACCTGTTTTCCTCTTTTACCTTCCGGCTGGAAAATTCTGCATATGCTAAGCTATGTTCCACACATCTACAATGTATGTTTGCCTTCTGTGCTGCTTTAAATGGCCATGCTCCACCGCGAACCTTGTTATGCATGGATAGGCTAAACTGAAATCCAGCAGGACTTATTTCTGTACTTTATTATTCTTTCTGTTGACTCTCTTACCAGCGAAAGTTTTGCTGCCCGAGGTTTACTGTGATACTATGTGAAGTTTTCAAGTGTTGTTCTATGAAAATCAATATTAAAATTGGACCAAACAATAAGAAACATCTTTTCGTTCTTTAGGCTCTAACTTTTTACTTAATTAGTATAGATAAATGGTGGTCACGTGGGTTAACTAACTAGTTTGACGATCCACAAGAGGGCGCCATATGCATTGCACATTCCTTCAACCATAAGTGCTACTGTAAAGTAATGTTGTCAGTTGTTGCGGTTAAGTTTATTGAACTGACAGTACTTTTAAATTTACTGCGATTATTATAATTTAATTACAATCTGATTAGTGTAGTACAAACAGAAATTGTACTCTGTAGCCACGTTTAAAGAATGTTTTGCAAAGTATGAGAATTGACCTCGGTTCGCTTCTTAGTACACAAGCCCGGAAATGGAAATATCGCCGTGAGAGGCTGTTCACGTTTGTTCCTCGAACAAACGGCCACGTCGTTATTTTCATGCTTGTACTTTTTACCCTATCAGATTCACGAAGAGGCGTTATATGCCCCTTTTGGAAATCACAATAAGAGATCTTGAGTGACAGAATGCCAGACCAGTGGGTAAACCAATCCTTTTTTGCGGTTTCCGTAAACATACCAATGAAACAACTTGAAGTTAATACTACTATTTGATTGGTTAAGTTCTACACTGTAGCCAATAATATTCTTTAGAAGGCGGGACGTATCCGCCTGGCTTCTGCTTGAGCTTGACTTTGTTCCGCCTCTTTCTCTGAGTGACAAGGAAAGCGTTCAATGGTATGAAGCGTGTAGAGGACTGACCACGTCAACAGACTGCACTGTCATAGACCAATCAAAATCTGCTTAGTAGACGGGCTGTGAAGAATGACAAGAGTTGGGACCTATCAGCACACAACACTGAGATTTACACGCGAGGTCTGGTCATGTGCAGCCAATAGGCGTATGGAAACGGGGCGGGGCTTAAGGTTACCACGACACAGTCAACGTCAAGTATAAAGGGAATAACATGGTGCAGCTGAGTGCATGTTTACGTTAGAACAACAGAAATATATTAAAAAGCCTTCGAGTTTACTTGTACGGCGCCTTTTAATAGACTAGTTTTTAAAATTCACCCTGCCATTTGGTATGTGATTGCCTAACTCCTCATGTGCCACTTGTCCCAATGGAAAGGGGCTTTCAGTTCGGAAACGTGTGCATATCTCTGGTGCTGCTGCTTGTTCTGAGAACGTTAACGGGCACTTTGCAGAGTCAGTCTCTCTCGGAGAATCTCGAAGCGGTGCCGAAGCCAAAAACTGAGGCGGCAGAAGATGCTACCGTCATGGAGCGGGCACACAACGTTGGAGGAGCCCCCGGCATTGGAGAAGTGACCGTGGAGGACGACGATTACGACTCGACCGGAGAAAGCGAAGAACCGTCTGGAGACAGCGAAGCAAACTTTCATCAGCGCAGAAGGTAGGCTCGAAATAAACCGCGGCAGAAGTTTCCTTTTTCTGGGTGTGACGCGTCCGTTGGGTTGTTACGGTACTTTCAGATGGATTGTCGAACTTCAGAGAAGTTTGTGTGCTGCTGAGCTGGAGTTCGTTACGGACGGAAGTTTTCCTTTCTGGGCCACAAAATAGAGGTTAAATATGTGCGAAACATTTACGAAATCAAGGTAAATCGTTGTGTCGGATGAAGTCCAATACTGATCACCTCATTGACTCAACGAGAGTAACACATGACAGTTCATGTCCGCTGAGAGACTTATTAACAAGAAGGTCAAAACAGACATAACCCCGTTTCTCTTGACTTTAAAACTTGTTTTACTGATATTGCAGCCCAGGGGGCCTATACTGTTTGTGTGCAAACTGCCGCAGTGTTTTGAATGTGGGCGTGGGATGCGAAACAGTCTCTGAGAATGACACTGATATTATTAGTAAACAAACTTTTTAGTAATAAGTTGCTGTCTTGCAAGCTAACACTAAAAGAGAACTGCTAAAATGTCATCGCTTTTATTAAGTGTAATTTTATCGGTCTATAGACGTATTCTTTTTTTTTTCAGACTAACTGTCTGTTTACACTGTTGTTATTACAAATAAAGCCGGTGTGTATGTCTGTACGCACTTCGCAAAGGACAAGCGCTGATTAGAGACGCGCATCAACTTTCCTGTTGTTTTGTTTGTAGCGGAAATGAGTCGTTCTGCTCCGTTGACTGATGTTCTTAACGCATCCGAACACTCTGACCCGCCTTAAAAAGTATCAGTGCCGAGCAGGAGGATGGGGAGGTCGGTTCAGTGATTCATTCCTTAAGACAGCAGAGGTCTTTAAGCAAAAATCAGAAAAGAAACGTTTTATAGTTCATTTTTCTTTATTTATTTTTAAAACAGCATACTATTATTATTTATATTTTATTATGTTTATCATTTTATATTATTATAGTATATTTTTATTTATTTATTTGTGACACAATATTCTGACACTTCCCCTTGGTTAATTGTCCTTTTTTTTATTATTATTATTTTTTTTTTTACCTCATCTATAGATTATGAATTTATTTTTTCATGTAGAACTTGGATTTATATATATGCCAATGGACCTGATAAGTTCATGGCAAACACATGTTCTGGTCCACTGCAGTAAAATCTGTCACACGTTGTAGTCTTTGCCATCATAATGCTGGATAACCCACATTGGCGGGTAACACCCATTTTTGGTTCAGTCATTGAGGATTTTCCTTAAAGAGCACAAATTGGGATTCCATAATCTTTCTTAATTATAGACTTGTCAATTAGCCGATATTTTGAGTGTATCGGCATTCCCAAAATGGATAATGCACATGTTCTGTTTTGTTATTTTGGGGGTGAATTGTAAGTGTAAAATGTCTTTATTTTATTTCTTATATATATTTTTTATTATTAATTTCAGCCATTTTTTTTTTTATTGATGATCTCATATTCTTTATATAATATCATATACATATATTGGTCATCAGCCACTCCGCATTGACTATCTACTTATACCTGTTGACCACTAATTTAGCAATTTACAGGCTTTAGAAAAGCTCAATTTAAAATAGTGAATCAACAATATAAGTACCAAGAACAGACTTCAACCTGCACATGAAGGCTCAGCAGCAGCAAAGAATTGTGTGTAGACAGCTCTCTAGGACTCTGATCAGATTGCTTCTAAAACAGTCTGAGGAAAATCATGCTGTCAAATCTGAAACCCCCCGCCCCAAAATGCACTATTTGGATTTGGTTCATTTAGGGGTATCACTTTCTAGAAGTGAAGCAAATGGCTTAAAAGAGCTTCTTTTTTGTGGTCATTTAATTGGTTAAATGTGTGTGTGTGTGTGTATATATATATATATATATATATATATATATATATATATATATATATATATATATATATATATATATATATATATATATATATAATTTTTTTTTAATCAGAAGCTAAACCTGCAATTCCTGTGCAAAATATGAATAAGTGAGAGCATCCAGTGTTGGGGAGTAACTAAAGTAGTGATGCTACTATTTTAAATAGTTTTTTTGTTTGAAAACACACTAAACCTGCAATTCCTGTGCAAAATATGAATAAGTGAGTGCCCTTTTTTATGTTTATTATACAACCAACTGGAACTTTAGACTGACCACCTCATCATAGTTCAGTGGTTATGTTAAATGGAATGTCTGTGCTGTAAAGTACAGCCACCTTATTACAGGTTTATTGCTTAAAAGGGGGTGGCCACACTAGGCTTTGAGCACGCACATTTCTTTTGGGAAACGGACCAGGATATGATATCATGCGGGAGAACTTCTGGTTTTAGTAAATAGGCCTAGCACTTCACAAATAACAAAAAAAATATATAATTAAAATGTTAAAATATACTGCATTCACTTTCCAGCAACAAAAAAAATACAAAATTTGAAATATCCTTTTAATTGAGCGAAATGTGCTGTTTCAATCTGCTATTGGTCACACTTTCTCTCATCATGCAGCTTCACAGTTCAGAGTTCACCAAACTTCAACTTCGGTATGCAGCATTGTGCAAAATATTTTCGCATGGGCTTGTGTTTCTGGTCTCCTGCATTCAGATACATTTCAATGGGAGTGAATGGAATGCAAAGTGTAGTGTGACCGTCCCTTTAAGGAATAGTTCACCCCAAAAATAAAAATGTATTCTTCATTTACTCACCCTCATGCTATCCCAGATGAGTACGAGTTTCTTTATTTTTCAGAAGACAAATTAATATTTTAATAATAATTTCTCAGCTCTGTAGGTCCTCACAATGCAAGTGAATGGATGCCAAAATTTTGAGACTTCAAAAAGCACGTAAAGGCAGCATAAAGTAATCCATATGACTCCAGTGGTTTAATCCATGACTTAAAGTGATATGAAAGGTGTAACAGATCAATATTTAATTTCATTTTTGCTAGAAATTCTTCTTCATGCCCAGTAGGGGGTGTATGCACGAAGAATGTGAATCACCAAAGCATGAAGAAGAATGACTGAGCAGGGATGAGAATTTATAGTGAATTGGACTTTAATATTGATCTGTTTCTCACCCACACCCACATCTTATCGCTTCTGAAGACATTGATTTAACCACTGGATGGATTACTTTTATGCTGATTTATATGATTTTCAGAGCCTCAGAATGTTGACACCCATTCACTTGAATTGAATGGACCAAAAGAGCTGATATATTCGTCTAAAAATGTTTATCTGTCTACTGCTAAAAAAAGAAAGTCATACACATGGCACAAGGGTGAGTAAATATTGAGAGAATTTTCGTTTTTGGGTGAACAATTCCTTTAATAAGGAGAAACTTTATATAATTTGGAGGAAATAACTTAAAAAAAGATTTTTGCAACTTCTTTTTTTTTAAACCACAAAAGCTAGTTGGGTTGAAATTAATAGTCTTCCTGCCCTGCACTGCATGATTACAATTGTCAATGCAGTGATGCTTTGAATTTGCCGGATATAAATCGGCTGTGACTAGCCTGCTGGAAATCCACCTGGAAACACCAGCCACACTACTTAAGCAATGGTGTTTCTATGTGAAGTTGTTGGGACTTCGTTTTGACAGTAGTCATATATCACTAGAAGGAGGGTCTGGTCTTTGTTTCTGGTGGCATAGTTATATGTGTCATGCACACACAAGGGAATAGTGTGTAGTGTGTTTAACACTGCATTGGTTCGGTATCTCTACTGGGTGGAGAGTAGCAGCTGCCTTCACACCTGCTGCCAAGATAAAACACACACTCACACCTCAGTGTTCCCCATGATCCTCCATATAAAACATCCTCATGCATTTATGTACAGTGTTTAATCAACCGTTAAGAGTATTTACATTCCCCCTATAAATTGTTTACACCAAACATGCAGCTTATATTGTTAATGCATGAATGCAATTTAAACATCCACTTTTCTCTCCAAACTTTGCACCTATATTCCACTCACAGTGCACTGGAACAAGATCTTTGTGCTCACTTCTCAGTAACACAGTGATGCTAATCAACACCCTCAGGCCTTCTCTGTGACATGAAACAGCTTTACTGGGGATGGTGTTCTCCTGGGACAGTTTTATGTGTTGCACTGCATGGTCGACTGGCAAATGGGAGCTTAACCCAGGAGAGATCTGCTCACAACAAAAGCAGCGATTGTGGAGAGAACACTTTCTGATCAAAAACTCACTCTATATTGTTCAGTCCATAAAGTTTATTGACTGAGAAGTTGATTGCTTGATGTTTAAGAAGACAACAAAAAATACAAGCCAAAACAAAGATTTTGCAGACAAAACCAACCAAGTACCAGTACACTGGTGCTGGACTGCTGTTCAAATGTTAAAATACGCACTGTTTCAAAACTATAGCCACAAGACATTAACATGAAGTGTGATCAAATTGCTTACTAACCTTTTCTATGTAAAGTTGTATCCGAATGTATAACTTTGTTGTCATGACAACATAATGCCGTAAATTCTAAACCTTAAAAATTCAAATTTAACAACTTTACAGCTCAAATAATACAAAGCATACAGTGCTTTAACAAAATTAAAAGCTTCACATTTCTGCCTTTTTTAAACCTTAAAAAAATTGTCCCCATTCACTTCCATTGCAAGTGCATCACTGTAACTCTTAAGAAAATGTGCTCTCTTATTTTCAGCTTCTCTTATCTCTTATATTTGTCAACATTATGCCAAAAATGCTGCCAATTGACCTTAACTTGTGTTGAACTCAGAACATTCCTTTAAAGGAATAGAAATATCACAGGTACAGTAAAACACTTACTATGGAAGTGAATGGGCCCAGTCCATTTAAAAGTTAAATTGCATAGTTTCAAAAGTATAGCCACAAGATGTAAACAATATATGTGTTGACATGATTTTAGGCCATGTCCACATTTGTTTTTTTGCGTATCTTGTTCTCTATGGTTTGGCCTTCCATCCGTGTAGCTTTTTGAAAACGCTCTACGAAGTGGATACATTTGAAAAAGTGTCTTTGCATTGTAGTCTGGACAGGATAAATGGAGATATCTGAATACGATTACGTATTTGTTGTCATATGATGCAGTCATGTTATCCATTCGACCCAAATCAATCAAGATGGTGGCCCATGTTCGGTGTTGTTGTACCCGTCATTTAAATAAATGTTACTTTGTACAGCCTTCACATTGCATTCTTCAAAGGTAATGGGAAGTTTTTTTTGCTGTCCTGTATTGAACACAAGGACAATTTTTTCAGACCGTATGGAACATGCGCTGAAAATGCAGAATTTTCTGCAACTTTTGGAAAACGCTTGAAAATGGCAGTATGGACCTTTTGTATTTATTTACATGACCTGCTTCTGTATTATTTGAACTTTAATAAAGCTATAACACATGAAATATAACTGCATTAAAGATGTAACGCCGGGGTGTTTCATTTAAATACGCTCGACATGCAGGTTTTGATTCAGCGGAGCGGCAGCTCTGGCTCCTATTAACGAGTGCTTTTGTATTTACTTTTGCATTATAATTCCCTCATACTTTGAAATCTACATCACCTGAAGCTGATTGGAAAGTTGAGTGTGCATCTGGACTGTAAGCTGTTTTCTTCTTCTCTTCAGTCAGGCGCGAGCAGTAGTGCTGCTCTCATGCATGCATCGTTAGAGTTTAATGTGATCTCGTGTTACATTAAATGACATCAAATGACTATTTGACAACGAACATTTAAAAAAAAAATATATTTTTTTTTATTGTCGACGTATTGTCAGAAAGAATATGATGTTTATTTTTGCAATGCTCTCCAGTGGCGCTAGTGCCACAGAAATAACACACTTCAGCTTTAAAATGTATTATGTTTGGGCTTAATCTTTTAAGACTTTAATTTTGAAACTTTATTTTGAAGTGCCTTACTGTAACCACTTTTAAAAAAAAATCAAAATCAAAAGGTCAAAAATGTTTTTGTATTAATCGACATTATGCCACAAAGGCTGTCGGTTGAGAGAATTTAGCATTTTTTGTTATTTTGTGATGCTAATTTGTTTGCCATGTGAAGTAGTTGTAGGTATGAATCAGTTTGATGTTCACTGTGCCTAACATTGTCCAGATATGGCTAATAGACCAATGTAGCTCAGCTTTACCTACTTGTGTGTATTTTTGGACTGGTGGTGATTCCTGAGGGACATTTTGGAAGTAACACTTCACTTGAGGTGCCTTCACTATTACACACACTCGCACATACACACAGAGACACACCACTCGCGGTAATGCTGCTCTCTACTGCCTGGTGCAGACTCTGCCAGACTCTAGCTCCTACTGCCTACTGCTTAGCAACAGCCAATCAGAAGAGCTGAGCTGGGAAACTTGTTGGCCAATTAGAGGAGCAGATAGAAAAAGTGCTCAGAATTTGAGTTAGGTGCAGAGAGAGAGAGAGAGAGAGAGAGAGAGAGAGGGAACAGGAGGGAAGGAAAGAGTATAGTTCATGTTCTTGTGTTTTTTTTTTTTTTTTTTTGGTCTACTTGATGGTTAGATAACTAGGCAGAATTTGTCTGTTTCATTTTACATGATCTCAAATAAAGTCCATCACACTGAGTTGAAAGTTAGCAGCTCACAATCCCCTGTTATCATGCATATTTCTGTCAAACTTGAATGTTTTACTGGAGACGGTTGTGCTTAAAAAGTCTGTTTCTAGACTGACATTGATGAGATAAGTATCTGTTTGGCAATAATTTGGTTATTAAAGTTTCAAAACTATAAATAGAGGAGACTATTCACAGCTCATTGTTTTAATAGATGTTCAATCACAGTTGTTATTCTAAGCCTTGAATAAGAACAGCTGATTGATTTTTGCTCTGTTTACGGTTTCATTCTTTTTGGCCTTTACTTCATTCATTGCAGAGGACACACCTTACTGCACTGCAGCAATGGGTGGGAAGAAAACAGAGGTGTGGCAGAGAGGAAAAGAGGGGGAGATTGGGGAGACGAGAAGGAGAAAGTAAGGGGGAGCATCAAGACAGATAACTGATGGCTCTAGGACCCAGTAACTTGAACACTAGCTTTCCTGTAGTTTGGTTCCTCACTGCTTAGCAACAACAAATCAGCCACCTAGATCAAGGCCAGGGCTCGTCCAATCGGAAGAGCACAGCTCCATGTGACAGAGTTTTGATTTCTCCACACCACGCATGTTAGAGAGCGAGAAACCGGAGTAAGCTGATTGGGAGTGAAATGACAATGACATGTTAATGATGACATTTGAAATTTAGTTCTAATGATAGTGTAAGTTTGAATATGATTAATGTTTAAGTGTGTTGTATTTATATTTTCCATGTGAGTAGTGCAGCTTGTTTCAAATCATACAGGTGTGCATCAGTGTTTTTAGGTTTTTTTACCTTCAAAAGAATGCAAGGTCAATTGAAAGGAATGGGAGCTTATAGTTCTGCATGGTGATAGTAGCTTGGGCATGTCAGGATGTGACATGGAGTCAGAGGACAGATTAAGCATTCACAAAGACACTGGGCAAATGCTATAATCAATATTTGGAGACTACATGATGGAGACTGCCTTCAGCCCAAACAACATTAAAAAGTATGCAACTTTTATTATTGGGCTACATTACACTTAGAGATAGTCCACCCCAAAATGAAAATGTTGTAATTATTTACTCAGTCTCTTGTTCTATGACTTTATTTTCTATAATGGGACAATAAGGAGATGTTAGAAAGTAAATGGGGACTGAGACTACAATTCTGCCTATCTCCTTTTTCAATGAATAAAAAAAGTTATGTGGGTTTGGATCAATGCTAGATTGAGTAAATAATGACAATTTTAATTTGACTGATCTATCCCTTTAAAAGTTGGTATCTGTACATTGTTTAAGTTTTGAATATAGTATTCTGTTTCTCTTTTGCATAAGCATATAGGTACATTTAGACTCATTGCCATGCAGTAAATTAAAATTTTGTGCTCCACCCCATTTGTACAACAAGTAATCACACTTATTTCTTTCCCACTTAAAGTGTGTGTGTGTGTGTGTGTGTGTGTGTGTGTGTGTGTGTGTGTGTGCACGTATGTATATATTGAATGTGCGAGTGCATCTGTTTCTCCCCTCTGTCATTGAGAAATACAGTTATGGACATTCTGTGGATTGTGGCTGTTGCCTGGGGAAGATGTTTCTTTGAAATGCATTGCAGAGTGCTCTTGATTAACAGTCCATACCAAGCTACTGCAGTGCTATATTTTATTGTTGCTCACTTAAGCAGAAAATCCTTTGCACTTTGCAAATTGAGCGGATTCTGTCTTTGTCATTCTTTTTTAAGAAATCATCCTGACATCTTCCTAGGTGTTTTTGTACAATTCTCTTCAACAGTACCTGCACGTAAGCAGTTGGTGGAATATCATCCAGTTGCCTTTTACATTAAAGGAATTGTCTGAAATTAACACAATGTCCCCATTTAGTTTTATTGTTTGTAAAAGAGCAGTGTGAACATTCTTCAAAACAACTCCTTTTTTGTTCCACAGAAGAAATTAAGTCTTGTGAGTTTGGAACAACATCAAGGAGAATACATAATGATAGAATTTCTGAATTTAGCAAAGAATGTGAATGCTTAAAAAAATGTTTACTTCTGTGAACAGTTGGACCAAATGTGTAAGGGGTGTATTAAAAAAACATTGTTGTGGCTATGGGACACTGTAACTTTGGGACACTCATTTCAACACTATGATTTGGGACACCCTAATTCTAATTTAGGAAAGTATTTAGGAAGGATGGCTGCGTATTGGGACGTTTTTGTTTTCAAATGGGAGCACTTGTGCTCCCTATGCCCCTATATGTTCTCTCTCTCTCTCTGTGTGTGTTTGGAGTTTTATTTAGGTTACAAACTGGTAATTACATGGGTATTGTGCTGTAAATGTGGTTAATGAGGACATTTCTTGTGCCCCCATAATTCAAATCGCTTAAACATACTAAACAATGTTTTTTTTTTTTGAAAATTAAAAAATTCAGAAAGTTTTTTTGTTAGGGTTAGTGGATATTTTGTACAGTATAAAAATCAGTATGTCTATGGAAAGTCCACATAAGGATAGTCGCACCAACATGTGTGTCTGTCTCTCTGTGTGTGTACTTTGAAGTTGTATTTCCAAACTCGCACTTGGCTGATAAAAGCTGCTTGCTATGTTGCATGGTTACAGTGGGCTTTTTATGTCCATTGGCTGGTGTTTTTTTTTGAAGGAGTGGTTTCTGATTGAACGTGCAGCATCACATCCAAGCTCTGATAGGCTGAAGGAAGAGGAAAGCCTCCTGTGATTGGACCAAACTCCTCAGATACCCTAGTTTTGCTTTTTTTTTTTTTTTTTTTTTAACCCCTCTCATGCAGTCTGTTTACATGAGGTCTTGAGTTGAGATCCTCTTGACTTCCTCTTGAGAGAGAGAGAGAGTGTAAGTGAGAGGTGTGTGTTAGAGATTAAAGCATTTGTTTGTGTGGAAAGTGCATAGTATGCTGAACAGCATGACTGGAATAATACAGAGAGAAGCAAAAGGGTTTGTGTTCAGGCACACTTTTAAAGGCTGTAAAGTTTTCAGAAATGCTCAGTGTGAAGTTCAACCAACTTTTGCTTTTTAAATTTAATCATAATACTTTTATATTTGAAAATATTGTTTATTTAAATGTACACATCAGTGTAATGTGTAACTCTTTTTTGTTTTCTTTGTCTGTCTTTCTTTCTTGTTATATGAAATAAATAATTACAAAATTAAAGTTCCTATTGAATAGAAATGGACAATATAGAAAAAAAAGTTATGTAAATAAAAAGTTGTTAATAAAATTAAGGGGAAAATGCAAAAGTTACTTTACAATAACTAGAGGACTACATTATTTTTTGTCTCCATCACAGAAACTTCCTTGTCTTGCACTTCTTGCAATTTATGTTGCAATACAGATAATTCAAAGCTTTTTCTCATAAACTGTTAAGTGTCATGTTGCAGTGTTTAAGTGGATGGATATCAGAATTTCATAGTTTTGCATTTTTTTCTCGATCAGTTTTCCTTCTGTCTCTGTTTTAGTCTTTGATTTGATTTTGTGTCTTGTTTTAGTCACTTGGTCTTTTATCTCTTCTAGAAAATGGGATTTGTTATTCGCCCTTTATTCTCACACTTGTCACTCTTTCTCTTGGCTGTTTTCCTCAATCACTCTTTTGGTTGGGTGGGACCAGTGTTGTGTCCTCATTCATTCTCAGAATACCCACTGCTTAGCAACAACCAATCAGACCTCATATTTTTGGAGGGGCCCTCCAGCCAATCAGGAGTGCTGAGCTATAACATTTTATGCTCTTCAGTCCTATTGGACAATGAAGAACAAACAGTGTTGGCCCAGAGCATTGGGATGAGCAGAGCTCATGAGGTGCCCTTAAATTCTGACCTCATTAGTGTTGATGTCTGGAGGGATGTTTTAACTCTCTTAGTCTTGATCAAAGAAACACAATCTTTCTTAGTCCTGCTCACTACCCTGCAGGTAATGTTGGTCCTCTCCATAAAAAGTCCTCTGCCAATTTAGCCAAGAATTGCCCTGCATAGACAACATTTAAAGGCTCTGTTCCAAACACTAGTGAGCTGTGTAATGCCTACTTTGGCAGCTGCCTTTATAAAGTAGCATCCTAACTGAAATGGAACCTCATAAGTGACTGATTTAGGATGCTGTACATGGGCATCAACTCTCAGATTAATCTTAAAAATATTCTTCTTGGGAAGCTCAAGCTAGTGCCAAAACAAAGCTAACACTTTAAACTCCTAATAAGCATAAACACACATATTGGATAAAATAATAAAACAAAATTATTATATGAAACCATTTTAAACAATGAATTATATGAAGTGTATTTTAATTGACATTTCTCTCACTTTGTCTGCCTGGATGGATTGTTTAAAGAATTTGTGTCACAATGCATTATGGGATCGCTTTCCCCGCAAGGGTATAATGATGGTCGTCCCTGTCTGCCACTATATATGTATATACATGTGTGTCTTTTTGTGATTTTTTTTTTTTACAGGGCTTTGGTGATCATCAGTACTTTAGATGGGAGAATCGCAGCTCTGGATCCTCTAAACCAGGGACGCAAGCAGTGGGACCTGGATGTTGGATCAGGCTGTCTAGTGTCCTCTAGCCTCAGCAAACCAGAGGTAAATCACACAGTCTCTTACATACTTTACAATAGTACATACTTACTACTAGGGTTGTCATAATGCCAAAATTCCAGAAGTCTGTACAGATATCAGTAAAATGTATCGGTACTAGTTTTGATACCACAGCAAGAATAGGTAATGTACTATAGAACACACTCCATAAGCCTATTTAAAAATTTAGCCTAAATATCACTGTTCAGATACACAATTCTCTGTTTTAAAATTTAATTACATTTTATCATCAAAATGTTGTGTAATCAAATTAAGTCATAAAACTTAAATGTAACAAAAATAGAAGTTATTTTTCAACATACCATTGGATGTTTTGTTTTTTTGTCAAATGAAGTGGTTCAGATAAGATCCTCACAGCGTAATTTAAAACACAACATTGGTTTTATTTTTTGTCAAATAAAGTGCTGCACAATATCACAGTACAAATAAACTTTTATTCAGTACAGAACAGAACTCTTGCCTTTTGGAATATTGCTTGAATATTATAATAATGAATATTATAATGATTACAGTGAATATTTAATTTTACAATACCATAATTCTATATTTCTGTCACAATTTCTTCAATTTCACACGACTCGCTTAATCAAGCTTTTATTTCGATGTGAAGACTTTCACACCTCCAGATGGTCCAGTGTGATTAATAAAGTGCAAATTCTTTTGATGTAGATATATATATATATATATATATATATGGTATATATAAGAATTAGGCGCTGCACATTTTTCATCTACTACACATGTAATGCATACTGTGCCATTTTCATTGTATGCCTGGCTTACCACATTCATTTTGAAGTGTGCAGCACATGCAGACTGTTATTTTAATTAAATTGCATCCTTTTTGTGTTTAATAATCACTCTTGGACATATCACGGTTTTAATTTGAGTAATCATACATTTTGGTTTTAAAGGAGTAACGGAGCACAGGTTCATAAGCGTGTGCATTTGAAAGCAGCCGCGTGTCAGTCAGATCCGAATTGAGTGGTACTCTGTATTACCAGTACTGCAGAAACACTGGTATCATTAAACCTTTATTTAAGAATCGACTTGGTACTGAAGTATTGGTTCTTTTGACTTCCCTACAGATGACATGCTTATATACAGACAACCTATTTTTTAACGTTTTTTTGTGTGGGTTGGCTGTATGACTAGTCGACTAATCGGCCTTAGAGTCCCTGTATAATTAAGCTGGTTTCGGGTCCACCTGACCCAGATTGGGCACATTTGCACATTGGGAACATTTTCATAAGATACTTTCTCGTGTTCAAAAACAGCTAGATGGAGCGCAACAGAATGGAGTGCAGATGTCTCTAGATGCGTTTTTAGAGTTGGACTATTTTTAATTTGATACTCGCGAGATGCTCAAAAACAGCGCTAGAAATGATCCAATGGCCAAAGATGTCTGTCTGAATGTGTATGGCTAGCAACAGTGCTTTAAAGGGTATCAATTTAAAGATGCAACACTTTCGAAAAGGTTTTAATGACATACCACTGTTATCATGTTAATTAAAGCACTGCCTCTTAATAAAAAATAAATAAATACAAATCTAGATAAACTAATCAACCTCATTTTTGTTGGTGAGTGACTTTTTGACCATCATACCCATACCCTAAATCAAACAAGCTAATATTACAAAACACCTGTTTACATGATGGTTTATCTCAACATTTTGCACTTTGCTAGCTGTAGTAACTGGTTATTTATAATATTTCGCTTTGTGATGCAACAAGAAGGTTTTCTGAAGGTTGTTGTTTTTAAGAGTTTGAGCTTGTGTGTATGCGTGGGAAGGGGCAATGTGTTTGTTTGAACCACTTTACCCCAGAAGAGACTTAGACATGGCCCAAAGGAAATTGGGTCTGAAACAAGTAACACACACACATGAACACACAGATCATGGTCTTGTACTCACTGGAGACTGAAGACTAGCCTGGAGGAAGAGTGTTTGGCAGCTCTTATGTGCCTGTGCGCATGCACACACTTACACAAACACCATGAGAACAAACATTAGTGCTGCAGTAACAATTGGCTTCTTTACACAATATTTATGGTTTTGTTTTTATTGGATGTGCATTCTAGAGTTTTTATTTCACCAATGCTTGTAATCTTAGTTTTTATTTTCTATAATAATTATGTTGTGATAATTTGATTTAGTTTACCAATTGTGTTTTGTAGCTGTAGCATTTTTGTGTGTGTGTGCTCACTCATGTTAATATGAAACAATACATTTCACAATTCCTTTATTTATACCACGCTTCCCCCTTGTCTTACCATGTGTGTATGTATATATAAAATGTATGTGTGTGTATATATGTAAATATACACCATATGGGTGATTGTTTTGACCCCCGTCTGGTTTGGCGCTAACCTGAAATGCCTGGCTGCTGTGCATGCAGCCTCCCCATTGGCTAGAATCTTACAATTCCCTCCCATTTTACCTCTGGATGCCTAGCAACCAGCTAGTCTGATTGGCTCAGGCTGTACCTTGCAAGGCATTCTGCTTGGTGATTAGAACAGTCTACCCATATCTGATTGGCCCTCACCATGGTGCCAGTCGAGAGCAGTCAACTATAGCATGCCACAGCACTAGAAGAGAGGCCAGGAGCAAACAGCATTGTCTGCAGATACATGCTGTCACAACACGAGGGGGAGGAAAGCAAGAATGAAAGAGAGATGAGAGGAATGAGGAAGAGAGGGAAAGGAAGAAGGAAAGATGGGGGTGGGGGTGGAGAGGGATGCCACTGACAGTGTGGTGAGTCATGCTGAGAGGATTGAAGAATGAGGTAATGCCTTATGTGTGGGATGATGTCATCTATAAGAATGCCCCCCACAAACACACACACACATCTGTTAATCTTTTGAGTGAACAGTTTTAATTATTAAGCGCTTTTCTCCAATGAGCTGAAAAGCCGGTGTTTCTGGATACCATCTAATGCATGAGGCTTGTTTCTGCCTCTTGTTTTTCTTGATTGCAGCACCAAAGAGAATATTTTAGTGTGATGTGCACAATACCAGTGTTGACAACCTATCAGGCTTGTGTTTTAGAGAAACCGACAACTTGTTCCCTGAAAGGAGGGAACGAGTTGCTGTGTCAGTAGCTGATGCTATGGGAAACTCCTCAAAGTTGTGACGATCTCACCCTTTAAAATCATGCCAATTTATTTGCAGATGCTGCTCCGTCCCTGATGCACGTGTCATCATGGGCATATAAACTGGAGCACAGCACCATTGAAGAGAAATGAAGAGAACGCATCTCTCAGTCCCTTATTATTGAGAAATCTGTAGTGCAGTGAGTGTACACAGCGTCTTGGAATTACAGTTGTAGCCAGTACGTTCCCTTTCAAGTCCATCACTTTGATTGTGCCATGCTACTGATTTACCTACACAAGGGCAGGCCTACTAGAGGTTAGAGTATTTGAAAGACATTGGCATAATCTCATCTTCGTATATTTTTTCATGGTTAGAAAATATAACAATGACACTAGCCATACTCTGTAGTGAAACCAGGGAATGGAATCAGAGTGGTCATAGATGAACAAAATAAAGTAATGACAATAGCCAAAAGAGTAGTAGAACATTAAAACATTGCTCTTCACTCTGAGAAGGGACAAGGAATGGCATGGACATAAAGTTTATCTTAGCTGCTCATTTCCATTCTTTTCAGGAGTATGTAATTGATGTCAACATCTTAAGAGAGATGTTGCTCCATTTAAGTCTTGAACAGGCAAAAGAGGCGAAATAACACAGAAGCAGGATCAGAGGTTTCAGTATCGCAACAAGCAAAATGGATTAGGTTGTTGTTTTTAACTTGATAACAGGACGTCTATTGACCTTAAGTGTGTTTACTTGATATGTTAAACTAAATATGATCACTAAAGTGATTCATTTTTGTGCTGAGAGGAATATGAAATGTTGATATGTTGTGTGTGTGTGTTTGAGAAAGACTACAACCAAATAGAGAAGAGAGGGGATTGCACCAAGCTTGATGTATTGGTATGTGTCATACGCAGTGGAGCAATATCATCTGTAGTAGGTCATTGAGTGCAGAGGGGTATCCTGCCTGCACACACACACTTAAGCGTTCCATACCTTCAAACCTCTCTTGATCCCTTAAGACAAGAGACACACTGTCCTTGTCTAAACCTCTCAAATTGAATGTGTCAAACAAGATTCCAGAAGTCATTGCCCACAGCTCAACAGAGATTCATGTATGGGTGGGGGGGGTTTCAGTTTGGTATCAGGACAGAAGAGGTGACCAGATGTTTGCTGTAAAAATGAAGGGAAATTAAGCCAGTGGTTAATGCTCAGAGTGTGCCATTAAATCTGTTTGTAGTGATTGCACATACTGAACTGCTGCTAAATTTACTGTAATTTGGACTTGCAAGTGAGCAACAGTCAGATAACTGATAGAGAAATGGATCATGGAACAGTACTATTTATTATAAAAAAATACATTAAGTCATAATTAAGTCTTGGGAGCAGTTTCCAAATGCCTGAAGGTACCACGTTGATCTGTACAAACGATAGTACGCAAATCTAAACACCATGGGACTACGCAGCCATCATACCGCTCAGGAAGGAGAGACATTCTGTCTCCTAGAGATGAATGTAGTTTGGTGCAAAAAGTGCTAATCAATTCCCATAGGACCTTGTGAAGATGCTGGAGGAAATGGGTAGATAAGTATGTCCACAGTAAAACAAGTCCTATATCAACATATCCTGTAAGGCTGCTCAGCAAGAAAGAACAAGCTGCTGGATGACAATCAGTCAGGCTTCAAAAGTGGACACTCCACCAAGACTGCCCTGCTGTCATTCATGGAGTCGCTGAGACAGGCAAAAGCTGAATCCAGATCATCCAGATCATCCGTCCTGATTCTGCTGGACCTATCTGCAACCTTTGACACAGTCAACCATCAGATCTTACACTCCACCCTCTCTTCATTGGGCATCACAGGAACTGTGCTTGACTAGTTTAATTCCTATCTCTCAGGTAGGTCCTTCATGGTAGCCTGGAGAGTTGAGGTGTCCAAGCCACATAAGCTACTTACTGGGGTACCTCATGGTTCAGTGCTTGGACCACTTCTTTTCTCTATACACACATCACTGGGACCCATCATTCAGGCACATGGTTTCTCTTACCACTGCCACACTGATGACATGCAACTATACATGTCTTTCCAGCCCAACGACTCCACAGTGACTGCTCGAATCTCTGCCTGCCTGGCAGACATCTCAGCCTGGATGAAGAAATAACACCTGCAACTTAACCCAGCCAAGACCGAACTCCTTGTCTTTCCAGCCAATCCTGCTGTTGAGCACAACATCACCGTGCAGCTGGGTGCAACTACAGTAACACCTTTTCCACATGGGGACAAAGATATTACTTTTTGGAGAAATGTCCTCTGGTCTGATGAAACAAATATTTAACTGTTTGGCCATAATGACCATCTTTATGTTTGAAGGAAAAAGGATGAGGCTTTCAAGCCAAAGAACAAACATCCCAACCGTGAAGCATGGGGGTGGCAGCATCATTTTGTGGGGGGTGATTTGCTGCAGGAGGAAATGTTGCACTTCACAAAATAAATGACATCATGAGGAAGGAAAATTATGTGGATGTATTGAAGCAACATCATAAGACATCAGCCAGAAAGTTCAAGCTCGGTCGCAAATGGGTCTTCCAAATGGGCAATGACCCCAAGAATACCTCCAAAGTTGTGGCAAAATGGTTTAAGGACAACAAAGTCAAGGTATTGTAGTGGCCATCACAAAGTCCTGATCTCAGTCCGATTTGCAGAACTGAAAGCGTGTGAGCAAGGCGGCCTACAAACCTGACTCAGTTACACCAGTTCTGTCTGGAGGAATGGGCCACAATTCCAGCAACGTATTGTGAGAAGCTTTTCCCAAAACATTTGACCCCAGCTAAACAATTTAAAGGTAATGCTACCAAATACTAACAAAGTGTACGTAAACTTCTGACCCACACGTATGCAGTGATAATATGCTTACGTACAGTAAACAAATGCAAAATTGAAAAAACATGCTTGTATAGCTTGTAGCCCAGCTAATACATTTTTTATTATACGCTTTGGTGTGAAAATTTGGCAATACTACTTTTGAAACGTGATGGCACCCCCTTGAATGTGAAGACATGACAGGTTTGACGTCAGGGACCTCAGAAGGCATCAGTTTTCGTGTCTCATGACCAATCATTATTTATGTCAGACCTGACGTGATGCATCATCTAAATGTACAAAAAAAAGTTAAAGGGATTTGAGAGCTATAGCGAAGAGTAATGTTTTCAGTGACTGACAAAATTTTAGGTGAACAGGAGTAATAATAGTTGTTAATTGATAGAAAATTCATAATTTACTTGGAAGAATTTTTTTTATTGTTTTTTTTTTTGCAGTTCTGATTGATAAAATATTTGTATTTATTTTGTAATTACAACAGAAGTATAACTTTCAATAGACTTGCCCATCAAATCACAGAGCATGTATTTTCAATGGACTTTATGAGAAATCATCACCATTTGATGTACTTTAATACTAGGCTGCCTGCCAGGTCCTTTCCCCCTCCCTGCCATCCACTGCATGATATTTATGCCATGGGTCCAAAAAAAGTGACTTTTTTTACCATGGCTTCCCATATGTTTAAATACCAAAGCAGACTGACTAGAGATAAAGGTGAAATGATGCTCTTGTAAAAAAAAACAACCTGCCTTTTACATTTTTACAACTTGAAATGACATTTAAAGGGGTCATGACATGAGAAACCAAATTTGCCTTGATCTTTTGGTATATAAGAGGTCTTTGTATCATTAAAACGTCCTGCAAGTTTAATATTTTAAGACGTCCTCCCCATTCTAAACGAATCATTTATTTAATCAAGCTCAAAATACAGCTCGTTCTGGATTCATGGTTAGAAGTGACGTGTCGGTTAGAAGTGACGTAACAGCGTTTGCATTTGACCGCCTCCAGCACAAGATAACTATGGCAAGCCCTTTTAACATTTAAAAGCTAGATTGGATAGGTGTTGCAGATATCTGTAATTCAGTTTTGCCTAGTCAAAAAGAACATTTCAGATATCCGAAACTACATTCTTCCTATCCATAATTGTCATTTCAGATATCCACAAAGACATTCTTCCTAGGACAAATGACGTCACTTTTGCCATTCATTTGTATGGGGTTTATCATTACAGATATCTACAATTCAGTTGCAGATATCCACTATGTGAATTATGGATATCTGCAACTGAGTTGTAGATATCTGTAATTCCAGTTTGTGATATCTACAATTTGATTCTGACTAGTCATAAACTCCAGTTCAAGATATCTTTAATTCACCTCAATTCCAGATATCTACATGTTCCTTTTCAGATATCTTAAATTAAGTTTTGACTAGGCTGAAATTATGTTGTAGATATCTGTAACTGGAATTATGACTAGTCAAAATAACGTTGTAGATATCTCAAACTGGAGTTAGGGATAGTCATAATTTAATTGTAGATATCTATTATCAATTTATAGATATCTTGAAATGAATTTTGATTAGAGATATCTAAAATTTGAGATATCTGTAACTTTCATTCTGCCTAGTCAAAATGTAATTACAGATATCTCTATCTGTAGATTCGACTGGTCACAGTTACGTTACAGATATCTTGAATGACAATTCCAACTATCCAAAATGTAATTACGACTAGTCAGAAAGACGTTGTTGATATCTACAATGTTAATTCCGGATAGTCAAACTTTGCTTTTAAATGATAAAAGGGCTTGCCATAGATAACTACGATTTAAGCGCAAGACAACTACGCTCATTTCGTATCGCCGTGCGCCTCACAAGTGTTCAGTCGATGGACAGCGAGCTCTGACAGAGACTACTTGTGCACAGGAAAATTACGATGCCACACAGATGTGCTGTTCCTGGCTGTGGTCAAACAAAACCTCTGAATAAGCTGCCGAAAGATCCAGACGTCAGGGAAAAATGGATGCAGTTTATTTTTTGCGGACGTTCCAGTCACGGCAGTGTTAACTTAAGCGTTTGTTCTGTACATTTTAAGGATGACTGTTTTGAGAACAAATCTCAATATGATGCTGGCTTTGCCAGAAAACTGTTGCTCAAAGATAAGTCCGTGCCGACTATTCTGGGAACAACGACGACGCAAACTGTAAGTAATCTATTTTAAACTTTAAACTACTTTTTAAAGCGCAATTTCATTCATTATGAATAATCACAGTGTTTTTACTTAGTTTACTTGCATATTGTTCTGGCTGGGAGCGTCAATAATTGATACATAGGCACTGACGTTAGCCAATCATAACAGTGGGCGTTAACACTGAAGTCTTAAATGGAAACGCCCCCAAAACAGACTGTTTGAATCAGAGGATGAGAAACAGGGTGGGAAAAGGTCATAAATCACTAGATTTTAAAAGTTTTTCTTAAAAAAAAATATATTAATACTATAATTGCACCTAAGGGAACATAATAATACAATAAAAAAAACCATGTCATGACCCCTTTAAAAGCCGGACCTCCTTTCAGACAAAGTCGTAAAACTTTCTTGTTGGGTAATAAAAAGCCCTGTTCTGAAGATACATTTAATTAATGATTTTAGAGAGTTTTCATATTTTGAGTTCTTTGACACTGAATTCTGAAAATATTAGTTTTTGTATATATTGAAACCATTTTTATTTTATTTTATTAGACACCATAATCCATCTAAATGTGAAAATATATGCAAACTGATACAAAATAATTAACAATAATGAACCATTTTAAAATACTTTTTTTTTTTTTTTTACATGTATATACATTTGTATGAATAAATGTATACAATTTTGTACAACAAATACATAATTTATTTTAATGTATAATTAAGCTTTATTTTTTTATTAGACTTCATGATCCATTTAACTTGGGTATGAAAATGGATGCATTCAATAGTTTTTAAGCAGACAAACAACATTTTACAGACACTTTGTGTTGCTGACAATGTAGATTTTCAGAAGTGCTCTGTTATAACTAATGGCATTTATGAAGGACTGGAAATCTGCTGCAGAAGAATGTGTGCAGTTCTAATTGATTGGCCCTAATTGTCCATTGATTTAGGTTGTAGTGGGACTGATGATGATTGAAGTTTCACCCAACAGCAGCAGATCCTAGAGAGCCGGAGATCAGACAAATAGATCACATGATGGATTAACGCAATGTAGCACAGTGATGAGTCATCAATGCAGTACACACACATAGACACTTTAAACCTCTTACCCCCAGTACCACTGCTTAAACACTGCAAGCTCTTTGAAATCCCGACCCACCCATATGTGATGACCTAATCCCTTCATTTTCAGCCAATCACATTGGTTGTTTTCTTTCTCCAGGTGCTTTCTTTCTCATAGTGATTCTCATGTTCTTATTGGTTCTTACAGAGTGTCAAGGTTAGATTAAAACAGCAGGAAGTTAGTGATCTCATTCCCCATTCTGTATACTTAGGTGTGAGTGTTTGAGCTGAGATCATTTCTTGGATTAGGATCATTATGCTTATGTAATGGCCTTTATTTCTCTAATATTGTGTGCGTGTGTTAAAGGGGGGGTCTGTGTGCTTGTGACCATTTGTATGTGTATAGGGTTGTGAAACTCTTCAGACAACAGTAGACAGAGTAAATTCCACAGTGTGATAATGTCTAAACCAATAAAGACCACACACACTTGAAGTGGAAAGTTTCAGTGTATTTTGTCCCCTTGTCTCTATCCATCATGGTCTGTTCATTGTATGCACTGATGATCTAAAAACAAAATATGTCTAGATTGCATTGTCTCATGTTTCATCTCATTTACTACAACAGTCAGATCAAAAATAATAAGAGCATTTGGGTTTGATCATGTTTGCATCAGGCACCATACACCATGACGTACTCAAGATTTCTCTTTGCTCTTCAGATTTTTGGGAATAAGATGTTTATTCCGTCTCTGGATGGAGCTCTGTTCCAGTGGAACAGAGACCGGGAGAGTATGGAGGCTGTCCCCTTCAGTGTTGAGTCCCTGTTGGACTCCTCGTACCGCATCGGAGAGGATACTGTGCTGGTAGGGGGCAAGTCCCTCACCTCGTACGGCCTGGGCGCATACAGCGGCAAGGTAACTCACACTCTAATGCTTCTATTATAATGACACTGTTCTGTCTTAATTTTCATAAAAATAAATTATTTATCTACTTTTGTGGCCTTCTTCAAACATATCATGGCAATCTTCGTTGAGCCACTACTAAATCTACAGCGACAAAAAAATTTTTTTTTGCTGGTGTTCTGAATTGAATATGATGATTAAGAGATATTGTTTCAAATCAGCAAAATCAACAACAAATTACTCACTGAGTCCGTCAGAGCAGTAACCGAATTAACATCTTACTGGATGACTGGTGTTTATGACAACGTGTAGTTAAAGATTTACATTTTCAAAGAATTTTGTGATAAATGTATTTAACATTTTTGTTTAGGAAACACCGTAACATTGCGGTGGTTGCTGGCTTTAACTTCTCTTTCTCTCTGTAGCTGAAGTATATCTGTTCGGCAGTGGGCTGCAGTCGGTGGGGGGATGAGGAAGGAGAGCCAGAGGACATACTGTTACTCCAGAGAACACAGAAAACAGTCAGAGCAGTGAGACCTCGCAACGGCTTTGAGAAGTAAGAAAGACCCTCAGGCTTTACTCTTATTGAACTCTTCATGTGACGTTGAAATTAATCTTTAAGTCAACATGAAATGGTATTCATAACCCATTTTACTTCTGTAGCCTGCCTTATTTGCAAGTGAAACAGGATATTTCAATGAAATCAAATGTAGGGAAGGACTAGATTATCCATCAGAAATTGGTTAGATTATTTAAAGTTGGCATTCTATATCAGACTGGAGCCAAGTGTTTGGAGGGGAGGGGTTAAAAAATTTAAGAGGGTTTGTTGACATCAGCCAAACAGGAATGTAATTTCAGAGGCACAGCAAAAAAAAAAAATAAATGTGTGTGTGTGTGTGTGTGTGTATATAACATGTATTTAGAAAGTACTGTAAATTGGGACATTTTAATTTCCTGATGACTAAAAATTAAACTGAGTCCGAGAAATGCAAGGTTATGTCCATATCTCACAATGGTAGAGTAGAAGTAAAGCTTGTAATATATTCTCTCTTTCTCTTTTTGTTAGATGGAACTTCAGTGTGGGAAACTTTGAGCTGAAATTTGTCCCTGGGATCCAGTCCAACCTCAACTTCCTGGAGGGGGAGGCGTCTAATGGGGAGACCTGGCGTGAGGTCCGACGTGAAGCACAGCGTGTAATCCAGGGGGAGACTGATGCACAAACCAAAAATCATGCTAATACACATCCAAACCCACATACTCGGGTAGAGGGCTTAGACCTGGTCATCAAAGTTTCTGTGCCGGACTGGAAAGTTATGGCCTTCAGCACCAAAACAGAAGGACGACTAATCTGGGAGCATCAGGTAACACAAAGATATGTGTTATGTTATGCTAATTAGAGTTCTAGTTCAAACTTGTCAGAAACTACTCCATAATGTATACTGATTTGGCCATTATGTCTTTGATTCTCTTTTCTGAGAAGTTTTGCATACCCATTGCCTCTGCATGGTTGGTGGGAGGGGGCAAGGTGACACCTATCAGCCTGTTTGATGACACCTCCTACACACCCCACTCTGAGACCGAGACTCAAGAGGATGATGACATCATAGACGGGGCCCGAGAGGCCACAGAGTCTAGCGTTTATTTGGGTAATGCACATTTGAAGTTTGTTTTGTATGCATTAGGGGCCATTCACACAGGGCGTGTTCTTGTGTCTCTGTTTTTTATTTTTTATTTTACTTTTTTAACGTAAACTTGCAGACGTTTCGGATAATGTTTTTTTTTTTGCAGCATCTTACACCATGATGGTTCTGTTTTAACCCTTTAAGCTCTGCCGGCAGGCCCACAAGAAAAAAATGATTTATTAAAATATTAGTAACTACAGTCTTGACCAACACAAAATAGGTGTCATTTGAAAACTTTGAAGCTCTAATTTACAATGCACGTAGGCATTATTACCAAAACTGACCAAGAACGTTGAAATTTGCAGACATATCATGAGTGTTCCGTTTTGATAATTTATCAAATAAATCGCACTGTACATATTATTGTAATCAGTAAATACATAAAAATCATCAAATAGTCTTATGTTGGTGTAAAGCTCTCACTGAGTAGAATACAACCAGATTATTTTTCTGAGACAAAAATGAAGCAAATAGCTTTGTCTTTGACTTATGTTTCATTTGAATTGCTCTTGAGTTGAGTTGCTCATATGTCTTATTTTTGCATATTAAAAATAAACAGAACTTTAAATGTCAAATTGTAATGTGATTATCTTTCAAACAAGCCCACACACAAGGTAATCGGATGCATAGATAATTAGAAAATTGACAAAAAGCACATCTGGCTCTCTTTCATCTTCAATCTGGCTGAAAGCACATTAGCTTTCCTGGATCAGATGATGTCATGGGAAATTATGTAGCATCATGGAATACTAAACCAATCAGATTGGGTTCAGATCAGTGCAGAAATCATCCATATTTGGGCAGAGATTCATATGATGGGTGACTGTTACATACGGCCACCAGAAGATGGCCCCAAATACATGACACAGAATCAATGATGACACAAATGCCACAGAATGAAACTCAATCTGTGAAATCGCATTACTTAAATCATGTCTCCATGATATGCAAACCTTTAGTCATTGTTTTGTTTGCATATATAATTAGTTCTTATGTACAAATATTATGTTTATTTGTTTGGAGAAACTTTTGGACACTTTGAGATGTTTTTGGACACTATGATAAATTATATTTGTAATGTTATATCTTTTGATTGCTTAGTCATATCAACACATAATTTTACTCCGTTACAGTTCACATGATTCGAAACAAAAGCAGTTTTTCTGAGCCACCTTATTTACACCGTGAGGAATACAATGTCAAATTAGAAGAAAAGTACATGTTTGTCTCATGCTTTTTTCAGCAGTTTCTTATGCAGAGATTATCATAATTTATCATAATCCATATAATAAAAAAAAAAAAAAGAATTCTTTACAATAATACCAAACACTTGATCCTCCTTGTTTTTGTGGAGTTGTAAGCCTTTCATTTTGAGTATGCCACTGAAACCTCAGAGCTTAAAGGGTTAAAATACATTTTCCGTTTAAAGACACTTTTTGTGAGAACTATAAAATATTTAAAAAAAATGCATCTTGAGACACATGTGGTTTATTCCATACAGTTGCACTCTTTCCAACTGTTTTTGAACATTGTTTGTGTAAACAGCTGAATATGTGACACATAGACAAACCGATAATACTTGAGTCACTGCTCTAAAATGTATTTATCTTTTAAAGGTATGTTTCAGGGTCAGTTATACCTTCAGTCCTCAGTGACAATCTCAGAGAAGTTTCCATCGAAGCCCAAAGCTCTAAATGGTCAGGGCACCAGTGCAAACTTGATACCACCTCCTACCGTCAAATGGAAACCCCTCATTCGTGAGTATATTACACCCTAAGACATGCAAAATATATATTCAAGCCTATGTAATGGTATATTAAATGCTTGACCTTTTCCTCCTAGACTCCCCCTCCCGTACTCCAGTCCTGGTGGGCTCTGAGGAGTTTGATAAATGTCTAAACAATGATAAATTCTCTCATGAGGAGTACAGCAATGGAGCTCTGTCAATATTGCAGTATCCGTATGGTAAGAAGAACAGTGCTCATAGGTATTGTGTGCAAATACATGGTTAAATCGGTCATAAGCAGTGAAATTGATATCTAAGCATGTGGTTTGAGAGATAATTCTCTGTTTTCCTTTGTAGATAATGGATACTACTTTCCATATAGTCCTCGTTACCGCAGTCGCCGTGATGAGACAGCGGTGAGTGTTTTGCTGAAGAAGGATGGAGTGGGGTCACAGCTGAGAAGAAAAGATCCTGTGCTGCTGCTGCCATGGTGGAAAGAGATTCTGGGTACCATCATCTTCTGCATTGCTGCCACCACCTACATCGTCCGCAAGTTCTTCCACCCACCCACAACATACGTGCGGGTAAACAAGCCCTTATTCTCAAATGAACTGATAAACTCTTGATACAATCTCACTTAAAAGTCATTTAAGTTGCAGTAAGATTTCTCACTGTTCTTTATTTCTCTGTGTAGCAAAGGAAGGAGTCTGAGACACAGTGTCAAACGGACAGCAAGTTTGAACTGGACTTTACAGAGCCCAAGGAAGTTGTTATCACAGAGGCTCGCCCTAATGAATATGTGTCAAGGTAAGTGAGCGGAAACTACGGGGTAAAATTAGGAAATTCACCATGTAATAATTTGGGGACTGTTGTAACACTGCTTAAAAGACCAGCTTAATGCTGGTTTGGAGCTGGTCTAGCTGGTGTATCAGCATATTGTTCACCATCAAAACATAGCTGGTGAAGCTGGTCAACTAGTATGGTTTTCCTGGCAATGTTGGTTAACCAAGGAAGACTCACTGGTTAAGCTAGTTAAAAAGCCTTTTTCGAACACCAGCACGTCAGCATTCTATGTGATGGATCAGCAATCAAAACAAAACATATGCTGGTGATCAGCTGTTTTGAAAAAGCATAGTTTTTTTAGGGATTAGTTGATATCACTCATAACAGAGATTTTTGTTTGCGTGTATTTGTCAGATACCTGACAGACTTTGAGCCTGTGCAGTGTTTGGGACGTGGTGGATTTGGTGTTGTGTTTGAGGCACGCAACAAAGTGGACGATTGCAACTACGCCATCAAGAGGATCCGTCTACCCAACAGGTAACTGTCCACACGAAAACAGTAACGCTCCATCAAAACTCCCTCACCAGAACCAATTGGACCAAATGTCTATTTGCCAGAGCCCATCAATCCAGATACAGGTGTCAGTATGTGTGCATTTAATGCTGTGTTTGTGATTGTAGGGAGTTGGCCCGTGAGAAGGTCATGCGAGAGGTGAAGGCTCTAGCTAAACTGGAACACCCAGGCATCATCCGTTACTTTAACGCATGGCAGGAGAGTCCGCCACAGGGCTGGCAGGAGGACATGGATAAACGCTGGCTCAAAGACGCCAGGTGCGAAAACATTTTTGAACGTGAACTTTGCGACTTGAAATAAATGCAGTGTTACCACAGTCATTGAAAACCTGGGAATTGTACGACTGCGTTTTCCACATCTTTTACACTTTTAGAATTGTCTTGGGAGTGTCATGGAAATTAAGAATTTTAAATATATTCAGTCTCTAAAATATTTAATTGGCTAAAAATATCTCTTTCTGACTGCAACCTTTATGAATCCTTTATCCAATAATCACAAACTACTGGATAAAAATCATGGAACTTAATTGGTCCAAAGCTTTGGGAACCCTGTTAATATAAAATGTTTTGTATTGAAATTAAAATAAAGTTAGAATTGTGGCCCATTAGATAACATATACAATCCAACACATTCAGGCTTGTTCTTATGAGGGTGACACAAGTTTGAATCTGGCTTGCAACATCTCAACCTCTTCTAAACCAAGTTATTCTATTCTACACTAAATTATAATATGCTATACTATTCTACATTATATTATACTGTGTTATGCTATATTATGCTACAATGTTATTTTATATTATACTATATTATTATATACTTATATTATACAATGCTCTACTATTCTATACTACATTATGCTACACTCTGCTATAACAATATCACATGCTATGCTTTGTTATACTTAATTAAAAAGAGAAAAAATGCCAAAAAAAAAAAGGAATTAAATTAATTGTAAAACTTAGATCTGGTATTTTAGTAATACATTGACACTACCTTAAAAGAAAGGGTCTTTTTTTTATGCAGTACTGCTGACTGGCTGCTGAGCTCTCCTGACCACATGGAAGCATTCTCAGTCAAGGTTCCTGTGGCCTCTCCCTCTCCGGTGGACTCCTCGTGCATGTGCGCTGGTGGTGGGGATACAAGTGTGTGCGCTGGTGATCAGGTGTGTGTGGAGGGTCTGGGGCCTGACAGTATGATGTCAGAGAGAGACAGTCAGGCTGACCTAGATGCTGTCCTGGAAGTCTCTGATTCTCCCCACTCTTTTGTCCTCTGCCCTCCCCGCACGGTTGCTCCTGGTGACTGCACTTCCTCCTCCTTTGATATTGTCTTTGAGGACTCAGGCTGTGAACACCAGGACAATGAAAGTGATCTCAGCGGAAGCACACCTGTGCCACCTGTGTGCCCTTCGCGGTCTGGATCCAAACCCCAGTGTAGTACATCAACAAGGCCACCCTCTTCCACACCTCCACGGCCCACCTCTCTGAGTCTGGTCTCCAGCACCCCTTGCCCTCCTGTGCGGCCCCTGCTCACACCTAAAGTCTACCTATACATTCAGATGCAGCTGTGCAGGAAGGAGAACCTGAAGGACTGGATGGCCCAGAGATGTTTGCCTGAGCTCAGGGAGAATGCAGAGTGTCTGGACATCTTCCTGCAGATTGCAGAGGCTGTGGTTTTCTTACATAGCAAAGGACTTATGCACAGAGATCTTAAGGTAGGACAACACATAATAAACACTCATTCACTTGAAAGCAAGCAAATTTATAGTTCTACCACTTTTGTGTGCTGTGTTTTGTAGGGCTTTGATAACACTATCATATCGATATATCGCAATAATTTTTTCGCGATATTGTTTTGTTACTTTAGATACCTGTATCATAATTTTATTAACTTATTTGTGTATTCATATCAGGGTCAGAAATAAAAGGGACAGTTCACTCAAAAATAAAAATTCTCATCATTACTCACCCTCATGCCATCTGAGATGTATATGACTGACTTCTGCAGAACACAAAGATGCTTAGAAGAATATCTCAGCTCTGTAGGTCCATAAAATGCAAGTGAAAAGTTACCAGAATTTGAAGCTCCAAAAAGGAGATAAAGTCAGCATAAAAGTAATCCATGTAACTCCAGTGGTTTAATCCATGTCGTCTGAAGTAGTAATCCAGTTGGTTTTGGTTGAAACCAGACTAAAATATATCTTCTTGTTCTCTGAACATCTTGTCATTGCAGTCTCTTAGCACAATAATGATTTCAAGCTCGATTACACTTCCTAGTGCTTGATGCATGCATTAGATGGCACTATAGGAAGCATAATCAAGCTTGAAATCATGATCAAGTAGACTGCTGTCAAGATATACATTGAAAAAGGAGTTACATTTTGGTCTTTTCTCTCTTCTGAAGTGTATCACTTCAGAAGACACCATTAAACCACTGGAGTGTGATGGATTACGTTTATGCTGACTTTTTTGAGATTCAGTGGTTTACAGAGCAGAGATATTCTTCTAAAAATATAACTTTATGTTCTGCAGAAGAAAGTGCACATTACACATCTGTAATTGCATGAGGGTAAGTAAAAGATGAGACAATTCAAATTTTTGGGTGAACTAATCCTTTAAGCGTGGCTTGAGGGGAAATATGCCACCGAAAGTGACAAACATGCCCCAGAAGTTAAAAATGTTGATGCAAAATAAGTTTTTATTTGTAAGATCTGATCTAGTTCTTATAGTTCTATTCTAGGAATAGTTACAGTTAATATTAACACATAAATATAAGAAAATAAATAAAATATGAATAGGCATTAATAATTATATATTTAATATTATGCAGAAGTCAGAAGTTTACATACCGTTATGTTGAAATTATTCAAACTAATTATTTAACCACTCCACTAATTTAATATTAGCAAACTATAGTTTTGGCATGCCGTTTAGGACATCTACTTTGTGCATGACACGAGTAATTTTTCCAACAATTGTTTACAGACAGATTGTCTCACTTTTAATTGACTATATCACAATTCCAGTGGGTCAGAAATGTACATTTTAAGCAGCTTAAAGAGCAACATGCAGGTTGGACACCCCTATATAGCATAGTGTATGTTGATGATAAAACAACTAGATTTTCTGAACTGGAGTAATATATATTTAGCCATTAACGATATTTTGAGATAAATTGTGATAAAATAACTTCCGCGTCTATAAAGCACTAACCGGAAGTGACGATGGGCGAGGGAGTCTGGTCAAGTTCAAGCTCAGGTTCCAATGGATGCGAATGAAGAAACCGAGTTCTCCGGTGTGGGCGAACATGCCTATGATGGCCCACAGGCCTATAATTATGAGCAAATTAAGAGTTAAAATAATTAAAAGTAAGACTTACTCTGCTAAGTCGATCGTTTTCGTTGCACAGAAAGTCTGCTAACGTTAGCACTTTGTCCTCCAGTCCAGCCCGCGCCAAAATCCGGTGTACACTTTGACGGTGGACTTGATTCCATCGAGTGCACCGAGGGAACAGCATCAGTAATCAGCCTCACGTGGTCCTTACTCCGAAATCCCATCCGAGACTCCAACAAATCTCCAGGTCGATAATTCTCGGAGTGAAATGTGCGCCACAAGCGAATGAGTGTGTGGTAACAGACGCGGCAGTGAAGTCTGCTCTCTTCACCTGCACAAAACGCACTCAAGACCGAAAAGCCTTGTTTTTGTAGAAGGAAAATGATGGACACGATGTCCTGACAGGCTGGAATTCGTGCAACCAGCACAAACACAATAATTTACCATTATGGCTTCTCTAAAACTTTCTGTACTGCTCTAACTACATCAACACCCACAATGAGAGCTGACCGCGAGCTCTTTTGTTTGCCTCGCCCTACGTCATATGACGCATTGATAGCGGGAAAGGCGTATTCCAGAGCCTAGCATATTTTCATCAAAATCTCTACATCAAATGAGATTTCATTAGTAATTTCTACATATGTGTTTTTAAAAGACCTCTGCAGACAATATAAAGTATTAATTCAGTTATAAATTCAACCTGCATGTTGCTCTTTAAGCAGTAAATTCCAGAAAATGATGTCAAGACAATTAGACAATTAGCCTCTGATAGGAGGTGTACTGAATTGGAGGTGTACCAGTGGATGTATTTTAAGGTCTATCTTCAAACTCGGTGCCTCTTTGCTTGACATCATGGGAAAATCAAAAGAAATCAGCAAAAAAATGGTTCATCCTTGGGAGCAATTTCCAAATGCCTGAAGGTACCACGTTCATCTGAACAATCAATAGTACGCAAGTATAAAAACTATGGGACCACACAGCCATCATACTACTCAGAAAGAAGAGGCATTGCGTCTCCTAGAGATGAACGTAGTTTGGTGTGAATAGTGCAAATCAATCCCAGAACAACAGCAAAGTACATTGTGTAGATGCTGGAGGAAACGGGTAGATAAGTATCTATATCCACAGTAAACGAGTCCTATATCAAGATAACCTGAAAGGCTGCTCAGCAAGGAAGAAGCCAATGCTCCAAAACCACTATTAAAAAAGCCAGACTGCTGTTTGCAAGTGCACATGGGCACAGAGATCACACTTTTTGGAGAAATGTCCTCTGGTCTGATGAAACAAATATTTTACTGTTTGGCCATAATGACCATCTTTATGTTTGAAGGAAAAAGGATGAGGCTTTCAAGCCAAAGAACAAACATCCCAACCGTGAAGCATGGGGGCGGCAGCATCATTTTGTGGGGGGTGATTTGCTGTAGGAGGAAATGTTGCACTTCACAAAATAGATGGCATCATGAGGAAGGAAAATGATGTGGATATATTGAAGCAACATCATAAGACATCAGCCAGAAAGTTAATCTTGGTCACAAATGGGTCTTCCAAATGGGCAATGACCCCAAGAATACCTCCAAACTTGTGGCATAAGGACAACAAAGTCAAGGTATTGGAGTGGCCATCACAAAGCCCTGACCTCATTTGGATAGAACATTTGTGGGCAGAACTGAAAAAGCATGTCCGTACAAGGCGGCCTACAAACCTGACTCCGTTACACCAGTACTGTCTGGAGGAATGGGCCAGAATTCCAGCAAATTATTGTGAGAAGCTTGTGGAAGGCTACCCAACATGTTTGACCCAAGTTAAACAATTTAAAGGCAATGCTACCAAATACTAACAAAGTGTACGTAAACTTCTGACCCACTGGGAATGTGATGAAAGAAATAAAAGTTGAAATAAATAATTCTCTACTATTATTCTGACATTTCACATTCTTACAATAAAGTAGTGATCCTAACTGAATCCTATGTCATAGAAATTGTGGAAAACTGAGTTTAAATATATTTTGCTAAGGTGTATTTAAACTTCTGACTTCAACTGAAATATAATTATATTTAATTGTAATGATTTGATTACAGTAAAGTTTTTGACAAAGGATGGCACACTGTATACTGTTTTTTTTTTTTAAATTTATTTAAAAATAAATCTAATTTAGGGGACAAATGTTGCCCCTCAATGGAAAAGTCAATTTCTGACTCTGATTCATATCAGTTCAATAATGATGAAGCAGGTCATCTAAATAATCGCAAACTCATAGACTTATGAGACTGTTATATATTGAAACGTGTATCGTAATGATATTGTGAGGTGGCTGGCGATACCCAGCTCATTTGTTTGGTGCAAATACACTCCATCTTATTCTATAAGACCTGCGATCCAGTTTAACCGGAATCTGATTGGCATAATTCCTTTAGTGAATCGGTGTGAAATCACAGACAGTGTTGCAAAGATATGGTGCTGTCAGTATGCACAATTCATTCTAAGTGATTTCCCCCTCAAAATGAAATTAACTCTGATTGCAGCTGGGGGTTTTTCCCAAAGCAAACTGCTCATTCACTTTTCTTCTCCCTCTTTGTCTTTCTCACTCAGCCTTCTAATATTTTCTTCACAATGGATGACGTGGTAAAAGTCGGAGACTTTGGACTGGTAACTGCCATGGATCAGGAGGAAGATGATGAGGAACTGAGTGCCCTCACCCCAATGCCAGTCTATGCCCGTCACACCGGCCAAGTGGGCACCAAACTCTACATGAGCCCTGAGCAGGTCAGCTCCATTCACTCTCTGAACACACTGTAAACAATTTAGTGTGAAAATGGTGCTGATTAGTCCGTATAAACCCAAGCAAGCCTGCTTTATTGACCAAATAAATTAATGATTTTTGCTAAGGAAAGCATCACTATTACTATTTCCCATGGTTGGGAATATGGATTTGAACAAAGCCCTAACCCCAAGGATTACATTTTCGCATGTACTACTGATGAGATCATCAAATGTGCCTTTTCTAAGGTCTCTGTCGTTTCTTTTCTTCTGTAGCTGTCTGGGAATTCTTATTCCCATAAGGTTGACATTTATTCCCTCGGATTGATTCTTTTTGAGCTGCTCTATCCGTTCCGCACACAGATGGAAAGAGTCAGGGTATGACCAGATACACACACAAACACTCATGTGCATGCAAGCAGAAAAATATTTGCCTAGTGTCTTATTAAATATTTATATAAAATATAGATATGTACCGATTTTAATAATGTCTGAATGTTTTTCTCACAGACACTCACAGAGGTCAGAGCCCTGCAGTTTCCTGCTGCTTTCTATAAGGCCAATGTCCAGGAAGTAAGTAAGTTTGTTTGTGTTTGTGTGCTTATACTATTGGGTATTGTACAATAAATGGGGTAGTGGGAGTGACGGTGCAATTGGGAAATCCAAAAGTAGAGCGACGCCTCTAGTGCCCTCCATAGGTGCAATGTTAGAATTACAACCTAAACATGCATTTGAAATAACATTTCCCCCCATTTACTTTTTACTGCATGTTCTGAAACTTTAATATTATTGAAAACATGTTTTTTTAATATTTAAACAGAATGTTATAGCATTATCTTCCCCAACTTTTTTCCCCCGCTGATGTCACTTAGAATCAGAAATAGTGATAGAAATAGAATCAGAAAGAATATTCCACGTTCAATACAAGTTAAGCTCAACTGGCAGCATTTGTGGCATAATGTTGATTACCAAAAGAATTTGTTTTACTCATTCCTCCTTTTCTTAAGAAAAAACTTAAGTGTTTAACTTATTTACAGTGAGGCATTTACAAAGGAAGTGAATGGGGAAAATACTCAAGTGTTTCAAAAGTATAGCCACAAAATGTAAACATTATGCATGTTAATTTAGTGTGATTAGAAACACTTGCTAACCTTTTCTGTGTAAAGTTGAATCAAATGACTGTGTAACGCTGTAAACACTTAAACCCTAAAACGACTGTACAATCTACATTGTAAACAACGTTACAGCTCAAATATTACACAAGTGTTAACAGAAGAATTAATGCAAGTGCTTTTATAAAATGATATGCTTGACATTTCTGTTTTGGCCCCATTAACTTCCATTCTAAGTGCCTCACTGTAACATCGATCTTTGCTTGATTTTTATTTTTATTTTTTAAAGAAAAGGATAAACAAATAAAAATAGTTTTTGGTAAACATTATGCCAAAAATGCTGTCGATTTAAGCTTAACTTGTACTGAACCCGCAATATTCCTTTAACTACTAGTCAAATAGCTATTTATGGCTTTATTCTGGTATGCTTACTTTTCACCAGCATATCAATACCAGGTACATACAATTATGTCATGCCTTTTTGTTTTCCTATTTCACTCTGTGATAAGTCACGTTGCGGCTGTAAAATGTGCATTGGCTCGTGTTTCCAGCCTAATATTTGTTTGTCTGAGCCTGTTCTTTTAGTCCCTTTTGCCTTTTCTTGACAAGTTTCATTGAAATAATTTTGTTCATCAGTCACTTTATAATTGAGATATTTTTGTGTTATTTCAGACACTGATATCATTGTCCTTGTTTATGTTTCAGGCTCAAATGGTACGTTGCATGCTGTCTCGAGTGTCTGCAGAGCGGCCAGAGGCATCAGAAATCACAGAGGCCCCCCTGTTCCAGGAGCTGGAGGTGCCCTGCAGAATCAGACAACGCACTCGGACATACAGCGCATCATCTGCAGGACGACCATCACGACAGATATCCACATCAAACTAGAATTCCCACTCAAAGACATGCATATACTGTGCCTCATCTACTGGACGACAAATGCAACCAGTCACCCCCTCTTGGCACACACAAAATTCCGACCTTCCAGAAACTTCCATTTTAAGCAACAGATCATTCCACAGACCTCTAAAACTGGAATTACACACCGCAAGCATGCACACTTCATCCATTCTTAACTGACCAATTAAGGCCTTTTTGCCATGGTTGCTCAACTTCCACCTTTAGAGTCTTGAGTTAAGGCCCCTTTTGCTCTAATTTTAACTCATTGTTGACCAATCACATGATTCCCAGCTCGATTTCCAGATGTACCGTTGTTACACACCCACACACAGTTGTAGGAGGAGAGTTGTTGTTTATGCAGTACTAATGAATGATGATGAATGACCTGCCTTTGGATGCCGTTCACTCTGCATGTCTTAAACAGGAAGTTGATACATGCTTTCCTGTCCGAACAGAAATTGTACTTGGTATTTAAGCTCCTGGTCATTTAAATGACAGGAGAGAAATAACAAGTAAGCAAGAGAGGCTTTGTGTGCTTTAAAGGTGCTCGTTCGAGTCTGAACGCACAAGTTATATAGCATTATAGCCACTCGCTGTTACGGATAAACAGTGTTAGTGGCTTAGGTGTTCATTACTTGATAAAACTGAAACTGCATATTGCTGAGTGCAATTGGGGATTTTTAAACTGCCTTTTAAAGCTGGACTTTACCAAGATGTTTGAGGCTGTTGTGCTGTCAGAATAAGTGGCTTAGAATTGAATCAAGAGTGGTTTGAAATGCAGACTGTAAAAACCATTCTGTAAAATACTTCATCTCATTAGCACCTAAAAATATAGTTTTCTGTATCTCTAATCATTTTGGGCCAGACATAATGATTTTTCGGGATAAGTCTGAATAAGAAGTGTTTTGACTAATCACATACACAATATGAGATACAGCCAGAGGAATCACTTCAACCAAATATTGAGCACACACCCTTAATTGTAACATATCAGGTAATAACTGATTGTATCATTGTTCTTATCAGTTTTGAATTGATAAGGGATTGGGGAAATTGAATTTTCCCTTAGAACCAATGTAATTTTCTTTTGTATATGGAATTTTCTGTATAGTATCTGCTTTTTACACAACTTTTTTCAACATCGATGGACCTGTTTATCCTAAGAATTGTTCTCAAATGTGTTGAGTTTGAGAGAGAATGGAGACAGATATCTGTGGTGATGGATTGGACCTCTGTGGTCTCTTCTGTTTAAAAGATACACTGGGTGCCTCTGCGTGCGAATACTGGCATGTTTCCTGAAAGGGCCATTATGCTGCAGATTGGACATGAGATTACGACCTCTGACCCTTAATCACAATCACATGATGCTTTGTCCTGTAATCTACGTCAGGGACCACTTTATGAATCTTTCACCTTTTAACCTGTTGCTGTGAACACAATCCAGTAAAGGCAATTAAGAGTGCTAATCCCGTTTGTTCAGATCACTGTGGCTACTGGGCAAGCCCTTCCCTGTCTAATGATCACAAATTACGTCTCTCTGTTTGGATTAATTTTATTGATGGCTGTTTTGATCATAGCCAGCCCTATTCATTATTGTTAATGTAGTGTTTGGTTTTGACACAATTCAGTTTCAGTCATGTTCATCAGCTGTTTTCTGTTTTGTTTTTCTTGTGTCTGTTGAAATCCCAGTTTCACTTTCCTTTAGCCCAGCTATCTGTCCAGTCGTGTATGTAAATATTTTATTTGTTTTTATTTATGTTGACTGTAAAAATCAATCCGTTGGATTGGTTGAGCTATAAATAAGGTATATGAATGCACTTCATCCAGAGGAGTGCGTTGAAATATTGCGACTTCTTACAAGTCAGATTTAATAAACGTTCTATGATGTTTGTAAGGGTGCTTTTGTGTTTTTTTTTTATTATTATTATTAGACAAAGCATATCTTGCATAAATATCAAATATGTTTAAACCGTGACTAAAAACTGTTCAACAAACAAAAAATTATGAAAGTCTTCACAGGGAAAAATTACATATTTTTACTTATTTTGGTGAGGCAAATGGCTTATTTTGCTTATTTTGGCCTTGTTTTTCCTAAACATGTTGCTTGTTTCTCATGTGAGATCTGGCAACACTACAATTTTTATTTCATCCACCCTTTTGTGCAGAGTACTGTCATTTTTAAAAGAATGTTTGTTTATTTTGTTTAACTGGTTACCATTTGAAAGGGAGGCTGCAGAACTTCTGAACCAGAATGAAAAAATACAGTTTTTACTCTGAATGTACCAAAATTAAAAAAAATTATTTTAGTATACTGTATATAATGTAACCTCAAAAGCAGGGTGTAAGAGTCTGGATGAATGGTTGTGTAATGTTATGACAAGGAAACTAAATATGGTTCAAAAGTTACATTTGCCAAGATTCTTTAAAAAGTGAGGATAAATACTTTTGTGTCAGCTTGGTGTGATTTTAAGATTTTATTATCACAATACATAAATATTCCCATGGCATAATTCATCTAAATCAATTGTATTTATTATTCTAATATTAGTTGAGATTACATTAAATATTTGTACTTAAAAAAAATAAAATAAAAAAAAATCAACTGGAACAAGTAATGGGATAGTTAAGAAAAGTGAAAGTGAAGATGTATAGTAAAAAATGACTTCAATATTGATCTATTTTTTCCCACACACAATCATATCGCTTCAGAAGACAGATTTAACCACTGGAGTTGTATGGATGACTTTTGTTTCTTTTTTTTTTTTAGCTTCAAATTTCTGGCCACCAATCGCTTGCATTGTATGGACCTACAGAGCTGAAATATTCTTCTAAAAATCTTAATTTGTGTTCAGCAGAAGACAAAAAAGTCATACATCACTCTAGGATGGTATGAAAGAGTAAAGGATGAGAGGATTTTCATTTTTGGGTGAATTTACCCATTAAAAACTGGAAATAAAAAAAATACATTGTGGCCAGTAAGAGTTGAGTTTTAAAAAAAGGTTTATGAACATGCAAACTGCCTATTTATGTATCAAGAGACGTAATATTTCTCATCATATTCCAAATAAGTGATGGTCTAATACCACAAAATGCCACAAGAGTACGCTGTTGAGCTATAGTAAGACTGAACAAACCTGTGATACAGCAGAAAGAGGTAAAAGGGGATAGGAGTGTTCCAACCATGTACCTGTCCCAGCATTTCTAATGTTCTATAGCCAGGTGTCTATTATCATATGAATTTATTTTCATGAAACATTTTCATTTTTCACTATTAATGTGTCTAATATTGGTCTGGAGCCTTTAGTCACAAACAGCTGATTGAATTCGCGCGCTCCATATCACCAAAGTCTCTCTAGCAAGTCAGTCCACTGGCGGCCATTTTCGGAATGCTCTCGGGTGGCTATTTCTAGTCATGACAGTGCAGCTCTTATCTACTTGAATGGAGAAAGACCAAAATCTCAATAACTTTTTGTCATGATTACGATCAAATAACATATTTCAAATAGCAATAAAATCTGACAAAACTGGTGTATTAAATTGTGATTATTTACCTCGTATTATGCTTAAAAAAACGCAATTTCCCCGATTTGTATATCTAATCCGCATGCGCGCTCTAGAGTTGATTGACAGGGGATGTCTGTATCTAAAAGGTGATTGGCTCTTTTAACCGTAAGGCAGGACTTCCTTTCTACATCCGTAGGGCGCTCAAAGCTGCTTGATTGAGCGTTCCAATGTCTCCCATTCATTTTAATAGATATGGAGGACAAAACCTGCAAAAATAATAAATAAATACACACATAAAGACATTTAATAAGAACAAAATAAATAAAGGAATAAATGTCTTGATAAAAACAAACTTTTTAATGAAAGTTATTCCTGAATTTATATTTGTAGAATTTTTTCCTTTATTGATTATTTTCTCTTTTGTATTTTTATTTGTTAAAACTTTTTTTATTCTTTCATTTTTTTATTATTATTATTTACTTATGCATTCATTTATTTTTATATGTATTTATTCCCACCTGTATTTATTTCCATATTTAAATATTCCCACATTTATTTATTTTTGTATTTATTCTTACATTTCTGTCTCTTGTATGATAATTATGTGGGCTGGTCCTGCTTACCATTGGTTTATGGTAGATTGAAGCGTGTGCTCGATTACGCTTGACTTGTTTTGATGTGACGTTAGGTCATCGCCATATCGTGTAAACTTTAGCTATTTGTGGGGGTAAAAACATAAGAGCTTAAGGCAATCCAAGATTTATTGGTTATACTACAATCACAAAATAAATGAGGAGCTGTTTCTTCAACAAAACCACAAAATGATCAAGTTTCATAAATTATATGATTTAATCTTATTCTTTTTTTTTCTGTGTATATAACTTCATATTTTGATGTCCGCAAATCCATAATATTGTTTTCTGTTGTTATGATTGTTCATTGTAAAAGGTACAGCCATGCTTAATTTCCCTGATCAATTATGTATGTATGTATGTATGTATATATAAGTTCTGCAAAAAAAAAAAAAAAATCTATAGCTGACACTTCACATTTATCTAGAGAGTTGCGCAACTTTGCGAATGAAGTCAATAACCATGCATCAAATTAATATGTTTCATTTAGAGTAGAGGTGCTTACTGATGGTTTAGGAGAGCTGTATGCTGGTATGAATGTCGATGCACATCCTGGATTGTTAGACTCTCTGCAAAACATTTCCCTGCATATTCTAAATCTGTGGGAGTCAGAGAGTGCTAAGGTGGGACGTCCATCTTATTTGCTTCTATTGAGCTCTCAACCAATGATGCACTGGAGCTACGCAAAGACCGCCTCCCTCATTTCCTTGTTGCACACAGAAAAGTACAAATAAATACATGTATAAATAAATAAATATATATGGGAATAAATATATATATAAAAATAAATGAACACATCAATAAAAAAATTAAAAACAATGCAAAATAAATGAATAAATAAAAAAAAGTTAAAAATAAATATAGAAAATAATATAGGAATAAAGTCATACAATAATAAATTCAGGAATAAATTTTATCAAAAACTAATTATATTTGTTTTATCAAGACATTTATTCCTTTAGTTATTTTTTTTATTATTAAATGTATTTATTTATTATTTTTGCAGGTTTGGGCCTCCATAAATATATAGAAGTGGCTCGTCTCTGCAATATATCTCTGATTTCAATCACTGCGCACTTCCGCATCTCTCACCGAATCTCCGTCATTTCCGGGTGTCACGGTACTGCAGCGATAAGCATCGGTAAGATGTGAACGGGAAGAAACGATAAAAATCCCTCTTCAAAGAAACCACGGGTTTCCGACAGCGTCAACAATACAGCCACCCTTTGCCCCCCGTTACGAGCTACTTTGCGGTTACCCGGACCAGCAGCAGATTCTCCACCAACTGTCAGACATTTTTGTGCGAATGGCAGCGGAGGTTCGGAGGGCCCTTGGCCGGTGCTGGTATCCGACTCTCGGCCTGGCCCGCGTTGGCCTTCCCGGGACCATACTGCGGTCTCTTCTCTTTCTCTCAGCCCTCAGCGGACTGGTGCGTCTGCCCGCGGCCACGGAAGCAAAGGAGTGCGATAAACAGTGCCTGAACGGCCAGTGCAACACAGTCAGCGGCGTGTGTGAATGTGAGCCGGGATGGGTCGGGGACCAGTGCCAGCACTGCGGCGGCCGCTTCAGGTGAGCATGTTGACACTTATTCACAGCTTAATTTGCAAAGGAACTTTCCCCAGTGCTCTAATCAAAGCCATTATGATGATAGGTTATCAGTGGGATATTAGCAGCATATATTGAAGCTTCTTTTTAAATAAGTGTGAGTACGACCTACTTTCTCTGCCATTTGATGTTCAGAAATTAGTCCGCGAGCTTCTATGTCATTTGATTTTCAAAAATACTTTGTTGAGCCCATTGTTTCCGACTCCTGTTGTCACTATGCACTTTTGAACCCTTGATACCAGACTGATGTTTTGGTATACATATAATTTCCTATACTATAAACAGTGATTCAAAGCTGACAAGATCAAATTCGGGGCTGGTTAACACACTTTTGACTTCGTGAATATTTCTCAGGGTAGCATATACATTTCTACATAGCCACATACCTTAAACTCCTGGCAAAAAAAAAGTTACTGAATATTTTAAACAGTTCACTAATTGCATGTTGACCTTTTGTGACAACTGGAACCTGTCATTAAACCAGTGGCATAGGTTTTATGTGATCATTGGAGGGATATGCTCGCCAGTCAACCCAACACCACAGCCAGCAAAACGAAATCTTAACAGCTTATTATAGGCTTTTCGGTTAAAAAGAATAGGAATTATTTGGCTCAAAATGATTGAAACTTTGAAAATTAAGAAGTTAACACATAAATATCAAAACAATGCTTTGGACTACAAGTATTGTATACATTTACACATGTGACAACCTACCTGATAAAAATGTGACCGCATGACCTTACTTCCATTCAAAATACATTTATCCTGTGAATACATTTAAACCTGTTGGTAAAAATCTGTCTTTATATTAATATAGTTGACCCTATGCCAGAGTGGTTTGATTATGTTTGCTTGTTTATGTAGGAGCTATATCAAAAATATGATGGCACAGAAAATTAACTTAAAATTTTGAATTCACAAAAAATATTCTAATTTAAGAGGATTTGGTCAAAGTGTTTGAAACCAACGTGCAAAACTACTGCTATAGAAAACACTTTGTGTAATTGGATTTATGACTCCAAATCATATTGTTATTGAGATTTAGCCCTTGTGACATCTTCCCCGTGTGGCACATAGCCCCGGTCTCTCCTATACAGTAACATTTAATGGTTGCATAGACTTTGGCAAAACTCATGATGCTCCATCATGGGATGTGGTCTTGAGGAAACCACTGATGGGCAAATTCTGGCAGAGACACTGGTTTTGTTTGAGGGCTTGGGTCATGTCGAGTGAGTCAGGCTCCAAGTGGCAGGAAGAGATAGGCAAACTGAAGCCAAATGATCATGTGTTGTCAATCATGAATCTTAACAGAGCCATGCTAGAGGCAGAGACCGTTTTGAGAATGGTGGGCTGTTATACCAAATCATGGGTTGCATGTACCCTATATTTACTGACTGTCCTCACAGCCTGTACAAAATGCATTGAATTATCTTGAATTAAGTGAAATTTAAGAGCTCCCTGGTCATTTCATCGCAGATCAGGATTTTTTATTCATTTATTTTTTATTATTACCAGAAATAAAGTGTGTGTAACAGAGACTCTAAATTCACTAGAAGATCTGTTTTTAAATCTAGACCCTTGCTGTAGACGTGTGGCCTGGGTAAACTGCTGCACACATAATCAAAATTAAATGGCCTACTGTTACAAAATGTTGGCTCTCTTCTAGTGGTGGACTGATTTTGTGTTGTTGTTGTTGTTGTTGTTATCAGTACCCCCCAAAGTTTTTGACTGGGGTTGGGGGTCATGGAAATCCTGGAAAAATTATTGAATATAGAAAGTGTGTTTTCCAGGCCTGGAGATGACATGGAAAAGTTAACACTAAATGTTTTGGAAAAGTCATGGAATTTTATTATAAATTACTCGCCACTAAACAAGTGAATCTGCATATAAATTGGGTTTTTCCTTGCTCAAAATGAGGAGCAGGTGGTACCATACTGATCAAAAAGTGACGTTTAAAACATGTAAACGTTGCGTTAATACACTACTAATGACCTGGCAGCTGAATACTAGTGTTCATTTTGTCAGCTGTTTTTTAATTTAGTCTTAATCCTGTGTCAAATATCCTTTTTAGTTTTATCATATTTAGTCAACCGTATCCCATTTTTTTTTATTGTCAAGTTTGTGTAAAAGTCTGGGCTTTTTAATGTAGTTTTAGTGAACGAAAACTTGACATTTTAGTCATATTGACATTTTAGACACTGAACACTGTAAACATTTTAGCCATAAGAGTATTATTGATAAGCATTTGTCAATCTTGTCTATCCAAAACCTATATATATATATATATATCTCACATTTTATTGTTGTTGTCATTTTAGTGTTATTTTTCACATAATATTGATCTTATCATGATGATCTCATGATGATGACGTTGCAAGCTGCAGACAGCGGGGGTGTGTGTCTGCGTGTTAGAGTACGCATCAGCCGGTGGAACTTTAAATCTCTCCCGGTCTCGACTCCTGCTCAGATTAGGTCTCTTCCACGACTTGTTGAAGCAGTTCTGACCGCACAGAGAATGACAGTTTTGGAGTTTGTGCTTATTTACATGTCACGCTCCCGTATTATTTGAACTTTAATTAAGGATGAAATAAAGATAAATCGCCAAGCTGTGATCTGATCACAAATGGCATCAAGCAACTATTCAACAATGGAATTTCTTTATTATTATTGCTGAGATTTGTAGTTACAAATGACAATCCACCAAGTGATGAAGGTGGCCGCCTAGTAATTCTCTATGGAGGAAAAACCCTGCATAATGTTTGTTACCATTGTAACTACTGCTGGGTATCACAAGCTGACGTTCATTCATTTTATACATTAATTTAAACCATGTAGGGCATTTAAAAGAAGGTCAAAGGCTTTGTGAATTTTTGGCTAAAAGAGACATTGAGAAATCCAAAAGATGATAGAAGAGGACGAGACAAGGACAAAACTGTTTGTTTGCAAGTGAAAAATCAAAACTTGTGAATTAGTGGATACTGCAGTGTCATTGATCTTCACTCAAAACATTTTTTTGCCTATTTTTAAGATGTATCCATTTCAATTGAATAACAAATTTCCATCTAATATTCCATCTAATAGTCTTGAAGAAAATGTAATTTAATAAAACTTGCATTTTGTAAGATTTGTAAATTTTTATTTTGTTAAAGATTAGGTAATTCAATTAGATGGATACGTGTTATTCAATTGAAATGGATACATCTTGAAAATAGGCCAAAATATTTATATATAAGGTGTTTGTTTTGACTGTTATTCAAACATTATGGCTGGGTATTGATATAGATATACCATTCGATTTTTCACGATCCGATAATTATATTGATTCGTAGAACACGTGCTAAATATCAGTACTGTTGGCACTGCAAATAAGAAAATTGGCACTTTTTTAAATGAGCGCTAAGTGATTTATTAAAACTTTTTTATGGAATGGTATGCAGCAAATGTTCCTTCTCCCTGAAAAATATTATGAGCAATTGTCACACTTTTAAGGTTCATGTATGCTTATTACAGGTAGGCATATACCTTAAGTAGATATTTATTGATGTTTAATTTGAAATCATTTAATAAAATAAGCTATATGATTACTTTTAAGGCTTTTAAGAATACTGAAATTTTCATTAAAAAATATTGCACAGGGATAGAATTGCATAAAAAGAAATATTTTATGTTATATCATTTATGAAACCCAGTCAACACCACATATTCTATTACATTATGCAATATTAATAATGTATACTGCATTTCTGTCTGAAATTCTTCACTCTCACGTTATGTTAAGGTTCTCCATAAAACTTGCAATACTTTGAAATACTATTATCTATCATCTTGAGAGTAATGGAGCAAGCAAGTGTCTCCTGAATATTATATACATTGCGTGTATAAGCCAAGAGCATTTGCCATTGCGCAACTAAAATTAAAGTCAAACTGTAAGAATCCTCGCTTGTATTTTCATGGGAGTTTGGCGTGAACCTCCGTAGACGGTTTGATTAAATCGATTAAATTCATTATTTTCTTAAAAATTATACAAACAATACCCCATAATGACAATGTGAAAGAAGTTTGATAGAAATCTTTTCAAATTTATTAAAAATAAAAGAATTAAAAATCAAAGTCTTACAGACTTAAAATGTCGTACAGAAGTATTCACAGCCTTTGACATGACATTCAAAATTGAGCTCAGGTACATCCTGTTTCCACTGATCATCCTTGAGATGTTTCTACAACTTGTTTGGAGTCCACCTGTTGTAAATGCAGTTGATTGGACATGATTTGGAAAGGCACACACCTGTCTATATAAGTACCCACAGTTAACAGTACATGTCTGAGCACAAACCAAGCCATGAAATCCAAGGAATTGTCTGAAGACCTCCGAGACAGGATTGTATCAAGGCACAGATCTGGGGAAGGGTACAGAGACATTTCTGCAGCATTGACGGTCCCAATGAGCACAGTGGCCTCCATCATCCGTAAATGGAAGAAGTTTGGAACCACCAGGATTCTTCCTAGAGCTGGCCGCCCAGCCAAACGGAGCAATCGGGGGAGAAGAGCCTTAATCAGGGAGGTGGGGAAGGACCTTAGCCAGGGAGGTGAACAAGAACCCAATGGTCACTCTGACAGAGCTCCAGCATTTCTCTGTGGAGAGAGGAAAACATTCCAGAAGAATAACCATCTCCGCAGCACTCCACCAATCAGGCCTGTTTGTTTGAGTGGCCAGATGGAATCCACTCCTCAGTAAAAGCACATAACAGCTTGCCTAGACTTTGCCAAAAGGCACCTGAAGGACTCTCAGACCATGAGAAACAAAATTCTCTGGTCTGATGAAACAAAGATTGAACTCTTTGGCCTGAATGGCAAGCATCATGTCTGGAGGAAACCAGGCACTGCTCATCACCTGCGGGACAACTACGGGACAGCTCTGTGAATGTCCTTGAGTGGCCCAGCCAGAGCCCAGACTTGAACCCGATTGAACAGAAGGAGAGATCTGAAAATGGCTGTGCACCGACGCTCCCCATCCAACCTGATGGAGCTTGAGAGGTCCTGCAAAGAAGAATGGGAGAAACTGCCCAAGAATAGGTGTGCCAAGCTTGTAGCATCATACACAAAAAGACTTGAGGCTGTAAATGGTGCCAAAGGTGCTCCAACAAAGTATTGAGCAAAGGCTGTGAATACTTATGTACATGTGATTTTAAAAAAATTTTTTTTTTTTATAAATTTGCAAAGATTTCAAACAAACTTCTTTCAGGTTGTCATTATGGGGTATTGTTTGTAGAAGTTTGCGGAAAATAATGAATTGAATCCATTTTGGAATAAGGCTGTAACATAAAATGTAGAAAAAGTGAAGTGCTGTGAATACTTTCCGGATGCACGGTATGGCAAGCCACAAGGTACTTATAAAATGCAAAGCAGATTGGTACCGTACATCATATTAAGGATTCCAGTCCTAGCTGTCTGTGGGTTTAAAGGAATTTTTGAAACTTAAATCTTTATAGATTGGGCAATGTTTGAAATCACAGAGGATGCTTTATCATTATTAAGTTTTTGTCAATAACATTTAGAGTTGGATGATATTTAAAGCTTCTAGGTGCTTGTGAAAAAGGCTAACTGTTTTAGAACATGAACATGTTTAGTAATTTCATTGTATTCATTGAACTACCTTTGAGAACCATGTACTCTACATATCATGATACAGTAGGGCTGTCACATTTATGACATTTGGCTGAAGATTAATTGTCAAACAAATAATTGCGATTATAATAATTAATTGTCTGTTTGATGGCTATGATTATTAATTGTCCCTTTTAGGGCTTTCAAGATAAATTGTCATATTTCTTAAGGTGTTTCATACATCTTAAGAAGTACTTTTTACACATTTAACTTCAAATATATTAATCGAATAATAAAATAGGGATATAAGTTTTCCTTTAAGGCTTTAAAATAGGGCTGGGACGATTACAGAAATACGTCAATTTGCATAACATGCGTCGGTTCGTCGCATTGAAATAATTAAAATGGCATCACCCGGTTTAAGCATGGATTCCCTGAAGAACAAACTACAGCTATAAAAACTTGCCCATGGTGATCTAAAGCGTGGGAGTATTTTAGCCAGAGACCCATTTATGTGGTTCTGTGTTAGATATGCAAATTGGACATGGCTTATCACAGCCGTACAACCACCATGAACGAACACTTGAAGCGAAAGCATCCCGGAGCGCTTGTCAGGATGGCAGCACCGTAAGTCCCCGTTACTTTTTGTCCCCACCCACCCAAACATGATATAGTATTACAGCACTTGTTTCTGTTAGTAGTAGTAGTCCATTGTGCAACCTCCAGTTTAGCAGTCCAACATAAAATCTCTCCAAAATAATATGAATGTTGCACTGTAAAATGGAGATTACCAGATAAAACAGGGCTATTTTTGTTGCAGAATAATGTCCTGCAGTGCACACTTTGTTTCATGTACATTTGTTTGTGTTTAAGAGAAGATAATTTATTAAAATATTGACATATTAATGAGACAATTTTTTTTATATATTTATTTTGGGTTAATTGTTATGTTAATCAAATATAATAATAATAAAAAATCTTTAGAAAAATCGGCAAATTAGTCATTAGATTAATTGAAAAAGAATCGTTAGATTAATCAATAAAAATCGTTAGGTTCAGCCCTAAATTAAAACAATTTGAATGACATTAAGATACAATTTCTTTAAAAAGTGCCCTTTGCCACACTTTTGCAAGTTATTTTGTGCAGTTATATGTTTATGCCCCACACACGTTGTTCCATACTGAGGGGACTGTTGCTGTTAGTCTCTAGCATTCTGTCTAACATGTATATTTATATAATAATGTATTATTTTTTTAATCTTTTTATATTCCACAGAATAAAGAAAGTAATACAGTTTGGAAGGACATGAGAATGAGTAAATGATGACAGTTTTTATTTTTGGGTGAACTATCCCTTTAGGAGGGCAGTTGGTTAGAGCCTGAGTAAGGAGGAGCCTTCTGCATCCTAGTACACACTGTGATTTTTCATTAATAGAAATCTATTAATAGAATTTGTGGCCCCCGCATTCCAAATCACAAAGAGAGGATCTGTATCCTGTATGAAAGCCATGAGCAGGGCTCTCTAATTTGCTGGTTGTTCTTAATATTGTAGCATAAATTTAAAGAATCTGCTTGAATAAATGGCCTCTGTCTACAAAAGCACGAATGTCCAAACCACAAAAAGATGAAACATCCATTTATGTCCCAGAGTGTCATCCCGACTGGAGGTCTGTGGAACATCATCTGTTGCTGTCTGATGGTTTCAAACAGTTTCTTTTATTAATCTGTTCTGTTTAGCTTTGCAGTGGCTCATGTGCTGCTCACACCAAGTGCTCTGTCCCTCAGCAGCTCAGTCTGCACATAGCAAGTCAAATTCTCAGGCTCAGGTTTATAATCACTCAGTGTTTCCCATTAATTACCTAGACTGGGGACCCGCTCGACAAAACGTTGTGTTTTACGCAGTTGATTCTGCAAAAATACCTTACTCTGCCTTACACAGGACAAGTAGAGTTTTGAAGGGTCAAGTGACTTTTTATTTTACTTGCCCGACTGGACAAGCAGACTGATTATAATGTCAATGATGAAAAAATAACCAGCTATTTTTGTGATGGTCACTTATTAGAAAGTTTATATTCTTAGAATTCACGTAACAGCTGCGACCTGTTTGATTGACAGGCGGCGTATGTGTGTGCTGAAAATGCACTAATGTGCACCTGAACTGTCAAATCATTTCAAAATTCTGCCAAAAGGCCCATCTTGGTGAGGTATTCATGTAAATCACAAAGAGTGATGTCTAAAGTGAATGTAAACAGCGGAGAAAAAGCTTATTTGTATTAAAATGTCGGACTTGTATAAATGTAAGCTAATATACCTGCTGCTGTCTAGTGTGCCATTTATTATAATCAAACAACCAGAACAACAAAACAAGACAACAATCACTGCTCATGACTGAATAACTTTAGTAGCTTTAATGTATTATAATCATTCAGTGAAGACCAGTAGTAGTTTTATGTTTCATTTCATTCTGAAAGTTTACTTGAATACTTGAAACTTTGTTCTATTATTTTTAATCAATTTCTATGAATTGCTGTTTTTTGTTGTTATTTTATTACTGACAGTTTGTTAGTCTTGAATAATTACTTAAGAACTTATAACCATTCTTCGATAATTAACAATATAGTAAGTGTTATTATTTGTTGTGGTATTGAAGCTGGGATTGAGATTCGTCAAATTTCACTACAGACTACTGATAATGTATAGCCTTTATTGTACATGTTAGATCTTGCTGCAATAACATGATGAAAAAGTAGATCTCATTCCATAAAAGTGTTAGCATCCCTGCTTTAATGGTGACGATGGAGGATTTTCTTTATTTGACTACCTTATGTAACATATAATAATTATTATATGACAATAGCCTCCTCCCCAACCCAGTGCAGTTTACATTTCTGTCGCAGAGAATTGAGTTTTTGACATGTTACTTGAGCATGTAACTTAAATGTCCTTTTTTGTCTCTGGACAACTTTTTTTTACTCAGAGATGTAGATTACCAATTTACTTTAAGCACATGACAATGCTTAATGTTGAGCACTGGCTCAAATGTATGCTCTAGTCAATTTTGTCAATTTGTGAACTGCGTTTAAACTCTGTTTCGTTTATGCTTTGTGGGTGTACATTGTTTGCTGTGCAATCACCATTCATATCTTTACAACCAATGTGTTTATGATTCAATTACTACTAGAGCACAAAATTGTTTACAAGAGCACAAAGGTCTTCTTAAATCTAAACTCTTAATTTTGCTCTCAAAGTGCAGCAGATTCATGCATTTAACTTTTAAAATGTACACAATTTTCTTACGGACCCTAGTGGGTCCGAGCTCAACCCACCACTGTCTCACAAAATCCTGTGGTACAGAAACATCTCTAATGCTCACATGCGTCTGTCCTCTGTCATCATAAAGGAGGATGAATGGAGACAACTGCCAGAAAAACAAACTAGCTCAGTTATTCAGCAATCTTTTGCTCTTTATCTGTGTTTTTCAGTTGTTAACAAAGCTCAATGAGACTGTTGTCAGAGGCTTTTGGATAGATACCTCATCACCGCACACCCACATAGACACTCTGTCTCACAAATATACAAGGCTGCAACTCAGTGGATCATAAGTAACATCGTTTATTGTATGTGAAAGTCAACTATGAAATCAAAATAGGACTTAGCGATATGGCTACAGAAATTATATCTCTGTTTTTCAGCCTATGGACGATATCTCAATAATTATGTATTTGCTCTGAAATGGCTCAGAAGTAATTTTTGTTTTTAAGTCTACTATCCAACTCTTTCTCACACACACTGTCATACTTTCACACACTTTCAAACACCATCATATTCTCTTACACGATGTCCTAACTCTCTCACACACACTGTCAAACCATATATATACACACTATCTATTCACACACCATTATATTCTCTCAGACATGCAATCAAACTCAATCTCTCACACACAAACCACTTACACATACTGTATAATCAAATCCTCTCACACAGTCATTCTCTCCCATTTATTACTAAACTTTTTTGGTTGATGGTTTGTGCAAGAGGTTGATACTGTGTGAGAGTGTTTGAAGTTCACAGTTTCTGATTGGCTGAGTAATGTGCGCCACTTGTGTGTGGAAAGTAGCCCTGTTACCATACAGTTTAGTTATTTATAAAAACAGAGAGAAATACCCGATTGATTTGGCTATTTAAAGTATGTGTTTTCACCAATGGTCCTTGAACCATAATACAATCATAGGCCCTGCCTGTTATATTGTTCATTTAAGGTCTAGTTAAACTTAATGAGGTCTATTAAACTTTTACAGCAGGTCATCTGAAGCTGTATTTGACTGGGCTGCTACACTGTGTTTCATATTAACCTGTTCTTTCAGGTGTGTGCTTTAGTGTTTTGATTAGTGTTGTAATATTGTGTTTCTGTCATGCACAGGCTAACGGGGCCCTCAGGCTACTTCTCTGATGGGCCAGGAAACTACAAATACAAGACCAAGTGCACCTGGCTCATTGAAGGACAGTGAGTATTGCTCTTTAATGCCATTCTCTCTCTCAGATGAAAGGTCTGCATTAAATTGAAGCCCAAACCTGACCCGTAAATGTAATTCTCTAAACCTACTGTCAAATTTTAAGGCCAAACCTATATTTCCTCTCAGAGCCAGTAGAGCCCCGACAAAGACTAATAATTTAAAAAATATTGAAATTGGTGCTGCCAGTCGAGAATTAAATTTCTGAATCAGTAATAATTTAATCAAATGAATCACAAACATATATATATATATATATATATATATATATATATATATATATTTATTTTAAGCATCCAAACAAAGACAATTACGGTAATTTACATTGCTTTATTGTGGGAGATGATTAAATCATTGAATAGACAATACAGAAAGTAGCTTTAGAATTCAATACCTTATTTTCTTTTATTATTATTGAACATAAGCCAATATTTGGCCTATCGTCCATCTGCACTATATTTCTTTTAAATGTTGGCTCATGTAGACATGCATCAGATGGGCATCTTTGACCCTTGTGTCACATATTAATGTATAATAAAATAAATGTATGTATGTATGTCTATATATATATATATATATATATATATATATATATATATATATATATATATACATACATACATACATACATACATATACACACAGTGGGTACGGAAAGTATTCAGACCCCCTTAAATTTTTCATTCTTTGTTATATTGCAGCCATTTGCTAAAATCATTTAAGTTCATTTTTTTTTCCTCATTATTGTACACACAGCACCCCATATTGACAGAAAAACATAGAATTGTTGACATTTTTGCACATTTATTAAAAAAGAAAAACTGAAATATCACGTGGTCCTGAGTATTCAGACCCTTTGTTCAGTATTTAGTAGAAGCACCCTTTTGATCTAATACAGCCATGAGTCTTTTTGGGAAAGATGCAAAAAGTTTTTCACATCTGGATTTGGGTATCCTCTGCCATTCCTCCTTGCAGATCCTCTCCAGTTCTTCTGGTTGGATGGTAAACGTTGGTGGACAGCCATTTTCAGGTCTCTCCAGAGATGCTCAATTGGGTTTAAGTCAGGGCTCTGGCTGGGCCATTCAAGAACAGTCACAGAGTTGTTGTGAAGCCACTCCTTCATTATTTTAGCGGTGTGCTTGGGGTCATTGTCTTGTTGGAAGGTGAACCTTCGGCCCAGTCTGAGGTCCAGAGCACTCTGGAGAAGGTTTTCGTCCAGGATGTCCCTGTACTTGGCCGCATTCATCTTACCCTCGATTGCAACCAGTCGTCCTGTCCCTGCAGCTGAAAAACACCCCCACAGCATGATGCTGCCACCACCATGCTTCACTGTTGAGACTGTATTGGACAGGTGATGAGCAGTGCCTGGTTTTCTCCACACATACCGCTTAGAATTAAGGCCAAAAAGTTCTATCTTGGTCTCATCAGACCAGAGAATCTTATTTATCACCATCTTGGAGTCCTTCAGGTGTTTTTTAGCAAACTCCATGCGGGCTTTCATGTGTCTTGCACTGAGGAGAGGCTTCCGTCGGGCCACTCTGCCATAAAGCCCCGACTGGTGGATAGCTGCAGTGATGGTTGACTTACTACAACTTTCTCCCATCTCCCGACTGCATCTCTGGAGCTCAGGCACAGTGATCTTTGGGTTCTTCTTTACCTCTCTCACCAAGGCTCTTCTCCCCGATAGCTCAGTTTGGCCGGACGGCCAGCTCTAGGAAGGGTTCTGGTCATCCCAAACGTCTTCCATTTAAGGATTATGGAGGCCACTGTGCTCTTATGAACCTTAAGGGCAGCAGAAATTTTTTTGTAACCATGGCCAGATCTGTGCCTTGCCACAATTCTGTCTCTGAGCTCTTCAGGCAGTTCCTTTGACCTCATGATTCTCATTTGCTCTGACATGCACTGTGAGCTGTAAGGTCTTATACAGACAGGTGTGTGACTTTCCTAATCAAGTCCAATCAGTATAATCAAACACAGCTGGACTCAATTGAATGTGTAGAAGCATCTCAAGGATGATCAGAAGAAATGGACAGCACCTGAGTTAAATATATGAGTGTCACAGCAAAGGGTCTGAATACTTAGGACCATGTGATATTTCAGTTTTTCTTTTTTAATAAATGTGCAAAAATGTCAACAATTCTGTGTTTTTCTGTCAATATGGGGTGCTGTGTGTACAATAATGAGGAAAAGAAATGAACTTAAATGATTTTAGCAAATGGCTGCAATATTACAAAGAGTGAAAAATTTAAGGGGGTCTGAATACTTTCCGTACCCACTGTATATATTACAAACCCAATGTAAACCTGAAGTTATACATAAAAATATAACCCCGACTCATTCCAAAAGCTAACAGTGTGTCACGTCCTTGAATGTGGCAGACTTCTAGTGCAAATGCACAGTATTTGTGTGTGGTATGTTGGTTAATTTGTTTTTTCTTTGCAGGCCGAACTCTATCCTGCGGCTTCGCTTTGAACACTTTGCCACTGAGTGTAGCTGGGATCATCTGTATGTGTACGATGGAGACTCAATCTACTCTCCTTTACTCGCTGCCTTCAGGTATTCTCTTTTGTGTTCCTTTCTCAGTTACAGTGCATTTAGTTGAAGTGTACGTGCTACAGCATAGGTGTAATCCGTGGGTGAGATGTAAACCAGCGGAATGAGATTCTTAGGTTATGACCTTTTAATCCAGGATCAGATTAAAATACAAAACGTTCCAGAGGAGCCACTATGTACACACCATAACTGACTATCTGTCTTTTTTTTTTTTTTTTTAGACCAATGGTAGTGTTCAGGAAACCTGCACACTCGAGCTTTAAATGGCTTTGTGTTAAGTGAGAACAGGTCACAAGGTCCTGAGATGAACCTGCATAGTGACTCTTATGCAAATCAGTTTGAACAAAAGCACTCAGAACAGAACACCTACAGTTACAAATACTGGGCATTTTTTAATAAATACAAAAAAGCTTATGTTACAGTAAACACACAGACACCCACATACTCACTCTTACAATGCATAATAAAGATGCCTTGCTTTTGGTGGTCTTGATAGGCTGTGTTATTTGGCCATAATGACCATAATAGAAGCTGTCATGCCATTTAAAAACAAACTATTTTAATCGGGATTGATTAAAGGGAGTTGGTAAACTGAGATTAGTTATTTGATTCATTTCCTGGAATCACTTCAAACTGTCTGTTTTAATCAATTGATTTAAAACTGATTCAACTATTTGTATCACAGAAAAAAGAAAAAGAAAATATCCCAGAATCTGCATTGCATTTGTCTTTATTTATTTTATTTACAGTATATAGCTAAATATTTCTGATTAATATATTATATTTGTGCATTTAAAAGAAAATTATTTAGTACAATTCTTCCCTTTTTTAACCTTAATTATTTTTAACTAGATTTCTACTGTGTTTTAAATTTTACATTTACATTTCTGTTTTCAATGTATTTGTCAACAGTGGCTATTTGGTAGAAATAATGGTTCCTGTGATTGAAAACAAATTACCAGCAAATACATAAATATCAAGATATAACTTTTTGTAGCTACATCATCCAGCCCAAGTTCCAAGTCAACATAGGTTTGAATCGTGACATTTTCTTCTCTTTCACGCGCCAGTGGTTTGATTGTTCCTGAGAGCTACAGCAATGAGACCGTCCCAGAGGTGGTGGCACAGTCTGGCTTTGCCCTGCTGCACTTTTTCAGTGATGCTGCATATAATCTCACAGGCTTCAACATCTCCTACAGGTAAACTTTAATTCCTGATTCTAACCAGCCTGGAAGCTTACAGCAGTACCAACACTTTATCTCTGTTCCAAAACCAGATGTAGGTAGGTGGTTAACTAGAAAGCATTTTAAAGCATCATGAACTCTCTCCCAATATTTTCCAAAAGGTAGACCGTTACATTCTACTTCCTTAAGTGGCATTCATCCAAGAGAAAAAAAAAAAGAGTGCAGATGAGTCAAGAGAAATGTTGACTATAAATGTACTTGTATTTCTTTTAAAGACTGAAAAATTATTTGAAGAAAAAACAGACTATTTTACCCAATATATCTGTGAGCACATAGACATGTACATACTGTATATGTCAGACATATGTCTTTGGCTGCTGCATTGCGTTTCATTGTTCCAGTGCATCGCCTATACATTTATATGCTATGATAATTCTGTTACAAAAAGTACAAAAGATGGCAGAATCAAAATATAATGCATTTTATTTTGTGGAAATCTCACTCGTTGATCAACTCAATGAAAGAATGCTAAGAATTTGCATCTCTGTTCTTCTTACAGGTCATTGTAATTTTCTTTGCAAGCGTGCACCACTCTTTTGTCATGACTGACTGAACCATGTACAGTATTTGCAAACTGCAGCTTGCTTGACTGGAGATGCCTTCTAACCATTGTGTGTTCAAAACACTGTTTAGTTGAAAATAGTTTTGAAGACCCTGCATTCTTTTACATTCAGCTGCACTCCATCTAGCTCTTTGAAAGTAAGAAATCGCCTAGTGTGTGTGAGCTTCTCCAGAGTGTTGAGCGCTGTCTCTGAACTGGACAGAAAGTCATGCTGTGCTCTGTTGGAAGCTTGTTGCTGTAATGATTCATGATGTGTCCCATTCAACTCAGAGAGACTGAATTTTATACATCATACAGGGAAAAGTGCAATTTCAGACCACTTTTTGTCAAACTTCCAACTTAGAAAATCGTGTGGAAATCTTCAGCTCTGATTTTGCTGAGAAAATGGTGTGTGACATCACGCAAACATGTCGGAACCCAGGGAGATTAATATCCATTAATTAGTCAAGTTCCTATATTACATGATGATAAAACTAGCATATGTTTGCAGAGACAGGTGTTCAAAACATGGTGAATAATACACTCTTTTGATTATCATAAACCTGTGGAACAAATGTTAGCATTGCAGCATCGTTTATCAGTTTAGATGCAATGAGAAATCTCTGTTGACAGTAAAGGTACTGCTGAAAATCACAACGTAATCAATCTCAAAAGGCCCCTCTGACACATTTGTGTATAGTTGCCACTGAATTTCAAATTTAGTGAAAAGTCTCATCACTCATGACCATTATCGATCATCGTTTTAATGATCGATCATTGCATTCACTTCAGTATACTTCTGAGTATTCGAGCACTTGTGCCCTTCCCTATCAGAAAGGCAGCTCAGTAGGTTTTGGAATAAAGCTTGCGTCTGGTAAACAAGCTGGTTTCTCTCTTGGACTTTGAAACTGTAATCTTAATTTACAGCTTAGTAATAATGCCATTTAACATGGTCGGGATGGTTATAAAGATTTCCCTAACTTGTGGAATTAGGCTATTTAAGGATCTGTTTATACAAGGTGTCTTGGAATTCCAGACGACTTACCCCATTTTCTAATTTAAAAAAAACAAAATTGGGTGGGGTGGGGGTAGTTTTTATCATGGTGAGTTTGCATGTTTGTTGCCCATGTTATTGTTAATGTTAAAATATATGATGCATCTTAGGGTGCATTCACACTAGCACTTTTGGTGCGCACCTGGGTTTGAATAATGTCAAAGTTCAGTTCATTTGGATGATGTTGATACTGTTTTCTGCTCTCGAGTCCAATTGACAAGGTGGTCTGGGGTACGGTTCATGTGAACTCCAGAACAGTCCACTGCTGATATGAGCACAATTGTACAAAATCGCAGAAGTGAACCACTTGGGATTATGTATAATTTGCATCTTTACTGGCTCCTGATCGCTAATATTATGGTATAATCCATTTCTCATACCTGCTTGTGTCCAAATAAATCCTCTTCAGAGAGCAGCTCATATTCTTCACATCTCTTGCAAAGCATCTGTGCACTCATGGCAGACAAACGCTAATATTCATCACTTCATTGCACATTCAATGCATCCGTGACAGATCAACACAATTGTCGTTCTGTGCATGGCAAGTTTGGGTGGTCAATCCGAAGAGATAACTTTAATAACACAGTGAAGCTGATGTCGTCTTGAGTTGTTACCTAGGTCACCATTTGCTGAAATATTTGCCCTCCATCGCAGCTCTCAAATTTAAATATGCCTTGTGAAGACACATTGCACCACGTTTGACGTCAGTGATGCTAAACATCATTTGGTCTCACATTACATGAGATTCTAACATCAACATTTAACGAGTTAAACTTTTCCTTCTATGTAGCTTGGAGGAAAGAAGTCATATGGGATTGGAACAACATGAAGTTAACTAAATAATGACATGACTATTTAAGTTTTGTGAAAAATAACACTTCATGCCTCTGTACCAGACAACAAGAGCGAGAAAGTGCAGGTCAGAGTAATTTAAGAAGACAGACGGATAGAGAATGAAAGTATCATAGAGTTCTAATGTTGACTGGGACGGTTTCTATAGCAACAAACATTAATGGGGACCCAAAAATACCGGAGTGCAGTATCAATAGAACATCAAACACCAAGCCTCTCACACACTGTAGACACTTTGAGACACTCACAAAAGACACGTAAAGCTGCTTGACTGCCTCTTATTCTCTGCTGTCTCTTTCTTTCCGTGTTCAGCAGTAGAGCCGAGTGAGCTGCCTACTAATGTTGCTGTTGTTGCACTGTTCAAATAGAAGGAAAATCGTTCGTGTTTTTGACTCTAAGAAGGGAAGTGCATGAATTGATGCACCCGTCATGCATAGTGCCCACTCTACAATCCTCTGGAGGGAAGACTCTGGGGTAGGGTTGCAGCGGTATACCGGTTTCACGGTCTACCATGGTTTGAAAATTGACTTATCATACCATTTACATTTGCTTATCTATGGTATTGAGAAAAAAATTCAACCGGATGGAGAATCTCACATGCGCATCTCCTTTATTCCTTGTCTGTCAGACTCGTCAACTTGCGACACGCACGCGCAGCGGAGAAAATGTCTGAGAGAAGGGAGGCGAGGGGGTCAGACATGAGTGTGTGTTGTGTGAGTTACAGCAGTGTTTCTCAACTGGTCTATTCGGACTGGGTCGCGGACAGCAGGGAAAGAACAAATGCCATGGTTCTCCCATTGAAGATATTTCGGCGGCCGCCCAAGTGATAGACTATTTAGGACTGCTGATGTAGATTTAATGATAATCTCGCAAACAGCTAAAGCAGACATGGGCAACATACGGTCCGCGGGCTGGATCAGGCCCTCCACATGGTTTAATGTGGCTCATTAGTCGTTATACATAAACGTTTTTATTTTTCATTGGATATTTCAGTTAACTTGCATTGGGACGTAACACATCTCCACAAGCGTTTAACATGCTCAGGGTTGCCAGATAAGAGACGAAACACCCCCAGTTTGAGATTTATACTTGCGCAAATTGGAAATATTCTGCCTAATGTTATACTTATTTTGTGCAATCTGGCAACCATGCACACGTGTGCACTTTTTCTGTCTGGCTTTCCCCTTTGAACAAACTTGGCGATCTGTAGTTTAATATTCTGCTCAAGGAAAAGTGTTGTACGGATACGGTGTCCATTCTTGAGGCTGCTTGTGATGTTTGGTGCTACTAATTTTGCAGGTAAACCTTCTCGGTGATTAAATTAAATATAAAAGTAGATCTCGGCATCATTGACACACAGAGGGGTAATCTTTGACATGCGAGCAAAAGCAAGCCAAAGACGAATATATAAATATATTTTTTATTTGTGCAATTTAGAAACGTTGAAGTCCCTTTGCACCTGTATGTTAATCTAACTCTTGCAGTAAATAGGCTATTTACCATAGTAACGTGTTTGTGTTATTCTGTTGAGTGTTGAAAAACCATCGAGGAGACCCGCATCATGACACTTTTAGCATGTAAACGGGTAAAGTTTAAGTTTAAAAAATAAGTAAACTCGCCTGCTTTGCGACAAACATTAAAAGTTCTATAAATTTCATTTTTTTTTTATTATTAAAACTGAATAATAAATTAACAGGGAAGTAGAGATGGTAAAATAAATGTATAAGCTCAGCCTTTATTCACTTTTTTTAATGCCTGATAGAAAAGTATCTGTCTTTGTAGAGCAATACAATACTTTAGGCAATTGCAGAATATTCCCATTAGTCACAGATACACTTCAGAAAATTGAGTACACAACTATTTCTGGGCTTAAAAGATACAAAAACCAAATCAGTGCAGAACTTAAAGCCCGATGTGGCCCCTTTACCAAAATAGTAAAAAATATTAATAATTACACACAATCACCTTTACAAATTTGTTTAAGGATTTTACATGAGTAAAAGTAACTTATATTTTGACAAAATGTTATTGTTTCATATGTAATAATCTGAAGGTAGAATCTATTAGACCTCATTTTATATCAACAGTGGCAGTTTTAGTTAAAGTTTCAAGATGTTTCAGCTAGTATTAATACTAGCACACTGACCTAACCATGGTAACGAGGAGCCTTTCCTTCTGTGTAATAAGTGTATAAATATGTAATATTAGGAAACAAACAGGATAATAATGGGCTCATATAAGTAAACATGCTCTTCAATTTTTAAAAGGGGGAGAGACAACTGTAGATTTTGTTGTTGACATCATCAACAAAAATAATGTCACTTGATGCATGTCCTTGTACTGGAGAACCGTGAACAAAACTGTGCAACATAAAAGGAAATGCAACCCAAGATACATTAAATACAGGTTTTGTTTAATCTATGGCAGGTCGACAATTGATTTCCAATGTAAAATCTGTCCTGAAGCAAATCCAGTTGAGAACCAGTGAGATAATGAAGCAGTAAATGTTGACTTTAAAGGTTATTTTTCATTTAGTAGTTCATTTAACATGCTATGATAACATGTAAACTAACATGCTTTAGTTATATAACATGTTATAGTTACATGATATTTTTTATCATGTTTATAATTGTTTATTATTATTCTGTTAGCTTTCTTATTTTTTCTATTTATTTATTTTTACACATACTTATATAAAATAAATGGTTTCAAGTTTCAATTATAATAAAGTGTTTGCTCAAAAATAAATAAATAAAATAACCCTTCTGTTTTCACTGATAATAGTAATTGTGTAATACCGTGAAACCGTGATTTATTTCTGAGACCGTTATCATACCGTGAAAATCTCATACCGTTGCAACCCTACTCTAGGCTCAGCAATGTAACGCAACAATAAAATGTTGTCAGCTGTCTACTGTCTGAATGTACTGTATGAACAGGTTATCCCATCAATGGATTTTGTTCTTCCCCGACGTCACTGCATATTACAAGAGGACAATGCCCAGATTCATATCGCTTAAAATTGTGAAAGAGTGGTTCAGGGAGCATGAGGAATCATTTTCACACTTGAACTGACAATCACAGAGTCCTGACCTTAAACCCATTGAAAGTCTTTTGCTGGAGAAGACTTTACAGAGTGGTTCGACTCACCCATCATCAATATAAGATCTCTGACAAAAATGAATGCAACTTAGGATGGAAATAAATGTGACATTGAATAAGGTTGTCGAAACAATGCCACATCGAATGCACGCCGTAATCAAAGCTAAAGGCGGTCCAACAAAAAAAATTAGAGTATGCAAATTTTGTTTGACCAGGCAGTGTATACCCATATGAATCAATATTGGATCAAAATGAAATCTGGAAATCTGTATCAATACACAGTCCCTCATGTAAATGTATTCAATGGCAGGAATAACTGAAATAAGCTGTCCTTTAAAATGGAAGACCAAAACCAGTTTTGAAACTATCCTTATTTTTGCATGCTCATTTAGTGTAGCTAGTGGTGCAGAAATGACACTATCTACATTTTGTCTTGGTCTGATTTATCAATACAGATTTCCTGGTGTATTGATTTCTATCCATCTTTACTCAGGTTGAACACTTGCCCAAATAACTGCTCTGACCGTGGGGAGTGTCGCATGGGGAATTCCAGTGACATGGTGCAGTGTGTGTGTGAAGACGGCTGGAAGGGGGAGGCTTGTGACGTTGCATACTGCTCCTCTGACTGCGGCGTCCCTCTGCGGGGAAAGTGCCAGAGCAGCGCCAAACGCTGCCAGTGCAAACCTGGATGGCAAGGTAGGTTGTAGTCTGTGCTGAAATTACAATAGTTTGCCTAAAAATAAAAAGATATGAACAAGAACATTTAAAGATTACTTTTTAAAGATGATTGTGTGTAATTTTTTCCAATGTTAAAATACTTTTTCCCACCCCAGCTTAATAAGCAGAGACAACTATATTGTAAGTAAGCCATTGGTTGGCAGATTCCCCCAAAAAGGGTAAACCCTGGGCATCCCGACCAGCCTGATATAGCAACATTGGCTCAACCAATGACACTAGTTTGGGGCAGGAATATCTTATTGTTTAACCAATGGTAGATGGGGGAATTGTTAGAGAACACACTGTAAATACTTTCATTATTGTTTCAGTTCCATTTGGGGATGATGCTAGTGGCACATAAATTTCACATTTACAGCTAATTTTGTCTTAGCCTTATACTTTAAATTCTGTATTTCTGCAAAGGTTGCTCATATATTTTCAGATAACTCGCTTATTCATTTCTTATAATGGAGTGATCAGTCTTTTCATAGAGGTTTCCTGTAGATGTCCTATAGAAATATTGTGTTCATGTCCTTTTGGCAAAATAAGGAAAGCTCATCTAGTCATGATCTGTGGTGAAGTGTAGATGTTATATAATTCTCTAACAGCTCTGAGAATCTGTCAATCTTTTCTTGTTCCCCTGATTGATTCCTGGCTCTGTTTCCCTCCCTCAATCATAGCCATTACTCTAGTCTAATTGTCTCCGCCGCTAGTGGTGTTTGGGTTTGCTCGGCAGTACGCTATGTACTGATACTGTTTCTATTGAAACAGCTTTGGTCTTATCCAGAGTTGTGTTTTAACTACAGCTTATCTTGAGTTTGATTGCCTCTTATAAGCCAAACATGTAAACATACAGATACTGTAGTTCTAGGTACTGGAATGAGTGTAGACATTTTTCACTTGCATTAGATAAGATTTCAGATAGGTGCAAAGGCTAAATGTACTACATGCTACCTGCAGCAAAATAGGAGAGAGAAATGTTTCAAGAACATGGATGTCCTTACAAAATATTACTATGGTTAATATTACTGAGCTGCCATATCACCCTGTAGCTCAGCAGCCATATAACCCTGTAACTTTAGACTAGTTACCCACTGAAGCTAAGCAGGGTTTTGCCTAGTCAGTACCTGGATGGGAGACCTCCTGGGAGAACTATGGTTGCTGCTGGAAGAGGTGCTAGTGAAGCCAGCAGGGGGTGCTCACCCTGCAATCTGTGTGGGTCCTGACACTCCAGTATAGTAATGGGGACACTATACTGTAAAAAGGCACCGTCTTTTGGATGAGATGTTAAACCGAGGTCCTAACTCTCTGTGGTCTTTAGAATTCCCAGGGCACTTCTCGTAAAGAGTATGGGTGTAGCCCTGGTGTCCTGGCTAAATTCACCCCATTGGGCCCTATCCATAATGGCTTCCTAATTATCCCTATCCATTAATTGGCTCTTTAACTCCTCTCCACCAACAGCTGGTGTGTGGTGAGCATACTGGCACACTATGGCTGCTGTCGCATCATCAGCTTGGTGGTTACCATGATCATTTATGTAAGGCTGTTGTTAGGCAACAACTAAACCTGAGTTTTGGAGAGACCCTGCCACCCACTGAGCTGTGAAGTCGTAGGTCTCTCTTATATCCGCGCTCCGTCTCTCTTCAAATCTGTGGAATTATTTATTCACCCATCTGTGATCAACAGGTTGAGGCACACTCAGAGCTGACTCATTATTCAAGTTACACACTGATTTCTTGTTATTTTCTTAGTGTTTAGGTCACAACCCTCATTTTTTTCAATATATTTAAAAGTGCAGTATGTAAGTTTTAGAAACCTTTGTTATTAATGACACCTGTACCATTAAGTGAATTGCAGTCAGCTACCTGTTGCTCATGCTCGCGCTCGTGCACACGCTCCATAGGGAAGCGAGCATTGATCAAAACAATGACGTAACTTACAAAGAGGCTGAACGTGATTCACAGACATCATGCTGACAGCTGACATTCTGAAAGTTACGAAGCAAGGTAGCTTGCAATTCATCAGCGTTAGCAGGCAAGATCTAGTTAGCTAAAATCACACAGATCAATCCTTATGTCACTATATTTCACATGCTTTGCAGTTACAAAAGTGTACGAATGACCCTCCAGGAATTAAATGCCCTGCCGATGTTCACTAGTGTTCGTTCGACCATGATTATATTCTGCTTAGCCAGATGGGGTTCAGTAGCTACATTTTGTTGTTACTCAGAGTTTGTGTAGGTGTCTGTGTTGTGCTGGGAGCCAGATGTTTGCTGGATTCCATCTCTAAGATAACTTTACCTAGTGTTGCAGTTTGTTGTCGCTGTTGAATAGCGGAAGAGAAGCACTGAGGCAAGGGTCTCAGGAGCGCGCATAAACGTCACATCCTTTGGATTTTCCCGGCAAAAGCAACCCGCTACCTTCACATGAAAATCAGTCTACAGGCTTTAATAGGCAACCTAGGAAGTCCGGGAAGGGCTTATTTTTAAGTTGCAATACAAGCCATTCACACTTTGGCAAAAAATAATGGAAAAAAAAACACCATTAAAAAGTAATGCATAAGGCTTGCATGGTATATTCAAAGTCTACTGAAGTCACACAATATCTTGTGAGAAACCAAACCAAAATGTAAGTCATAATTCACTGTCTCCCAAAGATTTTCAATTCCGCATTCATATCCAGATTTAAAAATGGCACATTGATGGTGAAACGGCACTGGTTGTCAGTTAATGTGTATAATTATCAATTACTTTATAATTAATTAAATGTATAATTACTAGATGTGTGCATTGAAATGCACATTTCATGTTTATTGATTTGCTTGAATTACAACAAGCTGCATGTTTAATAAGATTAGATGCATTGAATTGCAAAGTGACAGCCAGTGTGTTTATTTTAGGCCTGGACTGTTCGATAACTGTACCAGCAAATGTCTCGTTCTGGACACGTGAGGACTACAGCGGGCATGGCCTCGCACGGGCGTCTCACAAGGCTGTGGTGCATAAAAACGTGATGTGGGTGATAGGTGGACATGTGTTCAACTACACACACTACCAGATGGTGACTGCGTGAGTGCACATACACTGTAACATGATAACATTATTGGTGAAACTGACAGTTTCTGTAACTGTGTGTGTGTGTGTGTGTGTGTGTGTGTCTCCTTTCAGGTTCAACATCTCCTCTCAAAACTGGATGGCATTAAACTGGTCCAGCAACTCTGTAACTGGACGCTATGGTCATTCTCTCACCCTGTATGAGGTTTGTGTTTATGAATGAGAGTGTGTTTAATAGTGTTTTGGTGTAGTCGGAGTTCACATGGTTCCTTCAGTATACAGGGTTTTCCTTCAGTAAACTGTGATTTTCTTTGCGTTGTAAGTGGGTGTTTACATGTGGAGTTTACGTTGTATTAAGCCAAATAGTGGTGTTCATGTGTAAACACATGAACACCATATATGATTTATTTTTTTTTTCTATTTTTTTCTTCTGGATAGCAAAGAGCACAGATTTTGTTAATGAAATGATCTATCCAAATTGAAATTATTTATAGCAATTTTAAGTAAGAGCTGTGTAAGACAGAAACACATAGAAATATGTGGCATTGTCCAAATGAGGTCTCCTTTCAAAAGCGACTGGTCATTAGTTTACATATTTCCCTTAAAATGTCTGTGCAATGTCTATAACATATTGCCAATGAGTGAGTCCTGTGGAATGACTCACAAAATCCCTTTTAAAATGGTCCATCTCTTATCCTTGAAAATTTTGCTAATCAAGACCCCAAGAGGATGTAAGACATTTTTCCATGTTACATTTCAAGTAATTGTTTTTTCACTCTTGTGGGTTGACCTCCATATAATATAGTGATTTTAACCATTAGCTACTCCGTTAACAACATAAAATAATGTAAAGCTTACTCATTGTGTGGATGCTATCATGCGAACTGTTGAAACAATGTGTAAAAAATGGTTAATTACCTTGAAATGTCATGCAGTTTGACATGCTAAACTCACTTTACAATAAGGTTCCATTCGTTAACATTAATGCATTAGGGATCATGAACAAACGATTAGCAATATATTGTTTACAGCATTTATTCATCTTTATTAATGCTAGTTAATAAAAATACAATTGTTCATAGTGTATTGACTAATGTTAACAAACACATTTGATTTTAAAATGTTTTTCTATGTATTGAAATTAACGTTAAGATTAATAAATGCTGTTAAAGTGTTGTTCATTGTTAGTTCATGTTAACTAATGTTAGCAAATGGAACCTTATTGTAAAGTGTTACCACTATTTTAAGCCACAAGTATTTTTAAACAGCATTTTTCTGATTGCATTATAATTATTGTGCATACAGTTTTCATAAACGTATTAATTGAAACTACAGGGGTTATGCAAATATTCCACAAATAACATAGTTTATATGATCTGTCATCTTACTTGAAAATGATTTTGTATGCATTTGTCTTTGTTAGGATAAAATCTATATGTATGGAGGAAAGATTGACTCCACGGGAAACGTAACATCAGAACTGTGGGTGTTCCACACAAAGAACCAGTCGTGGGTTCTGCTAAATCCGCGTGCTAAAGAACAATATGCTGTTATAGGCCATTCTGCACATACTGTCCAGCTGCTGCCCGACGGATCAGAACCAGTCATGCTAGTTGTCTTTGGACACTGCCCTCTGTATGGATACATCAGCCAAGTGCAGCAGTACAACATTGGTCAGTAGGACAGATTCACAAAGTGTCTAAATGAAAGTGGGGCTAGTTTTCACACTTTTTACTTCAGTGAATGTTTTTCAGGCTAGGTTTATTTTTGAAAGCCAATTTCTGTACAGGCACATGCCTTAAAGCTGTTGAACTTTCACCATTAGTGCCCGGGATAAAAAAAACTGTTCATTTAATGCATGTTGACTTTTTGTGACAACATAGGCTAAGCAAGGAAGGGTTTTCAGCAGTGTAAACAGCCTAATAATAAAATTAAAGCATACAAAATGTGGAAATGTGCTCCAAACTGACATTAATTATTAAAAATAAGATGAAAAATAACAACAGTGGTCAATATCATGGTGTTCTGAACTGTACTGCCCTCTAGTGTTGTTATGAAAAAGCAACATCTGTTACTTTTCATAGAGACATTTTTATCAGAGAAAAATATTGTTGTTGTTCTCCACTTACTAAATGTCTTCTACTTTTCTCTTCACTTTGCAGTAAAGAACACATGGAGTGTTTTAGAGACTCATGGGGCATTGGTTCAGGGAGGTTATGGGCACAGCAGTGTATTTGACCCTCTTACTCGCTCCATCTACATACACGGAGGCTACAAGGCTTTCAGTGCCAATAAATACGGCCTGGCAGGGGACCTGTACCGCTACGATGTGGACAAAAGAATGTGGTGGGTTGAAATTTCATTGCTTTTCAACTTAACAATTTTATGCTTGGGCTTTATTCTTTGCTTTAAAAGGATCTAATTTAGGTTAAGAGCATGTTAATGTTATGCCACATTGTTCTATAAGCACTGAGTTCAGAATGAACTAGCTCATTTTTCTTTTTTAATATTTTTTTTTTAATTTAAATCTTGGCAGTCTTATCTGATAATGAGTTGGGCTTCAACAACGAATCTATAAAATTTAAAAAAATTAATTATCAACTTATTTATATTGTGCCATTTACTACAATATACAGTATAAGGAGAAGTTGCTACAAAAGGACTGCAACACACGAGCACTACAACAGTTGTCCGCATGATTACTCATCATCAGTCAAGCACATAAACTTGATAAAAGCGGGATGCGAATGATGCGTAACTAAGTGGACAGTAGTTGTTGTCTTCAAATGTTGCAAGCCTTATGTAGTAACTGTTTTTAAAGCACATAAATATTTCAAAATTCACTTTTGAGGTATGACTATGTATGTGTAATTTGTTGTGTAACAAAAAGGAAACATCTTCAAGTAATGATAACCAAAGACATTATTACTGTGTACTGATAAATTGAAATAGGAAGACAGGTTATCTTGTAGGTCATCCGTGTTCCATGCAAATAGATTATGTATGTTGCATTCTGCAAAAATAGTTTGAGTAATATGCTGGTATGCCATTCTGAACATTGTCTGTTGTCCTCTGCTCTCTCTGGGCATCCTGCCGATGATGTCACTAATGCCCCTGTAGGTCGATTCTGAGGGACAGTGGTTTTTTCCGTTATCTCCACACATCAGTGATGGTTGGCGGGAACATGCTGGTGTTTGGGGGTAACACACACAACGACACCTCGATGAGCCATGGAGCGAAGTGCTTCTCTTCTGACTTCATAGCATACAACCTGGGTGAGTGCAAAACATCATGCTTTTCACCTGAATATTCAAGCCACATATATTCTATAACTGTCTGCAGGCCAGTATGATGTAATATACAATGCGTTACATACCATATCGATTTTGCTATACCATTTATACCACGGTAGGTAGATTTGACCTATCAACAGTGGGCAGAACTGCTTTTAATGGGTGTTAAGCACAACTTGTAGTTTAGTTTTTTTATGGTTGCTAAGCAACATCGCAATTTAATACCACATTTATATAGAATTCTGATGTGGGGTCACAGATGCGTGTATACTATATTGGCTAATTTACAAGTGATTCAAATGTGGTTCATCAAGTAGAAAGTCTTGTTTTACTCTTGAGTGTTACATAAATTTAAGCTGTTTTTGCACTCATTGACTTATTATTTTGTTAGTAATTGTCTTTTTATTTTTTGGTTTGTGTGCATCAAAGTTTTTATTAAATGTGAAAAATAATCAAATGAGACACAGTACCTTGTCATTTCTAGTACATTCACTGCATAACCACATGGCTGTTGTTTATATAGATTTTTTTTATTTACAATGATACAAGATTTTAGTCATACCACCCACCCCGTCTTTTCATGTTGTAAACCATAGACTTACTGCACCTTCTCACAGACTGTATGTCTAATACTATAAGCTCTGTAGTTACGTAACCAATTTAGAACACTACATAGGCAACAACTGCACACACCACACAATTGATGCTCTGCGGGTGTTTCAATTTCCAATTGATTTCAATTGAGTTTGATGTTAGCATTTTGCTAAGCTATTCTTTAAAGCTTCTAAAGACAACACAAACAAATTGTGTAAAATAATCAATATGTAATTACACTAAACTATTTATAGATACTTCTTATGGAGGGGTGGCAGTGGCTCAGGTGGTAGAGCGGGTCGGCCACTAATCACAGGGTTGGCGGTTCGATTCCCTGCCCACATGACTCCACATGCCGAAGTGTCCTTGGGCAAGACACTGAACCCCAAGTTGCTCCCAATGGCAGGCTAGCGCCTTGCATGGCAGCTCTGCCACCATTGGTGTGTGAATGTAAGTGTGAATGTATGGGTGAATGGGACACCGAGTAAAGCGCTTTGGTAACACCTAAGGTTAAAAAAAGGTGCTATATAAGTTCAGACCATTACCATTTAGGTACTTTTCAGTGTTGAACTTGATTTATAATAATTTTAGGCAGTTCACTAGGTTTTGGAACAGAGCAATAACATCTCCATCCATCACAATATTAAGCAGCAGTGTAGCTTCTCACTGCAGAAACTGTAATTAGATTTCTGTGTGTGTACCAGCAAGTCATTAGAGGAAGACATGCACTCAGCAGGGATGCAATTGCAGAAAGATGATTTAAAGTCATTATTTTATGACTGGCACATTTGAGTTTTGTAATCTCCAGAAATCGCAGACATGTCTGTCTGCTGGAATTGTCTTGCTTTTCGTTTAGATAATGAGGGATGCTCTGGTTTCAGAATAGATATGCTACAAGTGCTTGGATACAGCAGCACTTCAGCATGAAAATGTGATGGGTGGGTGGACGGAGCTTCTTTGAGGAGGTTTTTATTGGCTTAAGTAGTTTTTCAGTGTTAAAATACTTTCTCCTATTCCAGCTTAATATGCAGAGAGAATTATTAGTAAGCCATTCATAGGTACATTTTCTTGAAAATTGTAAGCACTGTCTTTCTATGGTGCTATGAAAATGATTGCTATGCTAGCTTGATTTGAGCGAACAGCTTAGACCCGCCCCAACAACATTACTCAATCAGTGGCATGAGTTGGGGACAGGGACTATGCGCTAGTGGTGCAGAAATTACGTACTATATCTTTAAAGGTAAATTGTGTCATTTTTGTACCACTAGTGTAACCAAACAAAAAAATATTTTCAAATGGATTTCACAAACATTCATATTATCTTGCATTGGTTGGACAAAGAGCCCAAACTCACACCATTGGTTTAGCTAATGTTGTACCATATGTCAGGTTGGCCAGGAATGCTCAAATTGAACAATGTTTTGAGCCACAATGTTTGCACTTTTCAGGAAAATCAACCTACGAATTGCTTACTTAATAGCTGACATCAGTGTATACCACTCCTCCTCCAAATTTCCTTATTTTGTCCTTCTCAAACTATATTTTCTTTTGAAATTCGAGCTAGTCCTGCAATAATCTTTAATTAAGTGTAGGTCTGTCTTTGCCCTGGGGGTAATTGCTGTCTTTATGAGCTGAACTCAATTATATTGGCACCTACAGAACGCTGCATTGTATTTTTCAGGAAGTTTGCCAGCAGAGGGCAGCGACATGTCACACATGTTAATAGCAACCATTTCTCTTCACAGTTCTCTTACTATTTAATTTCCCACTCATTTTTTATTTATTTAAATGATAACAAGGTTCAGCTCAGAAAATGGATGAAAACATTTATATTAAGCTCCTCTTACAAACCGAGATGAGATGGTGCATTATGGTGGATGTGTCTGAGACAGAGTAAAATTGACTATCTCTTTCTCTTTTCTAGCTTGTGACGAGTGGACTGTGCTGCCCAATCCAGACCTTTACCATGACGTCAACCGCTTTGGCCACTCAGCTGTTTATCACAATGGGTATCTCAATGTTTTTATCTGTGCTAAAACATACGTTCCTACTAGAGCTGTCAGAATTAATGCATATGATTAATTAAGTACGTAATTAATCGTAATTTTGATTGACGCACTTACCGATAATACAGCATAAACACTTGTGTGAAAGTGGAACCTTTGTAATGTTTCTGCCCGGAGTCATTACACTGACGCACACGCCACAAACAGACACACACAACAGTGCCCATGAGCTTACAAGCTTAACATAAAATAGCATATGATAGACCTCCGCTGGGAGGTTGTTATCATAATAAATAAAAGGATCTCTGACAGCACATCCCGGTTATAAAATGATGGAGAATGGAGCGCTTAGTGCTATCTGATGTACAAAACAAGCCCTGATGGGACTTGAAATCAAGTATTTTTCAGCCTATATAACGTGCATTTTAATTACAACAGAAGCATTTGAAGTCTTAACTATCACCAAAATGTAGAATGAGGCATGTTTTTTGCAAGCTATTTTCATGGTGAGTTCAAGCGGCGTTCGACGCTGGCATTGATGCTCTGACGTGAATCATAAAGCAGCTTCTGATTGCTGTAACAAAGTGGATACCCACCCTCTAATTGCAAATTAATATTGTGGAGGATGAGAGTTTAAGAAATGTAATACCCAAAGGAATGAATATGCAACCTATATGGAATAGTTATTTCAATTAGTCAACCTCCCACTTAGACTTTGGGAAACGTTTAATGTTGCTTGAATTGGTGCTATTTTAGTGGCTTTCTATCTTTTTATATTGTGGAAGGCTTTGTTTGGAAAATGTTAATTAAGCATTATATTGCTATTTATTTTTTTTTCTTTCCTACGATGGTAATAAATAAATTTTGACAAGAAAAGAAGTATATTTAGTGTCAAATTTCAATACTTAACATCTGCAATTAATCACGATTTTTAAAATGTTAAATGACTGACATCACTAGTTCCTACTTATAATGGCTTATTTTATATTGAAGCATTGTGTGCACTATTTTAAAGGAATATTCTGTGGTTAATACATCTTAAAGGTGCAATATGTTATATATTTACTGTACTAAAGCATAAAATTGTCATAATATATTCTCAGAGATTTAAGAAACATGCTAAGTTTAAATCCTTTCTTCTCTGAAAACAATTCTACAGCCAGTATATTCTACTTTGAGATGTCCGTTCCGGGCTGGAATTTCTGTTTGTGTTTTGGCGTGTGATCCTGCGCACTGCCCATTTCCCAATAGTATTTCGACACTCTGGGTTGCCATATTTGAAACAAGTAAGCAGGCAAACATAGCGTGCTGCAGCCATGTAAGCCAGCAATACATCTAGCTAACATTGACCAAGTTATAAAAAAATCAGCATGAGTTTATAATTTGAAAACATTGCAAACGTATACATTAGCTTATCGACTTGCAGTTTAAGGCTAGTCGCTTGCCATTGTCAGTTTGCTCATTCCTGTTGTGTGTCCTCAACCTGGCAACACACATGAGCTTGCAGTCTTGTTAGGGGGCGGGGGAGACAACTCTCTCCATATTTTAAATTTGGACTGCAGTACCCATTTTAAATGCTTGATGTCAATGTTATATTTTGCTCCTCTTGTTCTATAGACAGCATATATGGCATGCTGTCATTTACCACAAAATAATTTAGACTCCAAATAGTTTGTGAAAAAAAATGTGTTTACAATTATGCACTTACATTGGGACTGTACACTTGTCCCATTTATTTCCAGAGTAAATGTTAAAAGTAGGCAACGGTAACCTGTTTTTGGTCATATACTTAAGCATTATGTGTTTGCATGAGACAAGTGTGATAGAATTGCTTAAGTTATATTCAGTCTTTCAACTCATGTCATGACCATGTAAATGTAAACTGCACCCACAGGAAATACATCAGTAATGTTTAACCAAAAATATGAGCTTCACAGTTCTGCTTAGAAACGTGTGTATTGTTCCAATGTTTGTTATTATAAGCTTAGAGACGAGTCAAAATATTTTTTTATATGATAATTAACTGCATGAAATTTATGCTATGCTTGAATTTTGCCCAGCATGTTCCATTTTAGTAAGAGTGCCTATTTCTGTAATATGAGCACGTCAGTAAATAAGTCTATATTTAAATCCGCCTTCAATCTCTTTCAGTAAGATTAGTCAAATGAAGGCATAAAGCAGAATCATTATCCATAAATAACATTTCTCATTAATAGTGCTTCAAATTGCCTGCTGAACAAACAGTTTTATATTATTATCCACAATGTCTCACACACACACACACACACACACACACACATTTACTCTCACATCACACTTTGTGAAGGATTTTCTGCTGTGAGATTTTGATGTGAGCTCTGTACTGTGATCTTTATTCTTGCCCTCAATTCCAGGCATCATTTCAGTTCTGACCTCTCTATGACCTCTCTGTGGGGAGCTGAGTCAGAACACTGCTTTTCCTGTTTGACTTGTCAGTTTCAGCCCCTTTGTTCATCCCTGTACCTAATTTTCCTCTGTTCTTCCTCATTCTTACTTCCCACTTCCTTCTCATTCTTCTTACCTATCTTTTACTTCTCCTTGTCTCTCTCCTCTCTCATACCTTCAGCGATATTTCTCTTGTTCCTCAGTTTAAGACTTCAAAAATCTTGTTTACAATAATGCACTTGCATAGTAGGCTTAAGGGTCAGTTTTTTAGCACACAAAAATAATTATAAATTACAATTGTAGTCATAGCATTAGACTTGTTATGCTGTGTTCTGACCTCAGTACTAGAAAGAAGATAGTTTCAAACAACCATTTTTTGCAAATATTTGAACCCTGCTCATGCTGCTGGGACCTCTATCAAAGTCACACACACTGTGTGTTGCCATTAAAAACTCAAATTAAATCTTTAGATCCATCAAATAGAGTCCACATAAGATCACAAAAAAAAAAGTTTTATTTTTATGAATTTTTAAAATATTTTTATTCTGGGTTCCATACAAGTAAAGCTCAATCGACAGCTTTTGTGGCGTAATGTAGATTTACACAAAAATCCTTTAAATTCATCCCTCCTTTTCTTAAAAAATTATCTGGATTTCAGTGATGCAATTACAGTGAAGGTGAATGAGGCCAATCTGTAAATGTTCAGATGCTCACTGTTTCAAAACTACAGCCACAAGACGTTAACAATATTTGTGTTAACATTATTTTACTGTGATAAAATCAGCTTTGTCGTCATGACGTTGTACCACTGTAAACCCTAAAATGACATAGAAAAAAAACTACTATTAATGAATACTAAATTGGAGTTAGTGGAAATAATTATTGAGAAAATGTTTATTATTAGAGGTAGTGATGAACCGGTCAGAAAATGAGGCAGATACGACCACCGATATTTTAACACTGTGATCAGCCGATTTAATGTGCCCCTTGCCACACTTTTTGAAAATTGTAAACTGCAGTTGTGTGTTAATGCCCCACACTTAAATTACATTAAATTTACATTAAGTGGGAAATGCTAACATTTATTTAAAATGAAAACAGCCATGAATAGTTCTGTTGTCAGTGTCAAAGTTTATTGTGACATACTGGCAACAAGCAAAAACCAAGAGAGCCTCACACAGCAGATATACATTCAAAAATAAGAGAGATAAATACCATACAAGCTCCAAAACCGCTATGATAAATCATTAGTATCTGTGATTGATTTATTTACCGCCGTTTGGGCTTTGTTGTAACACAAATCACTAATTAAGCAAATGTGTGAAGATGCACATTTACTCTTACACAAGACCTTCTAGAACACTTTTTGCTGTGAGATTTTGATGAGAGCTCTGTACACTGATCTGTATTCTTACCCATAATTCCTGGTGTTGTCAGTTCAGAGCTGACCTCTCTGTGGGGAGTTAGAACACTGCTTTTGTTTGACATGTCAGTTTCAGCCCCTCTGTTCTCCTCTCTACACAACTTCCTCTTTATGTTCACCCTTATTCTCACTTCCCTTCTCGCTAGTAATGTGCAAAACTACATATTTTCAAAATTAAGTTGCCTGAATGACTTAAGGAAGCAGTTTTATAATTATTGATTTTGGGTTGACCTGACACTGATTAGACATGTTTATATAAGACAATTAAAAACCTCTAGAAGGAACACAACAGACGTGTTGGACTATTCTGGACTTTACACAGCATCTTAAAAACGCAATGCTTGTTGCTAGAAAAAAAAAAAAAAAACAATGCAAGACAATATGCAACTGTGGCAGCGGGGGCGTGGTCAAGCGCTCGTCCGGGAGAGAAAAGCGGTAAGGGCGCTCACACCTGAGCTAAATTATGTCTAACACCTGTCTCTAATTGCAGTAGCTTGAGGAGAGCGGCATAAAAAGCAGCTACAACAGAGCCCAGGGGAGAGCCCGACATGAAGGCCAAGAAGCTAGTGTGTTGTAGTAGTGTGTGAATTAGTGTGTGAGAATTAAAAACAACCTTACCTGAATCCTGTTGCTGTTTCCGTCCCTTCCCCAGTGGAAACTCGTTACACTGGTGCCGAAACCCAGGACGGGCGCTTGACCACGCCCCCGCTGCCACAGCAACTATGCAAAGACATCTGTTTAAATGTGTATAGCCATTGAGGTGGTGCAGTAAAGTAGATTCATTTAAATGTGAAACTTTTCCTAAAGGGTTTTACAATGCAAAGTGTCTAGCTGCTTATGCACAACACAACTCCTATAACTGTTAAAACTTGAAATGAAAAAAAAAAAATCTTGATAAAGTAGTTGACCACACTAATTGACTATTCAACTTTTGATCGACTAGTCTACTATCATGGCCCATCCTAACTCTTCACCCTTCTTGCCCTTCATACCTGTCCTTCAGCTCTTCACTGCCCTCCAACCTCTTTCATTCCTTCAAAGATCTGAGAGGCTAATCTCTTTCTCTATGTGTGTGTGTGTTTCAGGGTGATGTACGTGTATGGAGGCTTTAACAGCCTGATGCTCAGTGATGTGCTTCAGTTCACCCCTGCGAGCTGCGCTGCATTCTCTGAGCAGCTGGAGTGTGTGACAGCCGTGCCTGGTGTCAAGTGTGTGTGGAACTCCACTACCTCCACCTGTGTGTCCTGGGAGGCAGAAGCTCCATATGACGTAGAGAGCTTGAGAAGCAACTGCAGTCCCAGAGTGTGTAAGTGGAGGTGGCAAAGAGGACATCTACATCCTTTGTGTCTTTTTAAGCACTATTTTGAAAGGATTCGTTTCTAAACATCATTTTAATGACAATGATTAACATTAGAGGTCTGTAATAACATGTACTGATTCAGATAGGAGTGGGATCTCTGTTGTTAAGGTGTAAGTGTCTATTGTATGGATGTGGGCATTAGAGAAGGATTAATTCACTACCAGTCAAAATTTGGACATGCTTGACAGAATTTATGTTTCTCATAATCTTAACATTTAGATTGTAAGGCTTACAGTATGTTATCTCATATGTACTTGAAATTATTTTTGTAGACAACTGCACATTGTGGCAATTTATGAATTTATTTACAAAACTTAATAAAAAAAATGTATATACAGTATATAATAGGGTAACACTTTACAATAAGGTTATTTTTATTAACAATATTTAATGCACTAGGTGTCTGTTTTGTTCACTACGTTATTCCCATTCTTCCATTTTGTGTTGTTTCATAGTTTTAATGTCTTAACTACTCTATAGTGTGTAAAATAAGAAGAAGATTGAGGTGTCCAAAATTTTCACTGGTAGTATAATTACAACATTCCTTATTTAATTTATTATACCAGTATGTAGTAATTGAATCCCCAAATGTAATTCTACCCAGAAAGTTAGCAAAAATGTCCAAATCCATAATGAAGTTGCACCAGTCAGTCAGAAGATTCGCACATAATGAGAAAATTTGCTTTAGTTGCTGTATGCAGTGTGTTTTGTGAAAATACAATATCCGAAATCACAGACATTCCTATCTGAATGGGTTTCAGTTCTGCTGTCTGATTTAGTCAAGAAATAGAAGTAATTTTTAGCAAGTTTGTGTGAGGAAAAATACAGACATGTTTAATTCAAATGGAACAGAAATCACAAAGTACATCTGCAAAACATACATTAATGTAACCTCCTAAGGGAAAACTGGTCCTGTCCAAATAGTGCTTTAGTGAGCTTAGGAGATGTTAAAAAGAAGAATCTGTCAGATGCAGTTACTTACAAAGCTAATTTATATAGAGCAGAGGTTTTCAATTGGTGAGGCTGCCTCCCCTGGGGGGGGGGGCGCCAGAGAGCCCCAGGGGAGGCGCAGCACGGGGAAAAAAAAATCATATTGGTTCATGTCTGTACACATCTGTCCTGCTAGCTTGTGTGTTAAAGTGCGTGTTATGCATATGCGTGTAGCAAAATGGATCTCTTTGTAGTGACTGAGTTTCTCCACCTCTCTCGAAAGACTATGAAAGTCCTCATCCCCTTCCTCTCCACTTACTTATGTGAGTGCGGGTTTTCCGCTTTGGCCCTGCTTAAAAGCAAATACAGATCAAGGCTGCAGGTGGAGGACGTTTTACGTTTATTCCTTTCTATCGTGCAGCCTCGCATCGATCATCTGTGTGCGTCAAAAAGTCGGACTCATTGTTCCCACTGATGTAGGGGAGATGAAATTGAAGAGGCAAAATCGGCAATCCGTCTTCAGGTTCTCTAGGGGGAGGCTCACTTTCACCCAATTTGAATTCAAATCTATATCACCCCTGATATAGAGGATTAGGAGTGTTAACATCTTTTGTCATAAAACTTGGCATCAGTGAATACACAGTTACAGACAGAGAGAATGTATGCATTTGTATGTCTTTGTGTTTATTTTCCAGATGCTGATGGTGAAAAGTGTGAACAATATTCAGACTGTTACAGTTGTACAGCCAACACTAACAGCTGCCAGTGGTGCAGTGCGGGCTGTGTGTCTGTCCATGTTAACTGCACCGGTCCCCGGGTAAGACAGAACATTTAAATATGCCATGACAGAGCAGTGGAGTGTAATAGAGACGTGTTTGGGTGGTTTACGAGGACATTTTTTTTTTTTTAGGTTACAAGCTGGTAATTACTAGGGTATTATGCTATAAATGTGTTTTATGAGGACATTTCTAGTGTTCCCATAATTCAAATAGCTTTTTATATGTAAAAATTCTGAATGTTTTTTTGAGGGTTAGGTTTAGGGTTAGGGGATAGAATGTATAGTTTGTACAGTATAAAAATCGTTGTCTATGGTGTGTCCTTTTATGGATACCAACGTGTGAGTGCGTGCGTGCAGGTGTGTGAGAGAGAGAGAGAGAGAGAGAAAGAGAACAAGAATTTTGAATAACTGGGGCTTTCATGTAACTAATCGGTCTCCTGGCCAGCAGGGGTCAATACTGGATTATGAGGCATGTCCAAAGGATAACCCCACTTCTGTTTGCAATAAGAAGACCAGCTGTAAAAGTTGTGCCACAGATCAGAACTGCCAGTGGGAGGCAAGAAATCAAGAGTGCATCGCCCTTCCTGGTAATTACTTTTAAACGTTACAGTGTTGGAGAGTAACTAAAGGGCAAATAAAATTAGTGATGCTAATAACCAAAATTTTAAATAATGTTATCTTTTACACACCCTCATGTTGTTCCAAACCTGTATGCCTTTTTCTGTGGAACACAAAAGGAGATGATTTGCAGAATGTTAGACTTGGTCACCTTTTAATTTCATTGCATCTTTCTTTTTCTTTTTTTTACCTGCAACGATAGGGAATGGTGACTGAGGCTTATATTCTGCCTAACATATCCTTTTCTGAGAAACAGTAGGCATACACACAAAAAAACAGTAGGGATACACAAGAAAGTAGGTAAACAATTTCCCCAAGATGATTCATTGGTGGTGTACTGTTTTTGTTTTTTAGGGAATATCTGTGGTGAGGGTTGGCATCTGGTGGGTAACTCGTGTCTAAAGCTGATCACGGTCAATGACTCGTATGACAATGCTAAACTGGTATGTCGCAATCACCAAGCTGTGCTAGCTTCCCTCACCACTCAGAAGAAAGTCCAGTTTGTCCTCAAAGAGCTTCATAGCAGATCATTGCAAGTGAGTTCTTCTCAACAAACTTCTAGTTATTATTTTCCATTGTCTTCTTAAAGGGAAAGTTCATGCAAAATTTTGTATTCCCCCTCATGCTGTTCCAAAACAGTATGACTTTCTTTCTGCCATGGAATGACAAAATGAGATGTTAGGCATAACGTAAGCCTCAGTCACCATTTCCTTTCATTTTCTGGAAAAAAAGATGCAATGAAAGTTAATGTGACAGAGGTTAACATTCTGCCTAAAATCTACTTTAGTGTTCCAAGGACAGTTTTGGAACAACATGAAGGCAAGTGGTGACAGAATTTTCATTTTTGGTTATCTGTCGTTTCTTTTTGCCATAGTCATCTTTGGCTTGCTTAATAGGTGTTGAAAGACACAATTCCTCATAAAGCAGTTGTGGAAAATTATTTATACTGAAAGGTTCTATACAAATAAAAGTGTATTGAAATTGAGTTGTCTGTGTGCCCACTTCTGTGTGCTGCAGTCAAAAGCAGTGGTGACTCCATGGGTGGGTCTGAGGAAGATCAATGTCTCATACTGGTGCTGGGAGGACATGTCTCCCTTTACTAATTCCACACTACAGTGGTTGCCGGGCGAGCCCAGTGACGCCGGCTTCTGTGGGTACCTTGCTGAACCCTCCTCCAATGGCCTGAAGGCAGCGACATGTGTCAACTCTGTCAATGGAAGTTTATGTGAACGACCAAGTGAGAAAAATGCACACAATGTATAAGGTGTAATTAGGCTTCGGATCGATGCCTTTTTCACGCATCGATAATCTGAAGATTTTCCAGATGATTATCAATATACATCAGATTTTGTTATACACTGGACACGTCTGGTGGATGACATGGCACATTCTAAAATTAGAAACAATTATTTATTTTCTACAAAGCTACACACAAACTGCCAACACTCAGCTTCTACATTCTGAAGTGTCACGGACCATAACTCGCATAGTTTTCATTAAATTCGACCCAAATCATTATCAAAGGACAAAGATTATTTACTCTAGCATCACTGAATGACCTATTGTAAACCTGTATCTTTTACTGAGCCTACACAATGTATTTTCAGGTACAAGTATGTCATTTTGTGGTTTGACAGCTTGAATGAAGACCTGTTAAATGCTACATACAGAGAAAGTGCATAATAAACGGTGTCATTTCTAATTGTTCAGTTTGCGCAGTTACACCAGTTTCACTAACATGCAAACTCATTAACGTCACTTTGTTAATTCTTGAAGTGCAAAATGCCTTCGTGTGTGTGTGTGTGTGACACGTTATATCCCCTCTTGTGGTCTCCCAAAGCTGTTATGCCAGACTGTTAAACAGAGGCCAACTGAGTGAATTTGAAAGCATTTTGGGAGACCCTTGGGCTTCTAATTTAAATACAAAATATCAAACCAAGTGTCAATTATTTTCAAGAAATATAGCACAAACATACTTTTCAAGCAATTTGGTTTAAAATGATAAAACTGTTTATAATTATGTCACTGTTTACATTTACATTGTTTGCCATTTAAAACCCATCAGTTGACTGACTGCCTTTTTTTGTTGCCTTATCTCTCTGATGCCCCACACTTACTTTTCTTTCATTCTCACTCTCCGCAGCTAACCAAAGTGTAAAGCAGTGTAGGATGCCCTGTGCCCTGCGCTCTACTTGTAGTGAGTGCACCAGTGGGAGTTCAGAGTGCATGTGGAGCAGTAACATGAGGCAGTGTGTGGACTCGAATGCCTATGTGGCATCATTCCCTTACGGCCAGTGTATGGAGTGGTACACCATGAACAGCTGCCCACGTATGTGTGTGTGTGTGTGTGTTTCTCTCTCTCTCTCTATCTCTCTCTCTCTCGCTCTCTCTCTCAAATTCTGATTCGAATGAGCTTTATTGGCATGAAAAATTGTACGTTGTGTTGCCAAAGCATTTATATGAGCATGAAAAATAAAATAATTAACAAAGTAGAACAAATTCTGTATTGAACAAGTGTGGAAAAACAGGGAAAAAAAAAAGTGTGTGTGTAAATGGGCGCATCACTGTTTGGTCGACTCTTCCCCCTTTTTTTGGCAGGAATTGATGTACTTTGCTGCTACTGAAATGCAGTCTCTTTGTTCACCAAGTAAATATTGAGCTCCTGCATCATTCTTCAACTTTTTGAAGTTGGGACAAATAATTTCAAATTTGGGAAAGAAGTGTTTTTGAATTTCATTATAATTAAGTCAGGTTGTTAAGAAGTGCAGTTCTGTTTCTATTTGTCCTTGGATACAGTACAGGCATAGCTGGATGCCCAGAGAAAGCAGGTTCTGTCTGTATCTGCCCTTCTCTATAGCCAGGCTGTGGTCGCTCAGTCTGTACCTCATCATGTTTTTCCTCAGTTTGTGGTTTCTGACTGTGCTCAGGTATTCTGCTGTCATATATGCTCTGTTTAGGGCCAAATAACATTGTATTTTGCTTTGTTTTTGTGTTGTTTCATTCCAATAAATTAGTTTTCTTTTTGTGCATTAATCATTTGGTTGGGCCGGATTCTGTGGATGAGGGTGTCCATGTTCTGAGGCTGATTATTGTTAGTCGTGTTAGTCTGTTTGTGGAGCCTCAGGACCAGCTGAATGAGGGGACTCTTCTCAGCATTCACTTCATGGTTTTTAAGGGCTTTAAAATGATAAGAGTTGGGGTCGCTCAGTTTTAGATGTTTACAAAATGTATTGGCTCTTTTCTCAATGTGGATCAATAGAGGGTTTTGGCCTAATTCTGCCCTGCAGTGTGTTTCTCTGTACCTTAAGAATGTTTTTACAAAACTCTGTATGCAGTGCTTCAATCTGATTTTTGTCCCATTTGTCAAATTCGTGATTTAGGAGAGGGCTGCCATATTGTGCAATAAGTTCTATGACCGATTGGAATATTTTGAACCAGACTCTAATTGGTTTTTCAAATTGGATAGATTTTTTTAATGGCATAGAAGGCCCTTCTTGCTTTCTCTTTCAGTTCATTCACGGCCAAGTTGAGGTTTCCATTTGCACTGAATTTCAAACCAAGGTATGTATAGTTTGTGGCATGATCAATTTTGATCATACCAAGGGTGAAACTGTATTTCTTTCCCTGACATATGGGTCTTCTCTGGAATGTTAGAATTTTAGTTTTAGTTGGGTTAATCGTCAGGGCTCAGGTCTGACAGAACTGATACAGGATTTCCAGGTTCTTCTGTAGAACCTCTTCTGTTGGAGACAGCAGGACCAGATCATCTGCATACAGGAGGAACTTAATGGAGTCATGTAGTGTGAGGCCAGGAGCTGCTGATTGTTCTAGTAGATTTGCCAATTAATTGATGTATATATTGAAGGGGGTCGGTGATGGTGGGCAGCCCTGTCTCACACCCCACCCTTGAGTGAAGAACTCAGTTTGTTTATTGCCAATTTTGATTGCACATTTATTGTTTGGAAGGCCGTTTGGAAATCTACAAAGCATGCAAATATTTTGGATTTATTTTGGTTGATGTATTTATCAATCAGGGGTATGTAGGGTGAAGATATGGTCTGATGTTCTAAAATTTGGTAAGAATCCAATTTGACTTTTGCTTAAGGCATTGTGTTGTGTAAGGAAGTGAACAAGTCTTGTGTTGATGATACTGCAGAACATCTTCCCCATATCACTGCTCACACAGATGCCTCTGTAATGGTTTGGATCTAATTTGTCTCCACTTTTGAAAATGGACGTTATGAGTCCTCTGTTCCAGGTGTCAGGGAGATGACCAACACTCAGAACCAAGTTGAACAGTTTTAGAAAGGCCAATCTTAATTTGTGCTCTTGTGTTCTTCAGCATTTCATTGAGGATGCCATCTGGTCCATTTTCTTTTTTTATTTTTACAACCTGGATTTTATCAGTCAGTTAATTTTCTGTGATGGGGTGTCTAATGAGTTTTGGTATTTACCAATTGTGTTTTCCCATATTTATCATTTTTTTTTTCATACATTTGAGTTTGTTCTGGGTTCATTTTTATTTTGCTATAAAGTTGTTCAAAGTGATTTTTCCAAGTGTCTCCATTTTGTATGGCTGTTTTTTCATGTTGTTTTTTAATTCAGGGAATTCCAATTGTCCCAGAATTTGTTAAATTTATGGATTCTTCAATAGTTTTTAGCTGATTTTGTGCTAAACTGTTCTCTCTTTTTTCTGAGTGTATTTTTATACTGTTTAACTTCCTCACAATATTGATGGTGCAAATCTGCATCGTTTGGTTGTCTGTGTTTTTGATTTAATAATTGTCTTACTTTTTTCCTCATTGTTTTACAGTCTAAATCAAACCATTTTTCATTCTCTTGTTTGGTTTTATGGTTGTTCTTAGAGTATTTTAGGTTTAGATAAAGTTGCCAAATAATCAAATATGTCATTGATGTTCTCCACGGCCAGATTTACACCATCTCCATTGTGAGGATAAACTCAGCTGAGGAAGTGGTCTATAAGTGAGCATACTTTTGGATGAATTTTTTGTGCTGTTTTGCGCCCATCTGCATTTTTTTCAATGTTGTACAGCCTTACTGGGCAGTGAATTTATGTTCAAAATGTGTGTCCTTTTTAGATAAATCATAATTTGGCTGTGATCTGATAGGGGCGTTAGTAGTTTGACCATGAATGCTCTGAAAGAGAATAGATCTAAATCTGTGATCATGTAATCTACTGTTGAGCAACCATGAAATGAACTATAGGATGTTCCTTCCCAGAGAATCCCCTCTCACCATGCTGTTGACGAGGTACAGACCGAGGCTTTGACAGAGTTTGACAATCAGAAGCTTCCTGTTTTTATTCACTTGGGCATCAGAATTATTATACCTTGGGAAGTTTACAATGTTTTGTGAAAAAAATCTAGTTATTGGCATTATCTGTAGTGTAGTCAGTAAGGGATCTCTCTCTCTCTCTCTCTCTCTCTCTCTCTCTCTCTCTCTCTCTCTCTCTCTCTCTCTCTCTCTCTCTCTCTCTCTCTCTCTCTCTCTCTCTCTCTCTCTCTCTCTCTCTCTCTCTCTCTCTCTCTCTCTCTGACTGTGTATTGCTAAAGTATATTGCTGTGGGTCCCTTTTTCACTAAATATTTTGCTATAATTACAAACTATAATTTGTTGTGGGTTCACCCTGGACCTTTGGGCCCCTATAATCATCACAACCTTTCACACCACTAGCTATGGCCCTGCCTCTCAGCCATGCTTTTGTTTTCTCTTTGTAAATCAAAGACTGAACATTAGCATGTCTTTTTATTGTCTTGTAATGGGCAACGCCTGTCATTTCACAATGTTCGCCATAGGCCAAAATATCAATTCAAATAAAATGTACTAAATAGCACCACACAACTGACAAGGTTTCAGTTGAGATTGATTAAGATTATTGAGCAGCACAAACCTCCTGATAAATGTGTGTGTACATAGTTATAGTTTGAGGACATTTGTGAACAACGTCAATTGGAAAATGTATTAATAACGCAAATACAGTTGTGAAAAAAATGCTAAAAGTTTTCTATTGGTATGAGTAGGGTTAGTATTTTATAATTATTATTATTATTAACTTTATATTAAAACAATAGAAGTTCATGTCCTCATTTAGATGACCAAGTATATGTGTGTGTTTTTGAATTTTAGCGGAGAATTGTTCTGGCTATAAGACGTGCGCTCAGTGTTTGGACCAGCCTGGCTGTGGATGGTGCACTGATCCTAGTAATACAGGACGGGGCCAGTGTATAGAGGGCTCTTACCGGGGACCTATCCAGACACTGTTCCACGCCCCTTCCTCATCAGGCCCCTCCCTCATTCCTGCCCCTCAGCCAATGCTGAATGTGAGCTTGTGTCCACTGGAGGGCAATTACAAATGGTCCTTCATCCAATGCCCTGGTAATAATAATTAGCATTATATAAGGGAGTTTTTTTTTTTTTTTTTTTGTATGTGTGTGTTTATGGAATGAATGAAAAAAATATCAATCAAATTTGGTAAATTGAATTACATTTTAAATGTTGATAAAAATGTCTCTCTGTGAGGTATTTATAACAATTCAAATTATTATGTTATATTTAAATTATTTATTTAGGGAAATGTGTGTGGAAAACTCAACTTGGTTATTTTAATTAGATTTTTAATGTTTTAGTTTTAAATTAATCATTTTGAATCTACTTGAAAAAAAATGGCTACTTGATCGAAATGATAGTTCCTCTCATTAAAAAAAAAATATTGAGGTATATATTACCAGAAGGTTGTAAAATGTAGAGCGAAAATGTTTTAAGCTAAATTGCCCAGCCCTTTTTGTAGCTGAATATATTGATATTTGTCTTTAGAAAATTGTGTATTTTATAATTGTCATAGAATAGTTCTGTTGCTTTGGTTCCCTTTGAATTTCTTTTTCCCTCTCTCTGGTTTAGCTTGTCAGTGTAATGGACACAGCGCATGTGTCAATGAGAGCGTGTGTGAGAGATGTGAAGACCTCACCATGGGCAAACAGTGCGAGAGCTGCATCTCTGGTTACTATGGCGATCCCACAAATGGGGGCAGTTGTCAACGTAAGTCTTAACACAACCTCATGCCCAAATACAGTTCACTCTTTTGTTTACCATCGGCACTTCTGATATAGGGTCTTAAAGGGTTAGTTCACCCAAAAATGTAAAATTCTTTCATTTATTCACCCTCATGTCTTTCTAGACCTGAATGACTTTCTTTCATGAAACACAAATGGAGACTTTAATTTCACTTTCATTGTATAGGGGAAAAAAATGCTATGGCAGTGAAATGGTGACTTAGAGTGTCGGTCTTTAACATTTTCTTAAACATCTCCTTTTGTCTGAAATAATAACCCTTAAATGCATGGGAGTTTCACCAGACACTTATACACATACATATTTGAGGCTATAGAAACCTGGCACTTATATATATCAAAAATGGATCTACAAAATGCCAAGATAGTAGGGCTGTCAAATACATTTTTTATTAATTTTATCAAAATTTTGAATGCTAAAACTGTGCATTAAAATGTTTGATATGTGCCAAGCACTGATGATGACTTCAGATCGATCACATTCTTGCGCTATAAAAGAATATACAAAAACAAAGCAAAACAAAGACGATCGTCTAGTGTGCATTTACATAGAAAAACGAATGGATGCTTGCAGTAGTGTTCAGTGTGAAAAGCCCCTTAGGGAAGTTGGAGATCTTTGGCCTTTGCATCATGCTCTCTTCTAAGCATTTCACAGATTAAGCAATTCGTTTTTTTAAACGCTTTGTTAGGAAAGTTCAGCTTGGAAATGTGTGTTTTGAGATCCTCTCATTCGGGTCCATTTTGTTGTGTTTTATTTAAACAGCCCCTGGCCTTTGCGCATAGTCTGAGACGCTTCACCACTGAGTTCAGCTGAATACCACTGCTATCTGTGAATATTGCTACTCTACATACAGTTGTACTGAATAAAAAATTATGTGCTATTTTTCTGTTATTATAGCTCGAGTCCGGAGTAGTATACTGTGGCATCAGTGCAAGTGTAACACCATGTGAACTGTCTATTGACCCCCCCCCATGCAATTTCATGAGGCACAACTGGCTGTCAAAAACATATTGAGATCTATATAATATGACCATAAGCTACACATAAGTTAAATATAATTATTTTCTGGGGCACTTAATGAGTCTAAATAGATGCACAACTTATATAATTTCAGTAGAACACCCAAATGACAATAGTCTCTAATGACCCGAAACACTTTTGGTACTCAATCATATTTGTTTTTTACTATTTATAAGTAGGGCTGTCGATTTAACGCGTTAATTCAATGCGATTAAGTTTACCAAAAATAACGCGTTAAAAATATTTACGCAATTAATTGCATGCCCCTGGACCATAATAAGGAAGATTCCTGAGAAATGCAAGCTTGTAGTACCACCTGTTTACTCCAGAGGGCAGTAAGTGAAATTTCAGCTCTATGAGCAATGCACAGTTTATACAGTGAAGAAAACACTTCAGTAGGCAGAACAACACAAATATGCGTTACGTTCTTGCGTTCAAAACACTTGAAGGAGCACAAATGCGAACTAAGGGATCTCAAGATGTGTTTAAAGATTGAGTATTAAACTATATTTAACTTGACACAGTGACCTAAACATTTTATGTTTGACACAACGCACCCGATACGCGACACAAGCATGTCTGATGCTGGTGTAAATTCATGGGTCCTTAAACAAGCCCTCATAATAGATCTCCAACTGATTGACAAATTCACTTGTGAAATGGATTGCTGTGAACTGTATGACAATGATTGACTTATGATCAATAATATGGTAGTAAACGATACATTGTATTCTAAAGCCGCTTTTTGAATGTCATATCAATGTTTAACTCTTCTGCTACAAGAATGTAATGCATTTTAATTATCTGGATATTTTTGTGTATATATATATATATATATATTATATTATATTATATTATATTTAAAGATAACTATGTATAATTATATATCGATATAAATATGTATAATCATTTTATATTGAATTATTGTTATATTATGGGCTTTCTCTGCAAATATTTGTATATGCGATTAATTAATTTGATTAAAAAATACTAAACAATACTAAAGCAATACTAAAGAGCTGTGGGCACAACTTCCAAAAATGGATGAGGAACAAGGGGTCGAATGAGGTTCCAGGTCACTGAAGACCCGAGATAGGCGTTTAAGGGTTAATTGTGTGTGTTTGTTGTTTGTTCACAGCTTGTAAGTGCAATGGACATGCCAGCATGTGTAATTCGAACAGCGGCAAGTGCTTCTGTACCACCAAGGGCATCAAGGGAGACCGCTGCCATCAGTGAGTGCACACACACACTCAAACACTCATTTTGTCTCTCTTTCAATGTCAGCCTTATGAAGTTTTCTCCACTCTGTCATTTGAAGTCATTTGTCAAATGTACAGCACTTTGCTTATCTTGATTTCAAACTCTTTTCTTTCTAATTCTCTTTTTTGCTCTCTGGTCTTTTTTGCCATTCTTTCTCTCTCAGGTGTGAGGTAGAGAATCGTTACCAGGGCAACCCTCTGAAGGGAACGTGTTATTGTGAGTATGTCTGTGCAGCGGCTGATGGCCATTTGAGTCATTAAGTCATTTTCTGAACTGCTCATTTAGTCCTTAATTGATTGAGTCAGACAGAGTGTGTGAGTGAGTGTAAAACCTCTCAATATTCTCTCTCCTTTTTTCCTCATATATACGTGAATGTCTCTGTCCATCTGTCTCTACCTACAGACACTCTGCTAATAGATTACCAGTTTACCTTCAGTTTGTCTCAGGAGGACGACCGCTACTACACTGCCATCAACTTTGTGGCAAATCCTGAAGAGGTGCATCTTGCTGACAAGACATGTTTTTCACAGAGTTTTACAGTGACTGTCAATTGACCCTCAAAAAAGACACTTGTGACGAGGAGGAGGGCTTAGCCAGACCTTAATGCATGGCCAGCGCTAAATCAGCTAATCGGTGGGAGAGCAAACTGGCGCCTCAGGCTCCCCCTCTCACGCTCGAACTGGTGCCTCTGGCTCCCCTTTATCTTGCTTTCCCACTGATCTGCTGATTCAGCACCGGCCGTGCATCGTCACGCCCCGGCCAAGCCCCCCTCCTCGTCACAAAACTATTTACTAAATTTATTGACATGATAGTGTTATATAAAGTTGGATTTCTGACTTTAGCATGCTATCGCTGAGGTCCATGACATTTTTAATGATTTTGTTTTTAATACGATACAGAAATGTTGGATTTTGATAGCCAGTAATTATTTGCTGAATAAAACTCATAGAATTTTACAAGCTTACAATGAAATCAGCCTTCAAAATATTATTATGTACAAAAAAGGATTACTGGGACCCACTTTATTTTAGTTATCTTTAACTAGAGCAAATGACTGCCTTTCCTACCTTTTATTGTCCCTATTATATTGTGCATTATTATGTTTTTTTGTTTTTGTTTTTTTTATTCTTTTTTTTATACCTTGTGGAAATGTTTTAACCTGTTTAATACATTTTGTAGGGTGTATATTTGTCTTTTGAATGCTGTCTTGAATGTCTTCTGAATTTGTCTTTGCAGCAAAATCGAGACCTAGACATGTTCATCAATGCTTCTAAAAACTTTAATCTTAACATCACATGGGCAACCAACTTTGCAGGTATGAATCCCTGACACATGTTAAGCATATATTGGTAGCATTATCCTACATGAGCAGCACATGTATTTCCTTCCTTTCACCCTGCTGTTGTTCATCTCTGAGCAGCTGGGACTTCTGGAGAGGAAGTCCCTATCGTCTCCCGAAGCAACATAAAGGAGTTCAAGAATAGTTTCTCCCATGAGAAGTTTGATTTCCGTGGAAACCCCAACATTACCTTCTACGTCTATGTCAGCAACTTCACCTGGCCAGTCAAAATTCAGGTGAGAGGGGGTCAGCATGTTATTGGCACTGTTGTTGGTTGTGTGTGCGAAACAACATATTTCTTAAGGAAGCCATTTATATTTAGGCTGGTTTCAGGTTCATCTGATCAGAGATATTTCTTAAAGAACGTTTACATAAGACGCATTCTTGCGCTCAAAATTAGCTAGAAAGTAGCGCAATAAAATGGAACAAGAAAACTGTTCTCAAGATCATTTTAAAAGTATGACTAATTGATACGGCAGGGTGCTCAAAAAACAGCACTTGACATGGAAGTCCCTATCATCTAAATGTGTATACAGTAGCTGTAGTGACTGTGCTGTAAAGGGGAGGACTTTTACATCCTAACTTTTACTGTACAGCTAAATAGTATGATTCTATTTACAGCAACACCAATAAAAATATAAAAACAAAAAATGATATATGTATGAAAAAACTAATATCAATAATAAAATAGTAAGGTGTTGGATGACTTGTCAACCATCTTGAGCCATTAGAACATTCTCAAACGTATTTCACAATGTGCAAACATCACAATTGTGTGTGAGCACTATGTAAGAACTTTATCACATGTCCTGGAAAACAAGGGAGGCTGTGCCTACTCCAAAAAAAATCAGATGAGAGTTCTAGCTATATCCCTGAATGCTATATGTGAACAGAGTCGTAAAATTATTGGTTTGATCATGTTAGAGGTCAGAACGCACTGACATAAGACTGAGATGATTTGGGTATTCTGAAGTCAAAAAATGTCATCAAACGGGACAGATAGTGAAATTATTCCATAAAGTTGGATCATGTAAAAAAGATTTGATATTTTAAGGCCGACTATAGAGGAAATCTTGTTTTGTATGATTCTTGACAACTAAAATATGAAGTCATATTGTGAGCAGCCATTGGAAATTGACTGCGTTTGGCCACAACACTGGACCATGAAAAAATGGAGATGGAAATGGAGCGCAAACAATGGCTCAAAGTTTAGCTAAACATTTAATGCCACTCACCTCAAACTTGCATCAGTCTCCATCTTTCACCCAAGATTGCACCTGAATGCCCTCAGCTCGTTTCATTCTTTTCTTTCATACATGCATGGTTGTTTACATCTGTCATTCATCTCCTAGAACAGAGCCATGTGTTTCCACATGAGTTTGTGGCTAGATCAACTTGACAGCCAGAGTGATCCTCAGTGGTTTAGTGTGTGATGCCCAGTTTTTGTCTGTAGCCATTTACATAGTCCTTACGTTTGTGATGCATAGTATTTTTTAGATTCTGTTCATGTTTTAGAAGTGGTGTAGTGTAATCCAGCCTAAAAGCACTTCTCTTCATCAGAGCAGATGAAGAAATTTGAAGACTGCTAAAATAAATTACTACATCTCAGATTTAATGACATTTTGGTGCTGATGTGTGAATGATAGCAAAACGGAAAAAGACGGAAAGCCGGTGCATTTGTGAATGGTACATTTGCCAATTAAGGCAATCCAACAACTTGACTGCAATTTACCAGGTTTTATTATAAAAAAAGTGTGAAAGTGGCTAATCTCTCCGCTTTTGCTATAACAGGGTAATAAGCCAGTTATTCTGTCAATGCGATAACGCCTGCCTCTCATAGATCATCATACAAGAAGAAAACTGGTGGAAATATACAGAATAATTACAGAGTTAACAACACCAACTTTCAGTAACCTCTGAATAAAAATTTAGCTGAAATGGCTTGAAATATGAATTTGACTGAGTGTACCAGTTTTACTGTTAATTTAAAGGTTGTGTTTGATGCAGTGTAGATAACTAATGATCCGATTATTAAAAATAACAGCGAACAACAGTTAGTAGTATCCGTTGAAAGAGACATGATATATGCCTGTTGCGTTATTATTGTAGTTATTATTTTTGAAGCAGTGTAAAGTGCTAAAAATGCATACACACCTCCAAGACGACCACTGCCTTGCTAAAAAAGCTGAGGGTGAAGGTGATGGAGTGGCCAAGCATGTCTCCAGACCTAAACCCTATTGAGCATCTGTGGGGCATCCTCAAATGGAAGGTGGAGGAGCACAAGGTCTCTAACATCCACCAGCTCCGTGATGTTTTTACATGAGTGGATGAGGACTCCAGTGGCAACCTGTGAAGCTCCATGCCCAAGAGGGTTAAAGCAGTGCTGGAAAATAATGGTGGCCAAAAATATTGACACTTTGTGCCCAATTTGGACATTTTCACTTAGGGTGTGCTCACTTTTGTTGCCAGCAGTTTAGACATTAATGGCTGTGTGTTGAGTTATTTTGAGAGAACAGCAAATTTACACTGTTATACAAGCTGTACACTCAATACTTTACATTGTAGCAAAGTGTCATTTCTTCAGTGTTGTCACATGAAAAGATATAATCAAATATTTACAAAAATGTGAGAGGGTGAGATACTGTATATCTTTGGCCTTTGCTGTCTGATCTGGAAATGATTTGGCAGTTTTTCCCCTTCCTCTTGTCCTCTCTTCCTCTTTTATTTCCCCCTCCTCTCTTCCTTTGCTGTTGAAGAGTGATGTAACTAACCCTGATGCTGAAACTCAGTGTGTGTGTGTTTGATTGTCCGTCCACTATTCTAGAGCACGTTCTCATGGAGAAAGGGTGAATTTCAGACAGGTAATATTTATTCTCTCTCATTCACTTTCCCCTTCTCTTACTGACCTTTGGATGCCACGTTTTGTCAAATTGTATGTTTGTTTGGATCCACACTTGAGTGTGGGAGATAGGGGTCGCTCTGTGGCAATTCTGGTGTACAGAGGAACTGTTGTCAGGAGTTTAGAAGAGAACAAGGAGAGTTTGGTCCGTAGACAAAGGCAGCGTTCAAAACCTGCTCTGTAAACATGGCAGGCTAAGTCTGAATGTGTCAGAGGGAATGTTAAGTTGAAACACATGGCTCTTTTAAAGAGAAACTAAAATGGAGATGGAGGAAAGAGACTGAAATGAACATGATAGATCAAAAAGTTTTACTCCCTGTCTCCCAGACTTCTGTTTCGGCCTCTTGTTTTCTTTTTACCTGTTATCAGAAACTCTGTGTGGCTTGTGTATTTTTTTGGACTGTAGAACGACAGCGTGTGTGCGAGAGTGGTAAATGGGGATATAGCAGGAATTTATTTAGTAAGGAGTTTTGCTTACTAAAAAAGCAGATTCTGTGTGTATAAATGTTAGTTAAACACAACTTTCACTGAGTGCAAGACTGAATTTTCATTTTAACAGTAAAATGTGTCATTTTTTTTCTACGTTTACAATATACTTCCTATCACAGTTAAACGTACGGAGACAACTAAACCGTAATGAGCTTTTCGTAGGTTGAGTTTCTGAAGAGTGTAAACTCTGCTGCTTTCAAAACATGCTCTGTTTGTTTTGGCTGTCTAATATGTGAACATATGGTTCAACCTGTGGCTTTAGTTTGGTGCATGACTACCTGTTTGTCGGAACAATGACCTTGTCTGAAAGCTGAGGCAGCCACGTTGATGCCTCGCATCACAGCAAGTCAATGACTTGACAGGCAATTTGCATATAAAGGCCTCTCTTAAGGACGCTGGTTTCAGACGGCCTTCTAAGGCACTGTCTTGTCTAATGATCTATAACAAAATCAAGTGAGCTTTAGACATACCCAAGTAAAAAAACAAAAGTAGCAAGAAAAAGTATGTGAACCATTGGAATTAGCTGGTTTTCTGCATTAAATTCACAAGTAAATAATGTAAGTGAACCCTTGAATTAAATAACAGGTCGATCTTACTTTGGCCACAATTACCTCAACCAAGTGTTTCTGATAGCTGCAGGTTAGACCTGCAAAACATTCAGATGGAATTCTGGACCATTCTTCCTTACAGAACTGTTCAGCTCAGCCATATTCTCAGGATGACTGTTGTGAACTGCTCTCTTGATGTCATTCCACAGCATCTATATTGGGTTAAGGTCTGGGCTCTGACTGGGCCACTCCAAAAGGTGGATTTTCTTTATTTGAAGCTATCCTGCTGCATCACCCAACTTCTACTGAGCTTCAGCTGGCACACAACCACACTGGCATTATCTTGTGGGATATCTTGATGCTCCCTCCACCATACTTACTGTTAGGTTGATGTTTTCATGTTGGTATGCGGTGCCCTTTTTACATCATACGTAGTGCTCCGTGTTCTTCCCAAATATTTCAACCTTCGTTTCATCAGACCACATAATATTTCTCAATAGCATTGTGGAGTTTCAAGGTGGTCTCTGGCAAATGGTAGCAAGATTTTTGTTGGAAAGCAGCGGCTTCCTTCGGTGTCAAAAAAATGCTCCATACCACCCTCAGATCTGAAACCTGCCATTATCTCTTACATCAACAAATGGCAAACTGAATGGGATCTATGCATTTGATAGGGTTGCAATGGTATTAGATTTTCATGGTACGATAACCATCACGATTAAAAAAAATATCACTGTATATGCTAGTGTTGTCAAAAATACCGGCACTCCGGGACCAAGTCTGTACTGAAACCAAAATTTTTTTAGAATACCAGAATTTATGAAGGTACCTAGTGCAGAGTTGGGAACTTTTGAACGCTCACAACAAGCAAAAGATGACGACAAGCAAAGCTGCTGCGGAGTCTCAACTGAATCTTGTCGAAAAGAAAAGTGGAAAAAGCCAGGTTTGGAAATTCTTTGTGTTTGAGGCTGATGAAACGGGAAACATCATAGATCAGCAAAAACCTATTTGTAAATGGTGCTTTTGCAATTTTCTGACGAAAGGAGGAAACACATCAAACTTAATAAAGCACCTGAAAGACAAGACACTCTGATTAATTTAAGCAACCAAAGCAGGTTAGTTTAAAATCATATAATTTGCATTAGGACTGAAACGATTAGTCAACAACGTCGAAAATAAATAAATGACGAGAAAAACTTTCATTGTCGAATAGTTGTTTGATCTCATTTAACGTAAAATGAAATCATATTAAACTGTAATGACGCGCGAGAGCAGCACTGCAGATCACGCCTGACTGAGGAGAAGAATTACACAGATCACAGTCCAGATGCACTCTAAACGTTCACAGCTTCTTATGTAAATCCCAAAGTATTAGGGAATTATAAAAAAAGTTAATTAAGAAGCAGTCTCGTTTTGGAATAAGCTGAGCAGGAGCTCTTTAAAGGAAACATCCCGGCGTTACAAATGCAGTTATAATTAATGTGTTATAGCTTTATTAAAGTTCAAATAATACAGAAGCAGGTCATGTTAATAACTTTAAACTCAGAAACCGGCATTTCTCTGTGTGGTAAGCGCCTCTTCAATGAGTTGCGCAAATGTCCCGATCTAAGGGGGAGAGATTGAAACTGCACCCGGCTGAGAGAGACTCTGCCTCGGGGATACTCATCCCTCGAGCAGCGGACACTTAATGCAGCTAGATTAGAACGCGATGGCTCGCAACTTATTTAATCATAATCATAATGTCACTGTGCATTTATTATCGTGAAGAAAATTGGCAGTATGCAGCTTTATTAATATGAGAGCACTTTGCACATTAGTTTGGAAATTTTTTGAATTGAATTTTTTATTCGTTCTATTGTATGCTTGTTTTATTTATTTTTTTTAGTACTTGGTAAAACGTAAAAGTTGCAAAAGTTGAAGCAAATCTTATATAAGTGTTCAAAAATACTTTAGAATACTTTAGCATACATTGTACCGTTTTGTTATAATTCAAAAATAATATATTTAAATTAAAGTGTTGCTCAATGGCATATTTCTGTTCTTAGTTCTGCTGCTAATGTTTTGTTAACTTTGTTTAGTTGTTTAGAGTGTTGTTTAGTAACCTGTTTTTGCTTTGGTACTGAAAATGGTAACGAGTACCGTGAAATTTCACTGATATTGGTACCGACTACTGAAATTTTGGTACAATGACAACACTAGTATACAGTTTTTTTTTTGTTTGTTTTTTTGGTTGAACATACCCTTTATTATAATTAAAACTTGAAACAAATTTTTTTATGTAAGTGTATAAAAAAAAGTCTCCCTTTTGAAAAGTAAGAAAGCTAACAGAATTATCATAATAAACTGAATTATAAACATGATAAAAATAATTTTATTTAATTATAACATGTTATATAACTAAAGCATGTTAGTTTGCATGTTAGCATAGCATTTTAAATTAACTACTAAATGATAATAACATCAGCTGTGTGAGCTTTAAAGTAATGTCCTATGATTATTAATAATTGACATATACTGTATGTGCGCGACAGCTACTGCTAATATTAGCTGTATCTGGTGCGGCAAACACCGTACATTCCTTTTAGATTCACATCGTGTTTAAGGTAATGCTTCATCAAATTGGAGGTGCTTCCTCCCTTGCACGAAATACTTTTACTGCTGGTGTAAGCCTTATTAAGCCTTATTATTTTGCCTCTAACTATTCATGATTGTATGTTTAGTTCTATTTTATTATTTGCATTAAAGGAATAGTTCACCCAAAAATGTGCTGATAGTTTACTCACCCTCAGGCCATCCAAGATGTATCTTGAGTTTCTTTCGTCATCAAAACAGAATTTAAGATTTCTTTTCAGGCCGCCTCCTTTAAACAATGCAAGTGAATGTACTCCAAAATGCATTTTTAGGGTGCATCAAAATAATCCAGTCGACAAATAAAGTTCTTATGAACCCAAACGATTGACTATTTTTTAGAAACAAAACAATAATTTTTAACTACAAATGTTCACTTGCGTACATCTGTGACGCGCACTCATGAGAGAGGATAATGTAAGCTCGTTGGTAAGGTCACATGGAGGAGCAGGCAGGAAGTGCGTTTACAAGAGAAAATTGCACAGACCAGACCAAGTGCCGTTCACAAACCAAAACAGTCCAAAACCATTTCAAAACAATAAATATATATAAATATATAAATTCCTAATAATAATAATAATAATAATAATAATAATAATTAAAAAAACATTACCATCCTTTATTTCAGCAAATGTTCATTTTTGGGTGAACTATTCCTTACAAAATGTTTCCATGCTGTTCATGACCTAAACAGAACAGGCATTAGATTTTTGGGTTGTGACCCACCAGTTGAGAACCACTGTATTAGATTATGATTTTCATGTCACATCTCCTGAAACGTAACTAATATCAGCTATATATAGTCTTTTCTGTCACAGACGCAGCATGAATGCCCATGTGAGACTCAGGTTGTCAGGTGTGAATGACAGTGATGAGTCTGATTATTAATTTTCATGTAGTGTGCCGTGTGCGTGCACTAAAATATACAAATTTAGCAGAGGCACTAAATGCATGCTGCTATAAATGTACAATTGTTGCCCTAATTTTTGGTAGTCTTGGACATAGCCACAAGTTATATCTATGGGGTCTGCATATTGCTGGTCTTGGAAAGAGAAGGGCTAAAAAAACTCAAAGTACTACATTCTGTCTATTATGGGCATTCTTGCAATTAGGAGGATATGTTGTTATCTTTATCCATAGTTCCTCTGTTGTGAACTGTTGTGAATTGTCATTTTATTATAGAAATTGTGAACAAAAAGGGTTAATTCTTTTGCTGTATAATGTCTTTTTTTTTTCTTCTCTCCCCTTTTTCCTCCCCAATTTGGAATGCACATTTTGTTATTCCCAAGTCCTCATGGTGGCATAGTGACTCGCCTCAATCCGGGTGGTGGAGGACGAATCTCAGTTGCTTCAGCATCTGAGACCGTCAATCCGTGCGTCTTATCACGTGGCTTGTTGAGTGCGGAGACATAGCGCATGTGGAGGCTTCACGCTATTCTCCACTGCATCCACGCACAACTTACCACATGCCCCACCGAGAGCGAGAACCACATTATAGCCACCACAAGGAGGATACCCCATGTACCCCTCTACCCTCCCTTGCAACCGGTCCAATTTTTTTCTTTGGAGACATGGTCACTCTGCACGCCCTGGATTCAAACTCATTACTCCAGCGGTGATAGTCAGCATCTTTACTCGCTGAACTACCCTGTCCCCCTGTATAATATCTCTTTAATATATTTGGGTCATGTTCAAATTATGTGATTTTTAATTGTGAATCCAAATAATGCATTCAAATGTGTGTGTTGGTTGGTATGAGTGTGCTGGAGCTGTGAGTCAGGCCCGGTTTGTCTTTGAGGCTGTGTGTGAACATGTGGGGGTTTTGCTGGGGGAGGCCGTATCAGCACAGAGCATCTGCTCAATGAGAGTTCTATGTGAATTCACCCTCCGTGCTGTGGACGTCTGGCACACACACACACACTCTCCCTCCATGAAGATCTAGTGCTTATTTTTGAAATGCCTGGAGGTAAATGGAGTGAAGACTAAGCTTGCTTGAAAGCAGGTGAAAGATGGAGAAACAATGACAGGATTGTGGAAATGTGTCCTTTGGCCTCTAGTTTTAGGGCTGTGCATACTTAAAAAGGAAGGACGTGTAGTGATGCAACTGTTTGAAGCTGTTGACTGCAGTCGCTGCTGCATAAGTACTGAGATATCAAGAGTTTATCCCATTTTTGTGCTTTTCACTCTTGAAATTGTTTACCCAGGGACATTATAACCATGTTTCACGTTGTTTGTACTTTCAAACACTGTTCGAATTTGAGAGTACACACATTTGTAAACTTCAGGTCAGTGTGCTTATTTGCATATATACAAGGCTAATTAGATGTTTGCTTGTTGCATGCTGTATATGTCTATGAAAATGCCTCTACATAAATCTACTTTTGTTTTAAGTTTTCTGGAACATACTGCAAAAATGATAAAGACAAAAAAACAAAAAACACAGCAACACAGTTCAGAATTTTTAACCGTTTCCCTCAGACGTTGAAACTAAACGCAACTCTTGAAAATTAATGCTCAGCACAAGTGCTGCACAAAGTGCGTTTAATAATTCATGAGCAAGCACTGAGGCAGTTTGTTATTGGTTGTCTGTTGCTGAACAACTCACCATTACATTCTAGCACATCATTGTTTCACACTGTATACTTTTGGCACAGCAATTGGAGTTTAGCACTACAAAAGCTGTGTTAAATATGATCAGAAGCATGGCTTTATAACCGAAGGTTCAAAATGGTGAAAACTCTATAATAATTACAAGTGTAAAGTGTTGCTAAACGCTAAGTTAAATATGGCCTTAACTTGAGGTTTTTTCCTCAAACAGACAGCCCTATCTCTCTTTCTCACCCCTTTACAGTATAATAGCATAGGTGTTCCAATAATAATGTGATAACTTGTGAAAATTAGGTTTTCTTTTAGGATGGAGAGTCTCAAATTGTAAAATTGCTGTGTTGAGAGAGAGAAAGAGAGAGCAGTGTAACAGCAGGGGGCAGTGATGGTACAGTCAGAAACTAAACATTTGTTTCAATGTTGTGTTTAGACCAAAACACACACATAAGTATGTTGATGTTATTCTCACCATAACATCAGCTAAAACACTGGTTTCTCTTTCTTTCAGATTGCTTTCTCTCAACATAGTAACTTCATGGATCTGGTTCAGTTCTTTGTCACATTCTTCAGGTAAGACAATTTGCTTATGTAATAACCAAAAGTATACAAGTAATAACACATTTTGTTTTACAAGCATATGAACCAATCATTAAAGACCCCATGAAAACTTAAACTTTTATGGCATTCGGTCTGTCTATTAGCTCTGAAGCCATCTATATGCTAGTGTTCTAAAAGTTGGCAAAATTAACTTTTAACTGTTATATGCACTTAAAATTTACAGACATTTCTCTTCTGGGAAAACAGACCAAAAATATTGTTGACTCTTACTGCACAACAATTATGTTTTTTTTTTGTTTTTTTTGTACAATCAAATGCTCTCTAGAATGAGAATGTTCCTCCCCTTTAAACCACCTGCAACCGACTACTAAGTGATTGTTCATGGCTGTGTCTTAAACTAAAGGCTACTGGCTAGTTTATATAAAAAGACCGGCTCTTTAACCCTCTGGGGTCTGAGGGTGTTTTGGGCCCTGGAGAAGTTTTGACACCTTGACATTTGTGCTTTTTTCAGTTGCTTAAAAACATATTAATGGTTAAAGTCTGATATCACTGTATTCAGCACAAACTGGGCTACAATAATATGTGAGCAACATGTGTGTACATGTTTGTATTTTTGAGAAAATGACATTTATGCATGGTTTTTGAAAAACTAAATTAAGTTATTGAAATAAGGCTATATAACACATACTAAACATTTGTCCACAAGACTTTGAGAACTGGATCTTGTAGCCTAGAGTTTTTGCTACCAAATGATGTGGAAACTATCCTGATCACTCATTCATCCAAAACAATATAGTCATTTAACTTTTGTAAGACACTTTTAGTGTTAGAAAGGTCATATGCTAGGAGGTGTGAACTATCATGAATATTGATTGTAATTCACACCTGAGACAAAGACCCCTCCCCTGGGCCTATCAATGAGGAATGTGACAGAATGAGAATTAATGTAAGGAGACTTGATGATCAAAATCAAGTTTTAAGTTAAAAGAAGTAATCTGACTATACATTTTCTTTACATAAAGACTTTACTTAATTTTAGACCTACACTACCATTTAAAAGAAGTCTCTTCTGCTCACCAAGGCTGTATTTATTTGATCCAAAAAACAGTGATATTGTGAACTATTTTACAATTTAAAAAGAACAGTTTTGTATTTGAATATATAGTAAAATGCAATTTGTGATCAAAGCTGCATCATTACTGCAGTCTTCAGTGTCACATGATCCTTCAGAAATCATTATAATATGCTGATTTTGTAATATGGGCATATTTAAAGTGCATTTTACTTATTTACACCTGGACACATATTTGCTAGCACAATGTTGATGATAATGAGGCAGCATAAACATTAGTTAAAATAGAATCTAAACATTCATATTATTTTTATATCATATTACATATCATATTTATATCATACAGCATACAATTTAAAGGCCTGCTTTAGCCAAACAGCATTTAAATATAACTAAAACATGCCTATTAGGACATACAGGTGAAACTCGAAAAATTAGAATATCGTGCAAAAGTTCATTAATTTCATTAATTCAACTTAAAAGGTGAAACTAATATATTATATAGACTCATTACAAGCAAAGTAAGATATTTCAAGCCTTTATTTGATATAATTTTGATGATTATGGCTTACAGCTTATGAAAACCCCAAATTCAGAATCTCAGAAAATTAGAATATTACATGAAATCAATAAAAAAAGGATTTTAAATACAGAAATGATGGCCCTCTGAAAAGTATAATCATGCATATGTACTCAGTACTTGGTTTGGGCCCCTTTTGCATTAATTACTGCCTCAATGCGGCGTGGCATGGATGCTATCAGCCTGTGGCACTGCTGAGGTGTTATGGAAGACCAAGATGCTTCAATAGCGGCCTTCAGCTCTTCTGCATTGTTTGGTCTCATGTCTCTCATCTTTCTCTTGGCAATGCCCCATAGATTCTCTATGGGGTTCAGGTCAGGCGAGTTTGCTGGCCAATCAAGCACAGTAATACCATGGTCATTGAACCAGGTTTTGGTACTTTTGGCAGTGTGGGCAGGTGCCAAGTCCTGCTGGAAAATGAAGTCAGCATCTCCATAAAGCTTGTCTGCTGAAGGAAGCATGAAGTGCTCTAAAATGTCCCGGTAGACGGCTGCTTTGACTCTGGACTTAATAAAGCACAGTGGACCAACACCAGCCGATGACATGGCTCCCCAAACCAACACAGACTGTGGAAACTTCACATTGGACTTCAAGCATCTTGGATTGTGTGCCTCTCCATTCTTCCTCCAGACTCTGGGACCTTGTTTCCAAATGAGATGCAAAATTTGCTCTCATCAGAAAAGAGGACTTTGGACCACTGAGCAACAGACCAGTTCTTTTTTTCTTTAGCCCAGGTAAGACGCTTCTGACGTTGTTTGTTGTTCAGGAGCTGCTTGACAAGAGGAATACGACATTTGAAGCCCATGTCCAGGACCCGTCTGTGTGTGGTGGCTCTTGATGCAGTAACTCCAGCCTCAATCCACTCCTTGTGAAGCTCCCCCACACATTTGAATGGCCTTTTCCTGACAATCCTCTCCAGGCTACGGTCATCCCTGCTGCTTGTGCACCTTTTTCTTCCACACTTTTCCCTTCCACTTAACTTTCTATTAATGTGCTTTGATACAGCACTTTGAGAACATCCAACTTCTTTTGCAATTACCTTTTGAGGCTTTCCCTCCTTGTGGAGGGTGTCAGTGATGGTTTTCTGCACAACTGTCAGGTCAGCAGTCTTCCCCATGATTGTGAATTCAACTGAACCAGACTGAGAGACCATTTAAAGGCTCAGGAACCCTTTGCAGGTGTTTAGCTGATTAGAGTGTGACACTTTGAGCCTACAATACTGAACCTTTTCACAATATTCTAATTTTCTGAGATTCTGAATTTGGGGTTTTCATAAGCTGTAAGCCATAATCATCAAAATTATATCAAATAAAGGCTTGAAATATCTTACTTTGCTTGTAATGAGTCTATATAATATATTAGTTTCACCTTTTAAGTTGAATTACTGAAATTAATGAACTTCTGCACGATATTCAAATTTTTCGAGTTTCACCTGTATTTCAATACTCTGAACCCTGGTTGGCAAGTCTGGAAATAGTCCCACTAGTAAAATATGTACATATTTATATAAAATAGCATGTCAACTAATGAAAACTAAATACTTACTCGTCCGAAATTGTATCCTCAGCTGGATCTAGTCACTCTTCAAAATACAAATGTTCATCGGAGTCCCGCTCTTTGAGGAAAATTTTAACTCTTCATCACTATCCAAGAGTTTTCTCACTTGTATATTGTGCAATCTTTCAAACACACAGAAAAACTTACGATACATTCTGCCTAAACTCTGCTTCAGTTGGAATTATGTCAACACAGGAAAGAAAACGGCTTTCCTCAAAGCATTTTATGGGGTCTTTTGGGCTCTGATAAACAAGTTTTAAAGTCATAGATATATAAAGTAATCAATAGAATCTAAATGGTGTACGTTTTTGGCGTTAGCGAGAGAGTGTGTGTGTGTGTGTGTGTGTGTGTGTGTGTGTGCGCTGCTGTGAGTGTGTGTGAGTGGTTTTGGGGTGTGATGTGGCATTAAGCTCTAATTCACCTCTTGATGACCTGCTGTAATATGTTATTGATTCAAGAAGCAGGTGGCTTAGACCATATATAGAGAACAGACACACCCAATTTTTCTTTCTCACCCATTCTTTTTCACTTTGTCATGCACACACACACACACACACACACACACACACAGTCAAAATTACACTGTGTGGCTTGTTATAGCTCTTATTGATTCACAAATACCAAGAGGATGATAAAATAGGACAAGCACCGAGATCGGGTCATGCTATGTGCTGAAGACACACATGTGATACATATACTTGGGAGCACACACACACACACACACACACACATAAGATAGATACACCCACCCATGGCTGTGGTTGGCCAGGGTTCCTAATCATTAGTTATGTCAGCTCAGCCATGATGAATTGCACTCTTTAAAGCCTTGGAGTGTATGTGTGTGTATATGTGTGGGTGAAGTATTACCAAGACTCATAGTGAATGTATTTCAGCTCTGCTCACCTGCCGTTATTAAGTATAAACATGCACCTTCACATTTCTGATGTTCTCGCATGCACACAGCAGAGTTCTCCTATACCCAATAGCTGCATTCATGAGCACTGGCCCTGTTATGATGATACAGACACTCCTGATCTTTAGCACACCTGTGGATGTGGAGCTACCTGTAATCCATTAAATAGAAGCAGCCCTGTGTGTGTGTGCTTAAGATATGACTTGGAATGGTTTATTGGAACATGATTGTTTAAGGGGATGTTCCAAAAAACTCAAATATTGTTCTCTTCCTTTCCATTTCCTGTTCTATCTGTGTGCAGCTGTTTCCTGTCCTTGCTTCTGGTGGCAGCAGTTGTATGGAAGATCAAACAGAGCTGCTGGGCGTCACGGCGAAGAGAGGTCAGCACTGCAGCATCTCCCTCCTTGTTAGCAAGTCACAGTCATTGTCATGGCGAGTTTTAATGACCTCCTAAGCCACATGATGGTATACTCCACTTTGAACCAATCCTTTTAATGTGACACCAGTATCTCAGAAAGTTGGCAATCAGACTTTATTTTTAGTTAGTGGTCGACTGAAGGTTTTTTTTATGTCCGATGCAGATATCTAGAGAGCAGGCTGATTGATTGGCCAATATTATGCCAAAATATATTTAATGCGATTTAATGATGACATATGAGTTGAACACACAATTCCTGAAATCAAATGAATACTTAAGTGACTCAATATTTACTCAATTTATTAGTCCTTGTTGACACTGTCAAGTGATTGAAATTGCATTTGGAAAACATTTGTAAACAAAACTTGGAGAGTTCAAAGGTTGTCGGTTGATTTTGGAACAAACACAAGGGCTGGTGCCTATATTAATTTGTCATGCAGGCGTGATTATTGGCTCAAAATGGACTGCTATCTGCCTATTAATTGGTCTTGCCATTATATCAGTCTATCACTCATTTCCACATTCAGAAAGATCGTTGAATATATGTATATCCAAAAGTTTTCCACGCTTTGTTTATGAAAATTCATGTTTCACCAGAGGTTTGGGAATAATCAAATCATAATAGTCATAAATGAATGTAATTTTTCTGTTTAATTGTAGTTACAGATAAGCTTTGGGTAAGTTAATGACACTAAATATACCATAAACTTTCTTTCAACAATTTGTTGATTGTCATAGTCGCATGCTGGTCAGTTTTTTTTTTTTTTTTTTTTTTTTTTTAAGTGATATAATTAAGCTGTATGACCCCTGATTTTAATGCCTCTACAGAAACTTGAAGAGGTTTGATTTTGAAAGGTTTCAAGAGACCAATTTAAACCACAGAGGGGTGTTTATAAGGGCTAATCTGAGTGTCCTTTAAAAGACCCTCTTTACCATCTGGCCTACTGAAGTGCTTTCATCCAAAAAGAAAAAAAGTAGGGACACTTTCCTTACTCTCTGTCACACAACAATCAAACACACATTCATATGCATACCTACACATCAGCTTCTATCTCACTTCTGACCCTTTAGCTTCAACCATGTCCTTTTATTAATAATCATCTCTTTTGCAACCAGATATAGAGGGATAATTTAGGGCTAACATAACCCAGCAAACAGACTGAAGCGGTCTTCCATTTCACTCCACATACGCATGAAGTAACTTAATGATAAGAGTAATAAATATACAGAGTTCTTTTAGTGATACTCTGAATGAGTTTCGAAGGCCTGGTGGTGCCTTAATGGTTACGGGTCTGAGCTCATAAACTAAAGTTTAATTTCTAGTTCACAAAATCCCAAATGCCTTACACAACTTTTGTATTTAGGGATACCGAGTTTACAGATGTCTTTGACCATATTGACAAGTTAAGATTTAATGAGATATCTTGTACCTGCAATGTGCCCATATTTATTTTTAACAAGATTCATGTTATGAAGTGGGGCACTCCTACTTTATGTAACCTACAGTACATATGAAACCTACTCTGTGTAACTTAAATATTTAACCTAGAGTTTTTTTTTTATTTTTTATTTTTTTTATATATGGCAGAACATAGACACATCTATTATTGGCAGTGATGATATTCTTGTTGAACTTTTTTTCACATGGGACTGGTCTGACACTGAAGCAGTGTTTAAATTGAGTCAGGGCTCTTGAGTCCCTAACCCTTAGACCACATTACTTGTTAGTAATATGTTTAAAACTGTTCAGCATGGGGATAGTTGCGTAACCCACGAATTTGAACAAGCAATAATTAAGAGAGATTTGTTTTTTCTTACATGAAAAAATCTATTTGAGATTACTGATTATAAGTTAAATAAATGAAAAATGAACACTTTTATAAATTTATTTCGAAATCGTCACTTTTATAAAAAGTGGCAGGTCCTTTGATACGTCCCGTCCAAATTCTGCTTTAGTAGAAATTATGTCGACAGCGCAAATGTGAAAACACAATGAAAGCTGCAGTATATCAATTGTCAGTTGTGTATTGTCATGTCTTTATTTCATTTTCCTTTGTTTCCTTTTTCCATTGTGCACTTTTTAATAGTTTTTGTACTCTACTTGATTATTTTTTTATACATTTTATTTTTCATTATTTTTTTATATGTCCTTTTATATAATATAAAAGGATGCTGGTCTTCTGTGTTTGAAGATCAGCATCCTGTTTGAATATTTTAATAAATATCTGATGTCGAAACTATAATTGCAAATCAGAAATGACCTTTTCTCAAAGCGCTCTGTTTGACGTTTGTGTGTGTGTGTGTGTGTGTGTGTGTGTGTTCAAGTAATTACTCAGAATTCCTCCAGAGGTGCTCTGCAAGAGTTTGCAGGTAAACCTTTCTCTGATAAATATCACAAGCCTTGTGGGGAGAGAGCGTATTGTGACCTAGAAATCAGAGATGCAATTTATCAGTTTTTCTGGGACTATCCTCTGTAATTGTTAGATATGCAAATGAGTGCCACTCAGCAGAGATGAGCTGATGTTAACAGACTGCTGATTATTTTCTTTATTCATGCCAGTGTACGTCATTTGAAATGCATCCCTTTGAAATGTCTCTTTAGTCCAACCTGGTTAGTATTTAAAAGAAGACCGTGCCTGTGCATTTATTGATGTGCGTGGTGAATCTGGGATGTGCAAGACATTATTGTTGAATTTAAGAAAATGTTTGATGTCCATGTGTATATGGCAATAGTGTGTGAAGATATTGAAAATCTGACATCTTTATTATTTATTGTTCATTTATGGCCCTATGAAATTAATGTAATTTTTTATTGATGAGACTTGATTTTGATCAGTATTCTTTTGAAGAGATTTGTCTCTTCAAAATTTGTCTGGATGAGATACAGCTTTTGTCTTGAATTAACTTTTAGTTTTTGCAGCCTGATCTCATGAAAATTACGTGTCTGTGGTTACATTTTTACAAGATGGTTCATATCTTGTGGTTCATAACTTATCATGGCAGTTTAGAGTGTTTCACAGCATTTCCACTGTGTGGTGCTAAAGTTTTAGAGTAAGAGTCAAATGTTCTCGCAAATAGATATTTTTTTTTTTTAAGGTTAATGTTCGATCAAGTTTTAAATAAACACTACCAAACTTCCTATCCTAGACCATTTGTTGACACCTCAAAATGTAAAAAAAATAAATAAAATGGGTATGGAAAGGTATTGGATGGGAAGGGGGACGGGAGGGGCTCAAGCATTACAATTCACTTACGATAAGATGGCTGAACATCAAAATGTTCAAACTTTTGATAATAAGGTGAAAGCAAACATTGCCACCAAAACCTGGACTGCTTAACTCTTTCCCCGCCAGTGTTTTTAAAAAAAAGTTGCCAGCCACTGCAGGTTTTTGACAATTTTCGCTAAACTTTAATGGCCCGCAGAATATTTTCTTCCATGAATATATGAAGATGCTATATATCACAATAAAGATCTGAGCCTCTGCTTTTAGGCAAAAAAAAACTATTTTATTTTATCTTCATTTGTTCTTTTTTATTGTGACTTGAACAGAGGTCGGTTTTGTCAAAAAACAACATTTCAGACAAAAAGCTGATAAAAAGGCATGTTTATGTCTGATATTTTGAGCTTCTCAATACTCCACTTCATGTTTGAGATGATCGCAGTCTGTTTCTTTGATCAAAGAGTTGCGTACTCTTTCAAAACATGCGGAGGGGTCTTCCTTACCGTATAACACCTAAAACACGGAAACCCGGAAAATTCCGTGTTTGGCGGGGAAGCGTTTTTTCATAAAACACGGAAAATTCCGTGTTTGGCGGGGAAAGAGTTAAAGACCAAATATAAATTCACAGTAAAATTTCCTTTCATTCCAGATCACCAGAGGCAGTCCTGAAAGCACTAGTGGAAAAAAACTTGTGCTTTGACTGAGAATCGAATTAGAAATTAGACACATAACGTGTCTTTTAGCTAAAAACCCCCCTGAACATTTCTTCCTCCTCATTTGTCTGAATCTATTGTGACGATATTTTGTGCAGTTTGTTTTTGAAGAGTGCTTCAGCTGATGTCTGTGTGTTTAGTCAACGTGATTACCGATTGGATTATGAACGGTTTTCTCCGTGAAGCACCGCTAGCGACCGTGAAGTTCGATTTATGAGCGGTTTTCTCCGGGATTCGCTGCTCACAATCCGGAAGCGCTGTTTTTGAGCATTTTCTCTGGGAAGCACCCGTGAGATGGTCTCACACTTCTGTAAGGTTTTGAACTTCTGGTTGCCTGTAAGTTTGTATATCTTTGTAAACACATACACTCTTAAGCCCTGGTTGCCTAGGTTTAATGCAGGATCATCGTTTGTTTCTCGCTGGACTTGAAAATTACGTGAGTGCCATTAGCGAGCGCTGGATTTAAACTCATTGGATTGTTTTTAGGTGAGTATTGAAGTCCGTTTAGAACAATCTAGATGTTTCACATGCCCTAATGTGATGGATATCATTGATGGACATAATCAGTGCCCTGCTTGTCTTGGTGTGGACCATCTTAAAAAGGCCATGTCTGACCCATGATCTGAATGCTCCATTATGCCTCTTGCTGTGCATTGAGTGCGACTGGCTGGTCTGGAATCCTCTACAGAGGATTTGCTGCCTCCTCAGAGCATCCCTGTCTGATCATAAGCGTAAGCAAACACTTCAGTATAATAAAAGGTATAAAAAAAAACAAAATCTTCTGATTTAGTATGCAAGTGGAACAGCTCTCTCTCCTGCTGTAGAACTTTTATTGGCACTCCTGGCTAGAACTCAGCCTACAACAGAGGCATAGGACAAAGTGGACCCTTAATCATGCATGCCATTTTCATCAGCATTGCATGCAGAACAGGAGTTGGATGCGATGTCAGTGGCTGCCTCTTACACTCTTTTTGTTGCAAATCCGGTTGCAACCTCAGTGATTGGTGAAGGTCTACCTGCAGTCCAGTCACACCACTCTGAAAGTGATAATGTGTCTTGACAAATCGAGTGGGTCAACTTCAGTAGTTACATCCTTGGAGGGAATGTTGAAAGCGATGTTCGCCGTATTAATCCGGACCCCTCACAACCAGCAATAGGCTCTGAGAATGTTTTTCTTTCATTAGCCTCATTAGTTTCGCCGTCAGGACACCCAACCTCCACCTCCTGCCAGACATGGTGGCACCAAGGCCCCCATCCTCACCCTCAATCTTAGAAGACAGGAGCGCTGACATTGTTAAGCCGACTGTGGGCTGTTTTATAGAATCAGTTGGCTCAGTGGAGATCAATAACAACAAACCAGTGGCTGCCGACTAGCCTCTTAAGAGGCTATTTTATATAGTTTCGCCATCAATCCTCTGTACACCCTGGTGTGAGACCCACACTACAAAGTTCAGGTGTTACTGTGCAAAGGATCCATAGAATTGTCAGCCCCCAAGTTATTCCCGGGAGTTTCTTTTCCACTTTTTTCTGTTCGCAAAGAAAGACCGCAGGTTTCGATCTTAGATTAAAGGAATTTAAATTGTTTTCTAAAGTTCCTGCCATTACGAATGTTGTGCACCGCAGATGTTTAACAGGCCGTTAGGCCTCAAGATTTGTTTGTGACTATAGATTTAAGGGATGCCTACATTCAGTATTCCAATTGTTCCAGAACACAGGCGATTCCTTCGATTTTCTTTTATGGGTCAAATATTTCTGTTCAGAGTTCTTGCGTTTGGCCTCTCTCTGGTACCCAGGGTGTTTTCAAAGTTCAGTCTGCACTAGAGCCAAGGAATGCTTTGAGAATGTTGCTGTACCTGGACAATTGGCTTGTCTGGGGGATCACCACAGCAAGCAATGGATCAAACTCACCAGTTACTGGACCATTTTATGGCTTTAGGGTTCACAGTGAATTGGGACAAATCCAGGCTTGTCCCAACTTATTTGACCCATTTTAAAGGTCTAACACTCAACTCTCCCACGATGCTGGCCTCCTCATCACCGGAGAGGGTAAGTTCAGTTCTGACAGTGGTGAAGCGTCTTCGGATGGACCACACTCAATGCTACATTACTTAAATGAGGCTCTTAGGGAAGCTCACAGCGGCAACCACAGTGGAGCCACTGAGTTTGCTATGGCTGATGCCATTCCAATGCTGGCTCATTCAGAAGCAGCTGCATCCAGTGTGGGACAAATACGCAAGGGTCAAAATCAAACAGCGTTGCATTCAGGCCCTGGCTTCAAGGTCACTGCAGCAATTCCTCTTCAAAGAAGTTTCATTGTGTCCTCCACTTTCATGGTGGGAGGTAATAAGGACTGATGGCAGTCTTTTCAGATGTGGTGGAATCTGGTGCTGGAGAGGAGTGAATGACACTTGGAACAGGGCTTTATGCACAGCACATACAGTATAACCTTTCTGGAATTGACTGCCGTGTTTCTCACTTTATTCCATTTCCAGATGGTGCTCTGGGACAAACATGTCTTTGTGCATAAGGACAACTTGGCATCAGGTTTTTTACTTCAACAGATGGTCACAAGGTCACGTTGTGCACTTCAAGTAGCTCACAATTTGCTGATATGGGCTAAAGCAAACCTTGTTTCCATATGAGCGGTTAACCTGCCCAGTCGACTCAACCTTGCCACGGACAATCTCTAACACAGCAGGGTGGTACAGGGAGATTGGAGACTATACCTGGAGGTGGTGCAGATGATATGGTGGATTATGGGACCACAATAGTCAATGTGTTCGCAGACAGTCAGACAATTCACTGCCCTCGTTGGTTCTCTCTGATGTACGAGCCAGGATCTCTGGGTCTGGATGCCCTGGCTCACGATTGTTCGAACCTAATGTTGTATGCTTACACCAATTACCACTGATTTGTAAAACCCTGTGCCATGTGCATTACTGCGGCCACAGTCTGCTGTTAGTTGCTCCTCAATGGCTTGCAAGGCCATTGTTTCATACCCTCCTGGCTTCCGGGCCTCTCTTGGAGTGTTCACAGGGGACCTGGGACACTGTTTTGAATGCTCGTGCAGCATCTACACACAAATTGTATGCTAGTAAGTGGAAGGCGTTCTATGACTGGTGCACAGACTATGCCGCTGATCCACAACACTGTTCTGTAGGATGTTTTTTAGATATTTTGCAAGATGGACGTTCTGCGTCTACACAAGGTGTAGCTAGCAGCTTTGACAGCCATTTGAAAAGGGTTAATCGTCTGTGCCCTCCACATGGTGTGCGAAGCCCAACATGGGACTTGAGTGTGGTGCTCAATTCCTTATGTCAAGCGCCATTTGAGCCTATAATGGACTCTGATGTTAAATAATGTTTCATTGTGGCCCAATCCAGCATTTTTACCCAAGACATTGTCTCCACAATTTATGAATCAGCCCATTGTGTTTGCTGCTCTGCCGCCAGAACAGGCTGACAGGCGGGTTGAGCTAAGTCCCGTTTGGTCTTTTGTAGGTTTACATTGACAGGACAGTAGCCTGGCACAAGACTGACCAGTTGTTCATTTGATTTAGTGATGCATGCAATGGGATTGCACTCTCCAAAGAAGAGATGAACGCACTGTAATTTCTCATGTATACGAGTCTTCGAGGTGTCCTGTCCCCTCGTCTATTCACTTTCACTCTATGTATGCTCTTGCAACATCTTGGACCACACTTAGAAGTGTATCACTCTCTCTGAAATTTGTGCAGCAGCAACGTGGGCTTCAGCTTGCTCTTTTTCTTGTTTCTACAGACTGAATCTGCATCCCCTGCCAGCAATGTGTGCTGCGGTGCTCTCTACCTGCACTGATGCATCGCAAGGGGATTCCTCATGACTGCGAATGTAGTCTTCTACTAGTGCTTTCAGTACTGCCTATGGCTGTCTGGAACGAAAGGAAATAGAATGCTGGTTACATATGTAACTGTGTGGAAGACTGCCAAAGTCTCTGGTCACTCGGAATTCATGAGAATGATATAGAGATCGAGCTGACATGTTCAGGGGTTTTTATAGCTAAAGACACATCATGCTTTCAGTACTAGTAAAGTGTAGAGGTAATCCACTCAGTCATAGAGCCACAGTTGCATACGTAACCAGGGACATTTAGTCTTAAAAGGAATTTTTGGCTGTTAATGCAAGTTAAACTCTGTTGACGGTGTTTGTGGGCATAATGTTGATTACTGTAGAAAATGCTTTGACTCATCCCTCTTTTTCTAAAGAAAGAATTTTTGCATTCAGTAAAGCATATAATTATATTTAACTTGTTGAATACACACAACATTTAACTACACACTGTTTCAGCACTCTTTTATCCTTTACCGTGATCAGACGAATGGAGAAGACATGATTGAATGCATGCGTTTTTTAAACAAACCGCTAAAAAACATGTTCCCTCAAGTCCGGTTATTGACTGCAGTCCATTCTGATGAGTTATTCCAATCTTCTCATATTATTGTGTTTAAATGTTTGCTCTCATGTCTGGGCTAGAAATCACTGTCACATCCACGTGATTTTATTTTTTTTATAATTATCTGCTGTAATGCAGTCTCACCATGGAGCCCCTCTCATGTCTTTTCCGCGTGTGCTGTTACTTGCTTCAGCCAGGAAACGCTGTCACTTCTGCGTGTAATTTAATTCTCTGCTGAAAAGTTAGCTTATGCATGAGGCAGGGCCGTGATTTGGATGGAAGCGTTCCTTCTCATGAATAATGTGTAGAAAGGCTCAGACACGATTGACATCCTACTACCAATCACATCTCATTTATGCATATACCTCATATTTTATGATGTTGTTTCAAGGTGAATTTTTAAACCGGAAGAACAAAATAGTTAAAAAAATAAAACTATTACCACTTGAACCTTAACAATATTCGTAATGAGTGCTATAATAGTTTTCAATGATGTACAACCTATACAGTACATATTTTAATGTGTAAAATCGATTCAAAAAATCATGCGTTTTCAATGTTTTCATTACCCTTTTAACTTGACCCTAACCAATAGTTTCATAAACACAAATGTGAGATGAAAAACAAACATTGAGGATTCAAAGGTTAATGCTCTGTCGAGTTTAAATAAGGACAACCAACCTCCTTACCCGTAATTTTAAACCTTAACCTAAACCTAACCTGTTTTGTAAAGTGTTGATTCAGCAACTGCTTTTTTCATCTCACATTTACAACAATGTAATTTTTGGGTGCTTATGATGCTTTCGGCTCAGGTGTCGACTCTCTCTCAGCAAGACTCAACCCCCTTATGCCTAGTTTACACTACACGATTTAAAGCCCAATTTTCAATCACCGACAGATTTGTGGAGATCGCCAACAAAAGCCTGAAATCGTATCCAAATCGGAGCTCGTTCCCATGAGCAACGAATGCTATGGATGAACTATCAAAGAGGTGATTTGAGAGAAGCGCCAACGCATCGCCGATGTCAGCGAGATATCTAGAATTTTAAATATCTGGACCTGTCTGCGATTCCAAATCACGCAATATGGAATATGCTTTGACTGTATACAACTCCAACATTGACCTACCACCAATGGGAGAGCAAGAAACGAGGCAGAGGAAGTTTCAGTGGAAGTAGTCCTGATGTACCTGCAACAGAACATCAACTAGCATGGCTGTGGTATCAAGAAAGTCTCATTGGACTGAAGAACATTGGCAGGAGCACCAGCGCCTATTTGATGTTTCATCTGAACTGTACCACAACCGGGTGGCGAAAGAGAAGAGTTGGAGAGAAATTGCCAATTCTCTTGGACATTCGGGTAAGCAAATAGGTAGAATTTTCAGTATGAGGTACTTTTTCATATTGTAACCAATAAAATATATGATTAAAAACAAACACATCATATTGTGAAATGCATAACATATGATCATGCATTAGTTTTCTTATCTCGTATCACTTCTCGCATGTACTCTGTTGTGAAACGTAATTTGGAGTCCAGGCAGAGTCGTCGGGGATTCGTCAGTAGTGAAATATTTTGTAATGTGTTCACCCTTGTCACTGATTCGTTGTGTAATTTGAAAACGCTAGGACTTCCATGACAAGACAGACAGATGTGTAATATGAACGGTACCACGATCCGACTTCTTTGAAAGTCGTGTAGGAGGCATAAGGTGTAATTTATGGGTGGGACATGTCCCTACAACTTTTTGCTTTGGCAAATTTTTGTCCCTGCCACTTTTTAAATGGCTTTTGTCAGATAAGTTTTTATAAATATTGCTAGTTCTTAAACAGGAGTTTCCATTTAATGTTTGTGTGTTATAAGTGGTGATCCGGCACTGGAATATGTTATGAGTGTTCTGATGAGTGCTCGTTGCGGCTGTTATAAGTGACATTAAATGACAGCTGTCTGCGACTGTTCTCTTGTACACACAGAAGTGTGCTCTACTCGCTCCATGTTCTTGTCTAGTTAAATCGCAAAGCAAAATGCAAACAGACGTGTCCTGATTAATGATATACATATAATCTTGGTTTATTAAAATAAAAAGCTTTGTACTAGAGGGGAAAACTTTACAATGAGTATTTAACCATTGACTATCACTACATCTGCAATTGTTAGAGCACTTGAATTTGGTCATCAAGAATGACTATCAAAACAGTAAAAGATTTATTGAAAAAATCTGTTTATAACCTAATTAATAATCACTGAGTTTCACAGTCATCACCAATCTGACTCTGGCAATAAAAAGGTTTGAGCAGAAACTGTAGTTCTGGCATGGTAACTGCTTGTTAGGCAGCAGGGGGTCTCTGCTGTTTGGAGAGATTTCTTTTTGTAGTTCATGATCTATTGTAGCCCCTTGCAAACAGTGCTATTGCTTGGTTTCTTTGTACTTTCCTGAACAAAGACGAAAGTCTGGCTGAAGTTTGCATTGTTTTGGTTGTTGTCCTCATACCCTCTCAAAAGCCTTCTTTTAAGGCTTTATTTAGATGTGGTTTAGGTTGGGGTGCCATTTTCATACTTACTCGAGATTCATTATCAATTCAGACTATTTTGTGAGCTCTGTCATCCTCATTTTAGACTAGTCACTGTAGTCAAAACACGTCTCAGTTGGCTCACCTCTGCACTAATGTTTTATCCATCTTGACACATTTCACGTTTCGTCTGTGTGAGATTATTAAGAGAAGCATTACATGATCAGAGCTCCTTGGAGGCAAACATCCCCTATCGTACTGAAACAGTCATCCTGTATATTGTTCTGTCTCCGCTTAAGAACATGAGCAAAATGAATATCTTTTTATAATTAGAAAGTTTGACTCTGGGTGGCATGATTAAAGATCTCATGATTATGGCTTGGTATTAGGAATGATAACCTTCTAATTCAGTTAGTCATCTCACAGAGGAGATGGAGAGAAAAGGGGAATGAGAATTGTAAGGAATTAAACTATTCTGTTTCCAGTTTCACTTCTGTTTTTTTTATGTATATCTGTTAAACTACATTTTATATGTCAATAGTTACACTGATTTAAGTCTCACAAGCTTTATGCACTCATAACACCGTAAAGCCCTTTGCACACCAAATGAGATGTGTCGCCATGATTTCTCACCATGATTAACATTTTGAATCAATTGTTTTACACGGTACCAGGGTAAAATTTTGAGACCATTAGCGCTACCTGTTGTAAGTGTGTGAATGTATTAATGGCGATCATTCGACTCTCTTTAAATGTGAAAGGGCCATTCGTTGGTGATTTGTTTCGTATAATCACATCGTGTTTGGTGTGCAAAGGCCTTAAAAGCTAGGATATACTTAAATATGTATAGGTACATGTTTTTCTGCACACTGTTCCTTCTCGTGCATGGTCGAGCAATCAGCCTTTTAAAGTACACTGATCAGCCACAACATTAAAACCACCTGCCTAATATTGTTTAGGTCCCCCTCATTCTGCCAAAACAGCACCAACCCACATCTCAGAACAGCATTCTAAGATGCTATTCTTCTCACCAGAATCGTACAGAGTGGTTATCTGAGTTACCGTAGACTTTGTCAGTTGGAACCAGTCTCGCCATTCTCTGTTGACCTCTCTCATTATCAAGGCATATCCATCCACAGAACTGCCACTCACTGGATGTTTTTGGTTTTTGGCACGATTCTGAGTAAACTCTAGAGACTGTTGTGTGTGAAAATCCCAGGAGATTATCAGTTACAGAAATACTCAAACCAGCCAATCTGGCACCAACAATCATCCATGCGATTTATCTAATCAGCCAATCATGTGGCAGCAGTGCAATGCATATAATCATGCAGATAAGGATCAGGAGCTTCATT